>NC_044284.2:35322493-35623249 GCF_004027225.2 Strigops habroptila | reverse complement strand
TTAAATGCCTGTTTAAGCATATGAAAGGAGAAGACATGGGGATCCTAGCAAAACCACCCTGATGTTAATGCAGTTTGTACTGGCAGAGCATGCTTTTGCTAGTAGAGTTTATTTGACTTTGGAGAATGAAAGGACTAGTTGCTTAGTACAACAGTGTTAAGACTAGGTCTGTGCCTGTCCAGAGCTACCAGGCAGGAACTGTGTTCCCCCCAAGCTATCAAAGCTGGCAGAGTTATATTCACAAAAGTACCTGGGGTGGGTTGTTCAGGGGCTATGTAGGATTTGGGATTTTTTGGGTCCCAGATATCTTTCCAAAACAAGGCAGAGTTTCCATTGGCTGAACACTTGCGTTGAGACTATTAATAAACTCTCTTACACATCAGCATCCATAGTGGCTCGTAAAGTTGCAGACAGGACTGCCTGGCAGGTCGTGGAGAGTATTCATTTGCCAGAAGACCAAATTTGATGTTTTCTAAAATTTGCTTTGCCAACTCTGCCAAGGGCCAGCTTGAACTTGTAGATCTGTGAGGTGATGCCTTGGGCTGCCATGTGATTGGATTCTAATTCATTAAGTCTCTAGTTAGGATGAGCAGGAGCATGCCTTACTTAGCTTTCTTACCATGCTTAACTCAGTCTGACTTAAATGGGAGTGTCAGACTAAGCAGGGGCTGGCATCTGAGTAGTTCTTGTTGCCTTTAGTTGGTTAATTCCTGCTCTTGGAGATGGGGCAGTGTTGGGTGACCATTCGTTTAGTAGCTGCCATGCCTTCTAGCTCATGGGTGTATCCTTACTGTGTTTTACTAAGTGCATAGATGGGTTGTCTTGAAGAATTAAGTGTCAGGGAACCTCTTGGAAGGTCTGAAGGAAATTGGTTTAAGTCATTGAAATGTGTCAGCAATGAAATTAAACATTGTAGAAATATGGACAAATATTTAGTAACCATGTGTTGTGAGCATCTCGTTAACTGATAACATTGTTCTATCGCATGTTATCAGTTCTAGAGATATGCTTCTATTCTCACATTTATGCTATCTGTAAAGCAGGTTTATTTGAAAGATTCCTTTGCATATCTAGATCATGATCTAATGTCAGGAATCAATGGAAAATCCTCTTGGCAACAGCAGAGTTAGCAGAGGTGTTGATGCCATCATAGTCTGATAAAGGTAAGTAGTAGATGGAAGTATTTTGTGTTGGAAAAGTTTGTAGCAATATTGTTCTGTCCAGTGCTTTCAACATAATTCCTTTTTCTTTTTTCACACATAAAAGGAACCATTACATGTCGAGATAGCTGTCAGTGGGGAGTCCTAAACCTGTAGAGGTGTTACCTGCACAGTTGTCGTGAATCCTGCACACCATGGGGAGCTGGGTTAAATGTGAATAATGTACATGGTAACAAAACTAGACATCTAGTCAGAAGTAAAAATGCCTAGTAACAAGGTAGACGCCCTTTAACAGGAAAGCAGAAAGCTATACCAAGATGTCCATGTCCTGGAATTCACTTAGATCTCTCAAGTAAAACCAGTTCTTGCTGGATCCTGGATGGGAGGTATCCAAGGAGTCATGGATGTGCCGATGAAAGTTCAGCGAGGAATACTTTCTTTCTGTGCTGGTAGTAATCAAATAGCTTGTCAAGTGATAAAGGGCAGTTGGAAATGTTTTATTTTTGGTAAATAAAATTGAGGGTCTTGGTTCTTCCTTGTGTAAAGCAATATGCAAGTTTTACTATAAAATTAAAAACTTTCTGGCCTTGCTAACTTCATGTTTAGCTGAACATTTTAGTTGATTTAGTTGGCCATCTAGTTGATCAACTGACTAATAGATGTAAATTTAATTAAATGCAGTACTTCTCAAAACCTAAAGTATAGAGTGATTTTGTATAAAGTATGTCAAAATAAGCTGATTTAAAACATCCAGCCTCCTCTCTTACTGTAAGCCAGATCAATTATTCTGGGAAACTGCCTGCATGCTTTTTTTTTTTTTTTTTTTTTTTTATTTTCCTCAAAATAAGAAAAGATTAATAGGTACTTAGGTTTAAAAATCAAAATGTGCCATTGTGTGGTGTCATTGTTGTCGTGACAGTGATGAAGTGTGATAGTTTGGATTCTAGATTGAGCTCCAGTGCTGTCCCTCCAGCTGAGCTCAGCCAGCCACTGCTGCTTGCATGCTGGTTGTTCGACTTCCTGGGTTGCAGCCAGCCTCCAGTTCCATCCTTTCTATTTCTTTTCCTGGTGCCCATATTGAGAATAAAAGGAGGTGTTGATTGTGGACTGTTCTGAAAGCCCACAAATGCCACCTACTTTTCATTTCTCTCCAGCTGCGGAGGTAGGAGTTGCGTGTTTCTACTTTCCACAAGTGCTTCCCCTTGGCTAGTTTGAAGGGGTTCTCTGCTCTGTGTGTGGAATTGCTGGTGCTGTTTGGGTGCCTCCTTGCCTGATACAGTTTTGGGGTTGTTTAAACCCAAGTGTCCCTCCAGAAGACTTCAAGTAACGAACAGTCACCTTTCCTCAAATTATTACTTCTGTATTATTTTCCATTGGAAATGGCAGAACATCTAGAAATCCCAGGCAAGTGATGGCTGCATCCATGGAGATCAGCTCTACATCACCTTCCAATACCTGAAGGGGCTGACAAGAAATCTGGAGAGGGACTTTTTACAAGATCATATAGGGATAGGACAAGGGGGAATGGCATTGAACTGAAAGAGGGTAGATTTAGATTAGATATCAGGAAGAAAGTCTTTACTCTGAGGGTGGTGGGGCCCTGGCGCAGGTTGCCCGGAGAAGCTGTGGCTGCCCCATCCCTGGCAGTGTTCAAGGCCAGGCTGTACAGGGCTTGGAGCAACCTGGTCTTAGTGGAAGGTGTCCCTGCTCATGGCAGGGGGCTTGGAACTAGGTGATCTTTAATGTCCCTTCTAACCCAAACCATTCTATGATTCTATGATCTGTGCAGCTAGATAAACGTACCCAAACAAGTTCATTTGCTGTGTGTTGTGAATACTTACGTGTTCAAGCTTGAGTGGTTCTGCACATGCAGATGTGCTTGGTGCATTGTGGTTGCTTCAAGCCCCCTCTTAGGATGCATCAACCACTCTCAGTTCTCTGTCACTGCACTTCAGTCTTCCGTCTACTGAAGCTATTTTTAATTTTTTATTATATTTATTTACTTAATGTATTTAGTCATTGATTATTTTAGTGCTTAGAATGTACTTTGTACTTCTCTTTACCCTAAGAGATTTTGTTATATCTTACAAATAACATGACTATAACACCGCAGGAAAAGTAAGACTTCTGACATACCTGTTGCTGGAATAGAGTTTAACTAAGTTTGTGATAGCAGTTATTTTGGAAAGGATAGTCTAAATAGATTTTGTGTTATCTATAGAGTAGTAGAGTTGTCAAGTTACAGTTTGCTTTGTGGAATGATGTCTGTTCTATCCAGTAGAATATTAATGCTGGGCAGGAGGGACAGGAGGAAAGCCCATCATGAGAAGTATTTCTAACTTCCAGTTTTAAGGGACAGGTGCATTACAGAAGCAAATACTGAATCTAGTTGAAACAGATGGCAACCTTTACTTAGCTATTTTTCTTTAGAAGGAGAAATACAAGAAATTACAGTCATGCAGAACTTGATGTGTTCCAGTTGAATGCTAATTGTGACAGTTGTCTGTGGCTTTGTAACAGGGGTGGTTTTGTTTAGCCATAAATGCCATGGCCAACGGGGTCAAATACTTATCCAAAGTGGCTGTATGTAAACTGGCTTGCAAGCCAGCTATGTCGAAGCAGACTTTGTTCATTTGAGTAATTTTTTTCTTTGACTTTGTGTCCGAGTCTGAGCGAATGAAAAATCCCACCGAAGAGCAAGCCAAAGGCTTAAGTGGTGGAAATGAGCAAGTGCCTCTCTGCGTGTCTACCTTTCAGCACGGAAGGGTGCTTCTCCACCCTTTGCTGTTACTGTGCATTATTTTTGGCAGTAGTGGCCCCAAAGTTTCTGAACCGATCGCCACGGCAAGTGCTGGGGCAGCTCTGCTCTGCAGTGGCCAATTCTGGCTCTCACCTCACTTCCCAACTCGCTAGACTTTCCCCCCCACCCCCGCATTTTATTTTTCTGCTCTTTTTTTTTTTCCCCCCAGCTCCTTCTTAATTACATGTTGATTTAGCTTCCTTTTTATCCCAAGCTCTTTAATTCATAGTAGTATTTTCTGTGACTTGCTGTCATAGAAACAAGGGCTTTAGAAGACCTTACGAGCTCGTGTAATCCATTTCACTACCTCAAGGAAAAAACTACTCTTTTTAGACCAACTCTGGCAGACATCTGTCTCACCTATTTTTAAGAACCTCCAACGAAGCGGATTGTGTGACCTCTCTGGGTGATCAGCCTCGTGCCTTGCTTTTTTAATAATGTTCCTAAGATCCTGCCTCTTGCAGTTTAAGTCAGATTCCTTTACCAGAATGTCTCTGAAAATCCTGTCCAGAGCAAACCGTGTTGCCAGTTCAAACCTATTCTGCTCATATCTCCCTAGACCATACTTTTACTTTTGGTGTCTGTCTAACTTACTCTCTTAGGGCATTTGCAAATCAGTTGATTTTAGTTCCATCTCATCATGTGGTCCATGCAGGTAGTGTTGCCTTGTTTGCATCGGCTGAAACCTAAATGTGTGGTTGTGCTCTTGACGTTACAGCTGCAACTTCCCTCGGACAGTCTTCTCCCTGAAAGCATGTGCAGATTATGAAAAGCTTGATCATATAGAAAGAGGCTGAACTATATTGGCCTTATCATCACTGAACACGGAGGCTGCCTCTTCATTTCAGTGTCCTGTGTGGAGACACTCCTTGTGGCCTTTAATCTCTTCCTCGGCTGGTCTGAACTGGCACCTTGACTTGTCCCTCTGCCTGTCCTGGTGTCTCCTCTCCTGAATTTGGAGGATCCCTCCCTCCTTCTGCTCATTTCCCTGTTGTTATATATAGAAATTGCTTTTTGTCTGTAGTGGGTAAAGTAGCAGTTTTCATAGAATCATAGAATTTGATTTGGGTGAGACCTTAAAGGTACCTTTGTATTTTAGTTCAGGCCCCCCTGCCATGGGCAGGGACACCTTCCGCTAGATCGGGTTGCTAAAGCCCTGTCCAACCTATCCTTGAATGCTCCTGGGGATGGGGTTCTTCTGGGCAACCTGTGCCTGTGTCTCACCACTCTTATTGTGATGAATTTGTTCCTAATATCTAATCTAAATGTACCTTCTTTTAGTTTAAAGCCATTCCTCCTTGTCCTGTCACTACAGGCCCTTGTAAAAAGTCCCTCTCCAGATTTCTTGTCAGCCGCTTTAGGTACTGGAAGGCTGCTCTAAGGTCTCCCTGGAGACCTGAACAACCCAACTCTCAGCCTGTCTTCATAGGAGAGCTGCTCCAGCCCTCTAAGCATCTTCATGGCCTCCTCTGGACTCACTCCAACAGGTCCACATCCTTCTTATATTAGGGGCTCCAGAGCTGAATGCAGTACTCCAGGTGCGGTCTCTTGAGCAGAATAGAGGGGGAGAATCACCAATCTTGACCTGCTGATCACGCTTCTTTTGATGCAACCTGGCATACAGTTGCCTTTCTGGGCTGTCTGTGCACAGTGTCAGCTCATGTTGAGCTTCTCATCAATCAATATCCCCAAGTCCTTCTTAGGGCTGCTCTCAATCCATCTTCCACCCAGCCTGTATTTGTGCTTGGGATTGCCTGACCCAGGTGCAGGACCTTGCATTTGGCCTTGTTGAACTTCATGAGGTTCACATGGGCCCACCTCTCCAGCCTGTCAAGATCCCTCTGGATGGCATCCCTTCCCTCCAGTGTGTCAGCCACATCACACTGCTTTTTCTTTTACTGTACCGAATTTGATCTCTGCTTATTTTTATACAGCTTTTTAAACACTTTTTTCTCATTCCTTCTGTTTAATTCCATGAAGCAATCTGTGATTGTGTTTGTGAAGGATACCATATGTAGAAAACTTGCCTTGTAACTTGCATAGCCCCATTGCGAATAAGTTGGCATTGCACATTTTCTGACTTGCAGGTACAAGCTTGGACCCAAGGAGTGTAGCCAGGAGGGGCTGGAAGGCAAAGCAGTGATGACATGTTCAGTATCCAGGTGGAGGGCCAAGAGGGCAGCTGCACGGTGCTGGGTTGCATTCCAATGTGCTGATCCATGGAACAGCATTGGCATATGCTTTGGAAGCTGCTGCTTGCTCTCCTGGCTGTAGGGAAGGGGCTGGGGTGATGGCAGTAAAGGAAGGGGTGAGTCTTTGCAGAGTATTTTTGTATTTTGGTCTATTCTGAGCAAGCTAGACATTTGGAGCCTTGGCATTTTTTTGTGATGTCTTTGTGTACTGTGCTGCCTCTGGTAGCGCAACAGTTAATTATTCCAGAGTGGGTTGTTGAGATTTTTTCTTCCTCTTGATTCCTGAACTAGTTAATTAAATTGTAGAGAAGTTATATTTTCTCACTACTTGGGGGCTTAATGGGGTGGAGGCTTTGGAAACAGTTTAACAATTTCACATTTTATGTGCTCTAATGAATTTCCCAGTATTTTGGAAGGGTTGTATCCAACTTTAGTACCGTAATTTCCAGAGTTTTATTTATTCTGAAATAAGTTAGTGATGGATTAAGAGGCACAAAGAGCCAACAGATTACAAATGAACTAATGAAGACATTATTTCTTTTGGATAAAGAGCATGACTCACAGTTGTGACTTGCATTTATGTACTGCAGACCATGAGTTTCACTAGGACCAAGCTGTCAATGGGGTTCCTCTTCCATCCACTGCTATTTCAAACCTGTATTTGATTTCAGGTGCAGAAAAGAGAGGGTATGCAAGGACCAGAAACAACTCTGAATCTGCAAGAACTCCCCAGAACTTCGATAGGAAGAGGCAACTCTCTGAATCGCAGACAGAAACAATGAACAATTCAGACAGCAGAATAAATCCTAGACAACTGGGAACTCCCAGAGGTATTAAAGCAGAGTGTGTACAGGCTTCAGGAATAAGCTGCCCTGAAGCATGTGCTTGGCACTATTAAAAGATGGGCTGGGATGAATGCTCTTAACTCTAAAATGAGCTGTAAAAGACTGTTGATTCTTTGTAAAATATGATTATTCCAGGCTTTTCGGTGCTCTGAAGTTGGGTGCCAGTATTTCTACGTAAACTGTTCTCAGAAGTTCAACTTTGAATACAAAGCCTCTGTACAGCTGCTCTTAAGATACATAGACAAGTTTGGTGGGCAAGATAACACTTACGAATTTTTGTTTGCAGGAGGATCCTGTGCTGCTGTCCCAACATCAGGTGATAGAAAGAATCTAAATAAACCCACTCGAGGGAGGAAGAAGAGTGTATTTGAAGCCTACATGTCAAAAGAAGATGTATCAGCAGGACTGAAAAGGGGAGAGCTACTTCAGGTGCCTGGAACATAAAATGTCCATGTTCTTATGATAAGTTTGTGGAAACCATAGGCAGTTGTTGGAAATCAGTGTCAGTTGTTTGCATGACAGGGAACTGATGTACCATTTGTAGATTCTAGAGGAAGATTTTTTTTCCCTTTTTCAGAAGGTTTTAGAAGTGGAACAAAATTTTTACGTTAAGCTAAAATGTAGTTTTTTTGTTTGCTTGCCCTGATTTTACAATCCTGTAAAATGCCTGATGCACACTCATGATGAATTGCAGAGTTCTGGTTGGATGGTCTGCTAGCCATGATAGTCATTGTTGTGGAGACACTTGCTTTTACAAATGATGGCCAAAAACACAAGAGGTGCTGGCAGCCTCTGTCTTTTTCAGTGTAAGTAAAAATAAATGCCCTTAGCAAGATACTTCTTGTTGAAAATTCCCATAAAGATTTTAATTAGTCCTCAGCAATGAGGTGCAGACAACTCTGCTTCCAGATCTCCTCTTCTTTTTTCAGTCTATCAACTCTTCCCAGAAGTCTCCCTCCCACAAAAAAAAAAAGGGAGAGTGATGGTGCAGGTAGTGCTCTGGTTTGTGGGGTCTCATAGGACTGTGCCTACCAGGGCATTGCAATAACTATTTATAAACTATGATGTCACTGATTAAATTGGTATCAAATGGCAAGGTAGTGGTACACACCCTTGATTTGCTTGCGTAATTTTCATTGCACCCTGCGAAGGCCATAGGGCTGATGTAGCCACCGATGACAGTGTATGGTTTACTGAAGTAAGGCACAGATAGTAGATGGAACTGAAGAGCCCATCAAGATACAGAAAATCATTTGCGTGTGTGTGTGGTTCTTTGCCTTGAACAGCTAGCAGTAAGCATGTTCTCATGTTACAGATTCTAAAGATCAAAAATTGGACTTTGTGCTCCCATTTGGAGCAGCAAAACTGCAGCCATAATTAGGCACCAATTCTTCTCTGAATGTCTAGTAAAATGTGGGGAGGGTCTGCCATACGTGTGGGTAGCTGGATCTTGGAAAGGGTTTTGAGTAGAGGCAGGCATGGCTGAAGTTCCCTGAGGAGTAGGAGAAGAAGATGGCATTCTAGAACCACTGTTATGGTTCAGTCCTCAACGTGGCATAGTGTTCTTCAGGACACACCTGGTATTCCAGTGAGATCAGACTGTTCAGGGGAAAAAGGCACATGGAAGTCAGTGAGGTCATGACAGATACTCATGCTGGGGTACAGTTTACCCAAGCACACACTGGTGCATTGCCAGTTAGTGTTGCAATGCCAGTGAGATAGGATACTTTCATCAATACACTGAAGTTGCAAATAGCATCACTTCACTTTTTGTCTGATTTCTTGTTATAATTGCATAGTAGTTCTTTTATAATAACACAATGGCATAATTTCCGGAGGTGTAATGAAGATTCTGCATATAAGATTGCCTGATTCTGTCCTGAAGACCAATCTGATGAGCTATTAATTTTCAGAAAAATGACTGTGGCATATCCCTGCTGATGATCAGAGTGGTCCACTGGGCTACCCAGACCTTAGGCCAGTGCCTTTTTAAAGACTGTCATAGACATCCACAGTAGGAAGCAAATGGTGAGGGTAGAAATGGGAGCCTCAAGCTATGACTTCTCCCCATGGCTGCAGTGGCATATGGCAGCAACTTAAGCTTCTGCCTTAAACTTCAGGAGTGTTTTCGGCAATGCAGCCTGATATCATTAAGTACAGCATGTGTAGACTGCCTACGAGGTGGAGTGCAGCTGCAGATGAGGCACATCAGACTATGACTGCTACCTGAGAATCCCATTGAAATGCTGAGTCCCAGGGGACCTGTGATTGCATGCTCTCTTGCAAAAGAATCCTTAATTCTTGTAAATGCGTAGTGTCTGTTTCAGGTCATGTGCTGCGTAACTGGGAGAGTCATACTCTTCCATACATATTTCTGAAGCTGTATCTATTTTCTTTTCATCCAGTTCCACATCTCAGGGGAACAGTTGAGGCTGTAGAAGCTAGGTATAATCACTTAGGGCTGAGTGTCAGATCATGAGAATCCAGGCTCAGCATCTTTCATCTTCAGCTCATTCATCTGTATGATCTCATCAAGACCATTCATAACTGCAGTCTCAACCAGCATAGGTGTGATCCTGAAAGCGACTTCAGTGAATAGACACATATTCAGCACTGTTCTGTACAACAGCAAGAGACATAGTGAACAAATACCTGTAGTTTTAATCCCCAAAAGCAGGGCATTGGTCTGGTGTGGTAAACTGCAAAAATGCTCCACAGGAGCCTGTGGAAGAGGAAAACAAACCTATTGGTCTGAACCTGGTGGTCCTGAGCAAAGTTGAGTGCTAGCGAGACAGCAGCATGACCCTGAGCAGGAACTGTCCCCTGGAGCATCCTGGAAACAGTGGATCTGCATATATTTGTATGAGAAGTTGAGAGATTTCTTGGAGGGAAAAGACCCTACCATGAACTCCAAGGATGTTGCAGGACACTGGCAATGCAGCTACTCAACTAAATGCTCCTGAAAGCTCAACCTATGGAAAAACTACTGGCAGATGTAGAGATCAGTCAGATAAAACATGAGTGCCATGAAGATTAAGTAGTCCTAGGTCAGGAAGAACAACAGTCTTATCTTTATGGGTGCTGACGTCTGTCAATAATAATAGTCTTAATAGCTTCTGGTACTGTATCTGACATAACTCAGTTTTTGATAAGTAGCACGGAGAATTGTGCCCTGCAGGATTCCTGGATTCATCTAATCATGTGACGTGTGTGGAGGTGTCCTGAAAGAAAGGGGATCTGAGATTAGGCGCTTAAGAGTGCATAGACTTCCAACTTCCCTGCCTGTAAAACTGTCTGCAGCGAGCAAACACTAAACATATCATGTTGGATGGAATCACATTGGACGGTCTGAAGGCAAACAAAATTGAATAACAAAATTTGCATAGCTACAGAAGCGAATGGTGTTGGCTACACGCAACAGATTTAGTCAGGTTATGTAGTAAGGAACATTGACCCAAAGGACCATAATCATCCTGTGAAGCGCCAGCCAGAAACTCATGTCTGCTCCACGCCTCCAGTGTCTCCCAGACCCTCCCTGAAGGGCTGCTGGGGTCAGGCGGAGCAGGAGTGAGCAGTGTACAGAGGTGCAGGGCCTGCTCTGCTGTTAAGAGGGTGTTTTTCCTTGGAAAGCTGTTCTTTTGTGGGTGTGAAGGCTGGGGTTTCCCTCATTTTCATGGATTGTTTTTTCAAAGGTGGCCTTGGTAGCAAGCGGATATTTGAACCCTGGCCTTTTTTGGTGTTTTGTACATACAAACAAACCTAGTCAAGTGTGTTATGATAGCTGTTACATACTAGTGCTTGATTTGAGATGGTTGAAGTTTAGTTTGAGTATTGCCTGCCCTGGTTCTAGGAGAGCAACTTGAGAAATCATGACCCTTTTGTATCTCGCTGTGGAAGCTCAATGAGGTTAGAAACTGTTTTGCAAGTATGTGGGAAGCTGACTTGAATCATCAGAAAATGTTTTAGAAACCTTCCAGCAAACCTTTCTCTTCCCTTTCAAAACAAAAGCTCTACTGACATAAAACCACTGATAAATTTAGCAGCTATTATTTGCAAGCTATTGTAAAATAATACAACATCAGTGTGACATCATGAGACTCTGCAGCCAGATCCTCACCCCCTAACACACATATGAGAACAGTTGTTCATTGCAGATGGGGAGAGTGACTGGTTCCAGATATGATATCACAGCGTGAAATGTACAACATTGTAAATAGGATTTTCATAGGCACAGATAATAGAGCCCATCTGCTTTCTAAGATAAATTTTGGGAGTTCCTTGCTTAAAGGAAAGAGCAGAAGTATTTTAATGCTACTTGACGTAAGAATTCTAATCTGATCATAATTAGGTTGTGCATATAAAATGTAGAGAAACTCGCTGCATAGTAAACACGGTAACACTTTGCTCCTCTGCGTGTTTGCTGGAGCTGGGCACCCATGTGTGTGTAGCCGCTCTGGCGCCCTCTGGGCCATGGACACAAAACCTGATTTTTCACGCGCATAATGGGCGTTTGCACCTGGCTGATTGACAGCTGTCCCAAACTATTCGAGGGAATTCTGCAGAGTTACACAGGGTATCCAGTCATCTGCTTTGAACTGGTGGGTAGATGCTAGTATGGGAATTGTTTGACTTGTCGAGCAGGGCAACCATCCTTTTTCAATTTTTCCTTTCTCTCGGTAGCATCTTTCTTTACTAACAGCATATTGTTTTTGATGGCTGATTCTGGGAAATAAGAGGAGAAAAAAGAACATTGAAACTTTTCCATCAATGAGTACCAATATTAATAGAGGTTGATGACAGTGAGTTAGCTCTCACTTTGCCTAAGCATAAAATATCCCCAGGGTTGCTCCCAGTGGGTCATCTTTGTTTTCGTGCTGTTGTCCTGGGTTGTGCCTGCCATGTGGCTAGTTAATACTAGTTACATAAGGCATAAAATAAGACATCATAGAAAAATATTCAAATAGTGCCTAAAGTATATACAATATCTGGTGCTGGTATTTCCAAACTTAAGCGAATAAAAACAATGGAAAACCTTCATAAATCTGCAAATTCTTAAAGGCAGCAAAACTTTCACATGTAATCAGCTTTATTTTCCTATCATCTTGAGCGTTTCCCAGAATACATAAAAAAATTAAATGCTGCAGTAAATTTTTAAGGAAGCAATTCCTGTGAGAGGTTCCTATGATTGCTTAACACAGAAGTGCAAACAGATGGAATCTGTTCGTATGACAAATTGGCCAACATTATTTCAAATACACAAGTGGAGAAAGTTTTGAAGTTTCGGCCCAAAACAGAAGCTTGTCTGAAGGCAGATACCTAGTTGTATTTCCGTAAGAATCCAGTGCTGTCAGTTTTAACTACAGTCACCTGGATCATAATTCCCAGGACCTTTTTGGGATGAGGGTGGCACTGCCGTGTAGCCTGTGAGTCCTTGGTTGGCTCTTCTTTTCTCTTGGATGGACCTGAGCACCAGTTGCAAAACTGGTTGGTTTACTTTGGAGGGGTGATATGAATTTGTGGCAGGTGACTTGAGCTTTGAGTTGGCAGATGACAATGCAGAAATAGATAGACCGTGGACTTTCAAATGTATTTAAGATAGTTTGACTTTAAACATGTTTAAACAGAATTTAATCCTGTAGACTTTAAATGTTTGCTTTTGGAAAATCCTTTTGATTCTTCTTTGGAAATGTTCTTTATCACAGAATTACTGCTACTGTCTGTTTGCAGGAACAGCCTAAGCAGCCAGAGCCCCATAAGGCTGATACCAGCTGCCATGCTAGCTCACCAGGCCAGCTTTTCCTCTTTCCTTCTGCCCTCAAAAATAAGCAAAACCAGCATTCTGCCTTTCCAAAACAGAGTAAAACAAATTGTTTCTATTGTCTGTTTAATGAAGTTGGTGGATACTCAGCAGACAATGTATGAAGGGAGAAGGAGGGCTTGGATCCTCAGTTCACCCAGTAGCAGCAACAACTAATGATTCAACATCTCTTCAATGACAGACTGCAGTGGATCAGCTTAAGCCTATCATGAAACTGCTTTTTGGCTTGAAATTGCTCAGATGCTAAGTTGTCAAGACTTGAGATGTATAATGGAAATTTAGATGTATCTCTCATGTTTCACAGTAGATATATCACCCACAGCTCTCTAGTTTAAGTGATGTTATATAAAATTAATAAGATTCAGGCATAATCTTTCTCCTTCTTCTCTTTTTTTCAAGGGACCCTTGAGAATAAATCCTAAGAAGTACCATGAAGCCTTCATTCCATCTCCAGTAAGTGCAATTTTGTAAGCTTTAAAGTTCATAAGTAAAGGTGCATTAGGATAAGAGTTATGCTGTGCACAAGAGGTCACTCAGAGGTGAATGAGTTGCAATAAATGAACATGATCTGGATTTTCTTTTAAATCAGATATTCCCAAACAAATACAGCTTTTTCATACCTCACAGAACTACTTACTTAGCTTGTGCTGAAATTGGGGGTACTGCTGGGTTCCATAGAAGCCAGCTGAAGTCAGGTTTGAGGACCGCCAGATAGTGTAATTGGAAACCCTTGGTTTATAGCTGCAGAGGTTTTATAGATTTTCCACTGATTTAGGTTAATCTTCCCTAAACAAATATGCTCTCCATTTTTGACCTGCTGCATGAGGTAATTTGAAAAGTCATTCCAGAAATAATATGTGTGATTCCTTTTCATGTGCCCGCTTTTGCACAGATTCTATCTCTTTTGGCTTGGAACGTGCTTCTGTCACAAGGAACTGGCTTGTACCTCTTCTTTCCTTATTTTGACAGAAAAGAAGGGCTCTTGCAGTTTCAGGGACTTCCAGTAGGGAAGGTGACCTCACAGCTGGCGCAGCCAGGGCTTTTTATCTGGAACTGACTTGGTCAAAATGTTGCCATCAGCGAGGTAGAGTTTCATATTGAAATGTTTTGTTGGTGTGGGGGAGAGAAGGCAGAGCCTGCCCTCAAACAGTGAAACACTGACTCCGTTGTTGTTCCTGCTACTGACAGTGCTATTGTTTGGGGGCTTGGATTGAAAGGCTTGAAATTTGTGGCATTGTCATTTCGCATTGTTGATTTGGGATAATGTTTTGGAGCCCAGTTTGTTAGAGAAGGCCAGCATTACAGGGATGGAGGAAGGTAGGGGGGTGCACAAAGTAGATTAACTAGAGGAAGAAGTACTGAGCAGCTCTGTGGTAGACCAGGAGAGCAGTACTGTGTGTGAAAGGAACTGTGATCCTTCCTTTACAGGTGTCCTTGCAGGTGCGTAAGTGTAAGCTGTTAAATGTATTCTCTGAAATTATAAAATGCAAGGTTAGCTACTCACATGGGTTGACTTGGATGTGAAGCTTTACCCCTAATCACACCTAGTATCCGTCTGTTGCCTTTTACAGTCACTTGCTCTCTGTTCTGCAAGCAGGAACACACACATCAGGGACGATAAAGTGAGGCTGTTATCTCAGCTATCTTTCTACTTTTCTGCTCTTTTTGGAGCTGAATACCAGAACCAGCTTGGTTTCTGGTAACAAGCAGAATCAACACCTGCATGAGCATGACTCTGGGTGGTGTGGACACAGTCCTCACTTTAAGACAGATGTTTTAGGAAGCTTATCCTTAGTATAATGTTATTTGGCATAATGGAGGGTTTGCAGCCTGTCATGTTCTGCAGGACTTCCCATCTTTGCCAGATGCTGCAAAAGCTGCAGCTGTGAAAAATCACCCTTTCTCTCCTGCTGCTGACTAGGGCACTGTACCCCTTTCTCTTCAGTTCTGACTTGGCTATGGCTTTATGGAATTCAAATACAACAGCTGTTCACCTTCTAACACCAGAAATCCCAGAGTGTTTCTTGCTGCACATGTGCTCTGTCTGCTTGTCTCATTGTTGCATGAAGAGTTGAGGGGAAGGCCCAGGGCCTTTCTCTTGAAACCTACCCACAGAATAGATCCGAGCATTTAAATCTCTGCCACACATCTGTGTCTTTTCTGCACAAAGTAGTGTGATTTGAAATCACGGCATTGTCAATGTGAAGAATAATACTGCTGAGCAGGAATGGTGGAGTGACTGTGGTGGTGCTGTGCTTGTGGAAGGCACTTCCAGAGCAGATGAAAGCATTGCAGATCCCCCTCTTGTCAGAGAGGGATAGAGAGCAGTGCCAGCAATATACACAGGTGGTCATGGAGCAGTAAAAGCCTGGTACTCCCTGGAGAGGGCTGCAGAAGTCTTGATGCCATTGTGGCCAATACAGTATATGCACCCCAGGGGCAGCTGAGACTTTTCAAGTGATTGTGTTCTGTTGTGATTCACTGCCATTTCAATTGCATTAGTAATCTGAAGTGCCAGCTGCGCAGAGTATGGGATGCTGAAGGAAAAAGTGGGATGCACAAGTGTTATTGGAAGTGCATAAGTTCGTCCAACAATCATGAGCCTGGAGTATGAGATATAGAAATGTTTCTTTTTGGAGGAGAGCCCAAAACTGACAGCAGTTTCCTAATTACAGCTTTGTTGCAGGCATTGAAATTAACTGCTGTAAAATAGATGTGCATACGCATATGTAAGTGTGTGCTTATATATGTATGTATAAGGGTGTATTGTTTGGGATGAGAATGACTGGCTGCAATTCAAGACAAGACTCTTGCAGAGTATGGAGATGCAGCTTTAACTAGGTGGTATTGACACATCAGGCATCTTTATGGAGGGGAGTGGTCTGCCTTGCATTTTCTTGGGCACAGGAGAGAAGGAAAAAAGTGTAGAACAAACAAATTATTGTGAATGCCAGCCTGTGTCCTGCAGTGCAGAGCAGCTACAGATACACACACACAAAAAAAAAAACTAAACAGGCATTTTCCTTAGAAAGTGACTTTGAACTTTTCTTTTATGTGCGTGGTGGATTTAAGTAAAGAGCTGGGGCAGAAGGGAGAGGGTGGAGAGAAATGAGGAAAAAGACCATGTGTAAAAAAATCTGGCTTTTTTAAAAGAACAGTTTCCAATTTGAATTATGTTGGTCCAAGAGGCTTTGCAATTTTTCTGCATCTTGTCATGGGAGGCAGCTTTCACACAGCTGTTGAGCTGCTGCTGCTTTTCTTTCTAAGAGTAATTTGGTCTCTTGGAGGACAGCCTTAGTTTCACATCATGGCAGGGTTGTGCCGTTTTATTGTTTTGGTATCTAAGCAGAGGAAGATATTTGTGTGATACTAGGGCTGCATGTTTTCAGGTTATAAAAGTTTTTCTTGGAGGCTGAGCGTACTGGTAGTTCTGATTGGATTTACTCAAGCGTATGAGACTCAGGAGTGTATATCTGAGAAGTGACTAAAATTGTGATGAAGATTTTAATTCTTGTGAGGTTGGTTTTCTCATTGAAAAACGAAGTACTAATCTAAATAAACTATTTTTTTTTTTTTTTTTTTTTGGACCTCAAAACTATTCAAAGATAGCTCTTTCTAGAAAAACTATGTTGACCGTTCATTTCGATACTAAATACTCATATTGTTTGACACATTTATGGCATTATAAACAGACACATGGAATTTTTCATATACTGAATTATGGGGAAACAGTAATGAAAACAGCAAGAGCACTGTCAATAATTAGCCAACAGAAAGGACGAAACTTGCAATCCTTTAAAAACTAAAACCTTTGTGTTGGAATCTTCAGGAAACTTCGTCTTTATTCACCCCATGAAGAAAATCTTCTGAACTAAATCTAGATTAGCCGAATGCCAAACATGTCTGGAGTGGATAATCATAGTGCGTACAATTACTAGGGGCTCTTGTGCAAGGATGTTAACCGAGAGTATTGGGAGAAGGTGTCCTAACATGTCTGTTACAGTAAAAGATCTTCTGGCTTTCACTTGGCATCTGTAGTCATCATTTTTTGGGAATCTCTTCTAACATTATTTGTGCCAAATGCAGAATATATTGTGTTAACTCATTTAAAAAAAAAAAAAAAAAGAGACTGCATCCCTGGCCACTCTCCAGGCCACCCTCACAGACTGACCTGCTGATCCCAAAGCTGCGTGTCCCTGCTTTCCCATCTCACCAGGAGAGCAGCAGGCAGGTCTGCATGGGGCACTTTATGAACGTTCTTGTAAACATGTTCTTAACAATGGCTTTGAGTGTTTGAGCTGTGAATTTAATGTCTGAAGAGCTGTGACTACAGAAAACTCTCTACCCACTCCCAAGAGTAACTGTAGAGGAACTGAGCAGAGCTTGCAGACAATACATCTTGAGGGCTTGGCTCTGTCTTAAATAAATAGTGTGGAACTACTGTACTGGCACATACATACAAAGGAGCTTATTTGCTGAAAGATTGCATGTTGAAGGGCATATGGTGAATCCATTTAATTTCCGTGCACAACTGCAGGATATTTGTCTCACCAGGGTGTGTGTCTTTTTGATGACAGCGTTTTAAATCTCATAACAACTGTAATTCAATATGTTTTGGTCTGGCATTTATTTTTCTCCCTCTTTGACTAGGATGGGACTCGCGATATCTTTATTGACGGAGTGGTTGCTCGCAACAGAGCCCTGAATGGTGACATTGTGGTGGTGAAACTGCTTCCCAAGGAGCAATGGAAGGTCAGTTTAGTATATTTTTCTATGATTTGACAGAAAGAGCTTATTACTGTTTTCTTCACTAAGCTTAGGGACTGAGACAGTGAACAGAGAATTTCCTACAAATCAGATTAGTTAAATTGCAGATTATGCTGCTATAGATTAAAACACTTTATCCATTACAAAGTTTGGAAGAAGTGATACCTAAAGAGTTGAAACATTACTCCTTGCATAGAATGGCCTGTTTTATTACCGTATGGAGAAGTCTAACAACGAGGCTAGTTCAAAGCATGCTTGTCAGAAGTGACTTTTATTATCTGTTATTTAGCTGTCTTCATGTTGTGGCATTGGGCAGCTCTGTGTAGGTGTTTGCAGTTGCTCATCTATTGACAAGTGCTGTTCACAAAGCTGTAGTAATGATTAACTTTAATTTGTGGGTCCTCAGTTCATGGAAAGCTTATCTTGTCACAGCTCCAGATTTTGTGGTAATACTCTTCTTTACATGAATGAAGAATGTGTGAAACGACTGGAACAATGCAAATGTAGGACAGTCCATTGTTCATTTTCACATCTCAAAATTTCACTAAGACCACTCTTTATTTCCTTTCAGTGATCAAACTCAAAGTCCTTTCAAACATCTGGATAATTGTTTTCCAGACATGGTTTTTGATCTCTTCTTGAGAATGTAAAGACTATTGTATATCTTTTGGACAGAAGTAATAGTGAGGGTGATTCCAGCAGAGTAGGGACTTTTTACTTCTTCTAGGTACCTTCTCTGGCTGCCTTTGAAGTTACATGCTTTTAGGCTTGCAAATGCAAGGTCTTCAGTCTGGTCGTTTGCTGAACCTTCTGCCTTCTCTGTTCAAATCTAATAGTAATGGAAATAATGGTTTGGAACATATTAGAACTTGTCTCTTCCTTTTAAGTATACATAAAATGAGTAAACCACCTAAGTATTTATTGACACATGTAAATGCAAAACTACCTTATGCAAAAGGCAGTCATAAGTGGCATCTAAGATACTGCAGATGTATCCATATACAAATATAGGAAAGAGGTCTGCTGTTAAACATGTAACCTCTGAAAGCCAATTTTGGGGGTCATAGCAAAATTTCTTTGATAGCTATTCAAGAGCCCAGTTCACTAAATCTGTCATGATTACTATATGTTTGGATCACCAAATCCATATACATAAATTCTCTTTTGTTTTAGACTGTTTCATAGAGTTTTGGAAAAATGGAATCGTTTGGGTGCTTAGATCCTTTGCCAGGACCTGCCAGCACAAGGACTTCTTTGTAGGCTTGATAGAGGCTGCCTGAGCTGGAAGCTTTGTCTGCAGTTTTCTGTTTATATCTGGCTCTAAACAAAGATAACGCCTCTCTCTCTTATATCCTCATACCTTCATGTGTTCAACAGTAACGTTCTTTTATGAATACAAGAGGAAGGGTTTAGAATATTCTTCATGTCCTGGGAAAATGCTAGAATAAACACAATTGGTGGTGAAGTGCTGTCCAACTGCAAGAAGGCAATTCAGAAGACTTCAGTGTTCTGTAGTATGATTATGATTCTTCCCTGGTAAATTTAACCTTGCCAAATGCATTAGCTGGAACATGCCAGTCATGTTTTTCAGCTACACAGGTGCTGCACTATGTAGTCTCATCTTTTGTTTCTCGCCATCAGCAACTCAATCAGTGATGACATCCCTTTTCCCCGGCTCCCTGAATCTCTCGCTATGTGCTCATATTTGTATTAGTTCTTTGGGAAAGGTGCCACCAAGTTGCACTGAAAGATAATGTATTCTGCCAAGTAATTCATACTGATTAATGATCAACTGTCGCAACCTATTTTAGGTTTTTCCATTTGTTTAGTCTCATGCTGCTGCAAAGCTGCTACATAGGTGTCTTAAGGGTTTTCTCCTACCCACTGGGCCTTTGGAACAAGATGAACAGCTTCAATTATTAAAATGTAAATCAGATGTATGGTATAACTGATGCTCTCAGAGGAGACTTTACAGGCTCTGTACATATTGATTTGTTAGGATTGAGATGTGCATGCTGATTGTTTGTATGGTTCACTATTCCCAACCCATTAGTCTGTGCTCCACTGAGAACTGAACTGTTTGGGGTTTTTTTATTTTGCTGGTAACCCAGGGTCTTGCACAAGGTAAGGTTGCTGTTACAGCAACATGGTGGGTTTGTGCCTTCTGAGTTGCCAGCACCCTGGATGGCCTCTATATGCTCTGGGAAGATCTTCCCCTTGCTAGTGAAGATGATTCCTGCTGTAGATCACTTTGTGCAAAGTCACAGTGTAATGTTGCATCCCAGTAGTGGCAGGTCTTAGCTGGAACCTTGGTTCAATTTATGTGTGTAAATGGGAGGAAGGGAGAAAACCTGTGACAAGTAAAACTATGGATTTTGGACAGGAAGATCTGTGCGTTTGCTTGAAGAGTTGAGGACGTTAGGAGCTGCCCCGTACCCAATGAGTCAGTCTTTGTGGGTTAAGTACATACATGTGAGAATAAAGCACCATGTGAGAGCAGTTTCTCCAGGGATATACTGTGTTCTGCTGAGCTTGTAATGGTGATACTTTACAAGTATAAATGCCACAGTGAAATGTAAGGGGATGGTAAAATACTCTAGGTGCATGATTCTACTTTATGTAATACCTTCTTGAGAAAGACAGCAAGATTTTCTTCCTCCAGCTGTCCACTTCCTGGCTCAGTGGTGGGAAATTTATCAGGCTTGAATTTCTCAACATCATGTCCTTCCCTGCATGTGCATCAAGTGCTTTAAGGAGCTACCATCATCCTCCCTGTGCTTACTCTGTCTAGTCTTACAGCTCTGTTTGTTCATACATCCTCTGGGAGAGCTGCTTGCTGTTCAGCGATGATCAGTTTGTCAGTTCATTTTTCTGTGCTTACTATTAGTTCTGATTAAGAGCCAGAAATTTCAGTGTGACCCCACCAGCTCGAGGGAGAGACATTTTGTCCCTGAAATCTGTTATCTTGCGCTCCTGAAGAAGGTGGCTGTCTGCTTCCTGACAGGGTTGAGTGGCGTACGTTTCGGTGACTGTATTTGGAAGCTGTATTTCAGAAGTTCCTCTCCTGTCCTCTTGTGTTACATCTTGGGAATATTGAGGTGCTATGGTAACTTTCAAATATTTAGCTTTTGCAAAGTAAGGTATTTGACTTAGAATGTTTTTCCAGGTACTTAACCTACTCTTAGCAAATGAAGTCAGAGTATCGTTGCAGTTAGCTAGACTGTCCCATTCTTACTTCAAACTTGCTTCAAACTTTTACTTCAAACTTACTTCAAAGTTACTTCAAACTTACTTCAAACACTGTAGGGCTTCCCTGAATCTGTGCCTTTATCTTCTGGAAGAACGCCATGATAAAAGATGATAGCCAGTGACAGAGGATTTTCCTCAGTCCTTGTCAATTCTTCTGATAAAGAAGAAAAATAGTTATTTTATTTCTTGACTGATTTTCACTATTTTAACTTCCACCTGTGGGTTCTTATTATATTTTATGGAGCTGTGCTTACATCAATTTCAGGAGCTTCAATTATACAGTGGCATAATTACTGGAAGGAAAAAAAAATGGTGATATGATGATTGCAGCAGTACTTCTCAGGCTCATCAAGGAGGGAAGCAGCATGTCAGTATAAAGGATAAACCTAACTCATCTTTCCTCACAACCTCTTTTTGCTCTTTTACTGTCTACTTAATTGCCAGACAGAATTTGTTTAATTTTAGATATATGTTTTGGTTTTTCTTGCAAGATGTAATTTCTTCAGTCGAAGAAAATAGCATAATAAGTAATTTGGTATCACTTGGGGCTTGGATTCCTGGCCCAATCTCTGATGCTTTTAGAGTAGTAGTTTATAATGTGGAATGTTTTTCATGACAACCGTCTCACTCATTGCATGCTATGGTTGAAATTTTAGAGTCTTAGTCTGAAAATAGTACCCAGACAAGGACTTTTAACTGCTCAAAACTGCCTGAAAAGAATTTTGGGGTCCAACCCCGTATTGCTTGCTACAATATGCAGGAGAGATCTCCAGTTCTGCATCTGCTTGCAGCAGTGGTGTATAAAAACGATAATGACATATATTATATATGTACATAAAATGATGACTGATGAACCTTCCAGTTCCTTAGAAATCTGTGCCTGCAAGTGCCATCTTTTGTTGTTGTTTCATGAATCATTTCCTCTTCAGCTTAAAGTGCTCCTTTGCACTATTTTCAGTTCTTTTGATGTTGCCAGGAGGTCTCCAAGGCCAAGGATGTAGAACTGTTCATTTATGTACAGTGTGTGTTGCTGGATAATTGGAATAATGGGTCTAGCATTTTAGTCATGAAGTGTCCAAAGGTAATAGAAACAGTAAGCCTTTATAGCTTATGTAAGCATATGTTCTGTTCAACACTGAGGTGTCAGATACAATTCTGTACAGCAGGAGATCTTCGAACTGTGTCTTCTAGAGTCATACATCAGAGATAAATATTTAAACACTTTCTGTACAGAATATATAAACTACAGTTCGCTTTTCCCAGCTTTGACTGCTGTTGGCATAATTACAAACAAATGCAAAGAAGGAACATTTTATTTCAAGCAGACATCACAAATATCACCATGTATGTTTTGAACAGAGCTACGTATCTTGGCAAGTCACTGCTTCCAACTGTTGGTGAAAACCTATGAACCATTAGTTGTCCAGAGGGGATGCTAGCTTTGGATTTGCCCTGGTGAATAATGATTCATTTCAACCAAATACTTCTGAGAGTCAGTTTCTTCTCAAAATCTTCCAGCTAATGTAAGGATAACAGCAACTCAGGAGGAGATGGGGTTCTTAGAGGGTTATCACAGCAATACTGTTTGAGTCTAACAATCAAGAATGTTGTTTGGAAACATTGCATTCATAATAATAAAAAAAAAAATGTCCTGGAGAAGTCATTATTGAAATAGTAAGTGTTCTGGCATGCTAAAAACATTCAAGTGTAATTCATGATATCCAGGAGTAAAGTGGGAAGCCTAAGAAGCCAGCTAGGAAGATGTCCAGAAAAGCAGAGCTCTAACAAATCTGAAAGGTTGATGAATGCTGTAGGGAGGAAGGGTAGTTGGGGTTTTTTTTTATGTTTTGCTGTAGACTTCACAGTGAGGGCTGTAAGTTGATGGTCACACACATGTGCATGCATGCCTCTCCCCATCTTGGCAAATCCCCAAACCACAAATTGGTGGAATCTGGAGAAGCTTCATTACATGGTTACTTTCTGATTGTGCCATTTTCTGAATGGCCATATGTTGTTCCACACTGCTGGGCCTGATGGGCCTTTGCTGTGAGCTGGTATGGCTCTTTCCAGGCTTTGCTTAGCTCCAAACCAGCTGGGTATGGAATAGCAATACAGTAGATTGGTAGCAAAAAAGATGAGAAAATAGGAAGTGTTGCTCACCAAGGTATGTGTGGCATTAGATTTGCTCCTCTTGCAGATGTTGTTTTCACATTTTGTTAGTCAAATATCACTTGAAATGAACCAACCGATGTCTTAACATGGTGAGTTTTGATAACAAGACCTGGCATGCTTTTTAGTGTATATAATGATAAAACTACTATAATGATCTGGGTTATGTGAGATTGCCATGACCCAATGCTGTGTTCAGCCCTTGCCTTCTCCTCAATGTATAAAACAAGGAGGCAGAAATTTCAGCTTTTTGGATGTTGCACGCAGCTTTATCTTCCTGAGAAGGACCTTTCCTGTCGGTACCTGCCTCTGTCTCTTAGATGGGAAAGCCAGAACCAGGATCCCAGATAATAAAATCACAAGAAAGGTACAGACTTTCTGAACAATCTAATGTCCTTTTTATTCTTCCTCCTGTGCTGAGTAAAAGTGATATTAAAAGGCAAATTGTTTAGTTAGGGAGGAAGGCAAACTTCTTTTTATTGACTGACTGCATCCTGTCCTACCAGTGCAGAATTACATTGCAGATGTGGTTTGGCCATACAGATGCAGAAAAAGATATAAACATTGCCCCTAGGTGAACAGTCAAGCATTAAATAACCATTCATCTCATACGTAGTCAGTTGTTATATCCCCAGTGGAATAATGGCAGATAAGCCCCTTGTAATGAGGGTGACTTCAGGTTGTGTGTGATACCACTAAATTTCAGTGTGTTTTGCTAGAAGAGCTTTATCTTGAATGGAAGGAAGTGCTTGTGGGGGCATCTGATCTTACTTTAGAATAGGAGTCAAGCCAATACCTGGTATCTGTTCCTGATCACTTTTTTTTCCTTGGTCATATAAATATAATCTAGAACAGTGAGTTGTTTCCTTTAACAACTAACTTTTCTTCAAGTGATTGCTTTAAATGCTATTCTTCCAAGTCTTCTGTAAATATGGACACATCACAGTAGGTCACTCTTAATCCAGTCTCTTACATAATCACTATCATTTTGGACTCTCCTTAGTTCTTGGTTTCTGTGGAATTAGTGTTTCTTAGAACTGTTTGGGGTTTGCCAGTTTGGAGACTTATTTGGTGATATCATATGAGTATTTGGAGCCCACACCTTGTAAGAGAGTGTCAGGATACCTGTTGTTGTGATGGGATTGGTTTTTGGAATGTCATGCACACTGAAGTCACATAACTTTTTATAATTGCTTTCTTGAGAGACTGTCCAGATTTTCACTAGTCCGTTCCCCCCCCCACCCCCAGACCTACATAATTAGAAATAAATTTAAATAAGGTGTACTGATGATAAGTCTCACATGACCTAAAATTTGTACAGCTAATATTATGCTTTGTTTTTTTTAAGGACATTGTACCCCATAATTTAGCTTGATAGGTGGAGAAATGGAGAGCTACTATGACACTAAAAAGCTGTTAATCTTTAAAGTTGCTAGGTGAGGTGGTTTTGGATCATATCCTAAGTTCTGAAGAAAAGGAAGAGTGCTGCATATCTATTTGCATGTTTGTTCTTGTTATTGGCTGGTAGAGAAACAACAACTGGCTGCAGTATTTACATGTGGTCAAAGCTACTGAGGTTGGCTCATTAACTTTCTTCCCTTATTTCCCTAACTCATGTTTATTTTTCTTAAAGCCATAAATCAGAGGGACAAGGAATCTAAAATAGAGGTGGTTTATGTAAATGAAGAATTGCAGCAGCTGGAGGAGTGACAGGGATTTTTCTACAACAGGTTCTTTGGGGCAAGTTTTGGGACCTCATTTATAACCACGTGGTTCTTGGAGATAAGGAAGATATTTGTCATCAGGGATAGGATGCCTCGATTTTGTTGTTGTCACAAGGTAATTCATAACTACCTAAGATAAAGGTGTCTGAAGTGTAATAGTTAGGTTTTGAATCAGCATGCCACTACCTTCAAAGGGCTGGGATGATTGTGCCTTCTACCAGACACTATTCCTGTGTCTTTCCCTAGACAACGCAAAGTACAGCTGGGTTGAGGAGATCTCCTGGCCTCCAACTCCCACCTGTCCTAGCTTTGTGACCTTATTTACTATGAGGGGATTCTCTTGTCCTCGGATTTCTGAAGCTTATGCCCTAACTGCTAGGCATATCACAAGAACTGGGAATGAGTCTATTCTTGGTGCACTGTCACGCAGTGGAAGCTGGCCAGTGATTTATATACATCAATAGCAGTTTTCTAGACACTGCTAACATAGGAAGTCTGTCTTGCTTGCTACATGGTATTTTCCTTGACCCAATTAACATACAAATCAATGCCCTGGAATGTGTAATTATGGTAGCATCTTTTTCTGCAATGTCTTGAAGAATTGCAAATGATGCTTTTGATCACATTTCTTATGTGAGAAGGGTCATTTAAAACACTGAAAGGCAAATTATAGTTCCTCCTGATTATTTGTTCCCCCAAATTCCTCACTGCTTCAGTAGTTGTGTACTTAATTCCTCAGTGCTCACTGATAAGACAACTGGTGTGGGTTTTTGGAGGTTCCAGATTCTGTCTGCACTTCCCAGTTTTTGTCCCTGCCTTAACTACCTGGAAGCTTTTTAAACAGTGTTGGTAACAACCGGAGGAAAATACTGCAGGATAGAGTGCTGATCTAGTAACTACCAAAAAAGGCAGTCACATTTGTATGTTTCCTTTCTTTCCAGTTGTTTCTATTGGTTTATTTCTGTTTTCTGTGTTCTATGTCAGACAGTAATGGGTTTCATGAAAGTAGGTCTGTCTGTACAAGTTTTGTTTTTGTTTTTGGTTGGTTGCTTTTTTTTTTTTTTTAGGTTTCCAGTATACTAATGATTCATCTATCTTCAGCTGTATCACCTCCTGGGGTTGAAGTATTTGTTTTTAGCTTCGTCTAAATTATTTTGAAACAGAGAGCAGTGCCAAAACACATACTTTTAATTGAGCAGCTTTGGAAGTGTGAAAATGAAGACTTGCGTGATCTAATTAGCACTTGTGTATTTTATTTGCAAAAAGTGACTGGTGAAGAATTCCCCAGACATCATTCTCTATTCTGTCTGAAAAAAGTCCTCCATAAAGGTGTATATTCTGCTTAGTTCCTGTTGGTGCTTGGAAGTCCTGACTAATGTTTTTGCTAATTAACTAGCTACCAGGACAGCCCTCTGTTCTTGTTCTCCTTGCTTTTTGCTGCTGTTTGTTGAAATCACAGAATCATTAGGGTTGGAAGGGACCTCTGAGTATCATCTAGTCCAGCCCCCCTGCCAAGGCAGGGCCACCTAGAGCAGGTTACACAGGAACGCGTCCAGGCAGGTTTTGAATGTCTCCAGAGAGGGAGACTCCAGAACCTTCCTGGGCAGCCTGTTCCAGTGCTCTACCACCCTCAATGTAAAGAAGTTCTTCCTCATGTTGAGGAAATGAGTGTTGGCTACTTTTGTCTGTAAGCTCTATAGAAATTGGCATCTCTTTTCCTGTGGTCTCTTGAAATCCCACATGGCATCATGTTTTCCAGGTTTGTGCTGTCTGGGGAGAGTCCCAAGGAACTGTGTGAAGTGGGAGGGTTATCTCAGCAGTTTCACTTTATTCCTGACCTAGTGACTGTTCAAAGGGGTGGGGAGTTCTGGTAAAAGCCTTAAGTACAGTAGCTAGGTACCTAAACTCACCTCTAAGCCCTACTTGATTTTCCCAGTAAAGTGAATTTCCTGTAGGGTTTTATCATGCATTTTGATGTCAGATTGCCTGGTGTTTTTTTGTTTTTTTTTTATTTTCTGTGCAGTTCAGGTCTGCAGCTATAGCTCCTTGTGGAAACTACAGCTGCTTTGATGGTCTGGCTTAGGTTTGGACTCATAGCTCTTCTCCCTTTGGTGCAAGGATGAGAGCTTGTTGGGTGGCAAGCATCCTCTCTAAAGGGTCCCATCCATAGCAAATCTGGGCAGAAACCAGCTGTGTCTGATGATGCGATGCTATGGGACCCATGTCCTGCCCCATTGCCTTGGGAACAGCTTGTTGCCTGTTATAATGCAGTCGCTTTCTAACCTAGTCCTGTCCCCTGACCTTTAGGCTCATGCTCTTGGCAAAGCAGTCTGGCAACTGTGGAGCTTTCTGAATGCCTTTCCATTGAGCCATTGTCTCGCAGTTGTCCCTTAAATTATAGTTGGCTTGCTGGTGTTAGAGAGGCAGCGTATGGCGTATGGCCTCCCTGTTCATTTCTTTCAGTATCTGCATATTAGAGCACTATCCAGAGGAAACTACCAGTGATTGTTTGCGGTGACTGTGCCCAGCTGTGTCACCTGGCTGGGAGTTGCTGCCTCCTGTACTGAAGAGCTGTGCAGCATCACCACCACTGCTGCCCCTGGGTGAGACTAAATGGCTCATCTGGCCCTAGTTTGTTTATCTAGCTGAGCAGGGGGTCTAATGCAATGGATGAGTGCTGTGTTGGCAAGCCGTCTGATGCTTGAGCTCACCTTTTCTGGTCTGTATTGTGCCATGTAGACATACCCAAGGTTAATGGATGGCCATTAGTTTAATCTGATTTTAGTTCAGTAGCTGTGCTTCATGCATAGTCTGAGCAGCGTTCTGACAGCATGACGTTGCTTTATCTACCCTTACTGTTTTTTCTCCCATATTCCCAAGGCTTTCTCTAAAACTGTTTATTCTTTATTCTTCTCTGTGCAGTTGTTGAACTGTGGATGTAATATGTTTATCAGCTCAGATTTGTGTCTTGGAAACTTAATTTACCTTTTTATGTAACGCTTTATCACTAATGCATGGTAACGTTTCCTGGCAGGATATGCATTGTTAAAATTCGTTTGTAGAGGGGGAAAAAAAAGCATAGAAGCGGATGGCTCACCTCCTGCAAGTTCAAGAGTTTGTAAAGCAAAAAAGGAAAATGTTCTTCATGGTACCTGACATCATTTTAGTCCCAGGGTCCTACTTTCCCATGGGTGACTCCTATCAGTGGCTAAGATATAACGGAGCCCAAAGACTAGGTGTGGTGGCAGCTGTCACTGTGAAGTAAAGGAAAGGCTGGGAGGGGAAGGCTGGCCTTGTCAGAGCACTGTCTCCATCTATACAGTAATTTCCTATGAGCTGACTGAGACCTTGGGCAGACCTTTTGCTAACAAAACCGCTACCACATGTCAAATTTTCTTTTTTTTTTCTTTCTTTTCTTTTTTTTTTTTTTTTTCCTGCTATTGTCATATTGTCACTGAAGGAATCAGCATTATCCAGTGGTCAGTTACTCCACTGTCCACCCTCTGTGCCAGCAAAACCACTTAAGCAAAGTTAACAACACTGGTTTCTTGGGATGAGTTGCACATCACTGCAGCAGCCAACTTCAGTGACATGGGAATGAGCCTGAGGCTTGTCTTTGAGCAATTAGTTGCTATGATTGTAAATAAATTGTTAGACTGTGCTTCTGAGCTCTGGTTCCCAAGCAGTGATTTCTGTTAAGTGCTTTGTGAAAGAAGAAAAAAAAAAAAATCAAAATCTGCAGTTAAACTAATCTCCTCTAACAATGTATAATGTGTTCTGAGGACCAGTGCTTGAGGGAAGGGTGTTGTACAAAATGACAGACAACAAAATATACATAACTTTGTTCAGGGTTTTTGTGGTATTAGGAAATAGAGCTCCCAACGTTGGTGTATCACCCTCTCTGATTGAACACTGTGGTTTCCCTAGCTCAGGATCAATTGCTTAAGAAAGCACTAAGTATTTGTCAAATACTCTTCCTTCAGATATTTCACATCCGGATACTTTGGTCTTCATTGACTTGCCTCAACCAACACCTCTGCTGCTCTGCAGGCTGGGCATGCTCTGTCCTACCCCTCCTCATGGCCCGAATGCCATGCTGTGCACCTTGCCTCAGCTTTAACTTCTTATATAAAAGTAGCTGGTTGCAGAGGTTGATCCGTGTCACTTGGGTGAAGTGAGGAACCAAGATGAAAGCAAATAGTTGCTTCTAGTGAGCAGCTCTATGCCGTGGTGTCTGTAAGAGAAAATCTCTTCCTCTTTGCAGATGTGAGGAGGTGTATAGCATGGTTCTTGCGTCCTGATAGCAAGAAACCCAAGGAAATGCTCTTTGTTTAAACTGCGTTCATCAGTGTCAGTGTAAAGTGTTTTTCCAGCTAAGTCCCTGGCGGGATGTACCCTACATTATAGGATTATGATATAAAAAAAAAAAAAAAAAGAGATTAAACCCATCAATGTTGAATTTTAAATTTGCCACAGATGCTGCTTTATTAATTGTTGCCACTTTTAAAATAAATTCTCAAGTATTTATTTTCTAGGGTTAGTCAGAAAAGCATCAGAATAAATATCTTCCTGCCTGTGTTGCATCCCCTCAGCTCTGAAATGAAAAATAATGTGGGCTTAGCAAAAGCTCCTCTCTTTCGCAGGATGTACCAGGGGAAGCTTGCTTTATTTCTTTAGCAGGTATATATAACCTTTTCTTTGCAATAAAAATATTGCTCCTGCCCAGCATTAATTGTCTTTGATACATAGTTGTGAAAAAACTTCTACCCAAAACCTGACAGATTTTTCCAGCACAATCTTCCTGATATTCTCACTGTGCGGAAGTAAATACAGGATAAATTAGTGAGTTGAGAATAGAGAATCCCAGTTCATGTGTCTTTGGTAAATGCAAGTGAATACAGACAGAGATGATTTTTTAAAATTTTCTCTGAGGAAAGTTTAAATCATGCCTTAATGCATTACACATTGCAGGACATTTATGCTTGTGTAAAAGCTGAGGTTAGTCAACCTTTCTGTGTTACAAGCTTAGAGAATTGAGTGCAGGAAACTGACTTTAGAGGATTGTTTTGAAGTCAGTGTTTTATGGACAAAATTTGCTAAGTCTATTCAGTGAGCCTTCTCAAATTAAAATGATGTGTCTTGAAATGGTTTCATTTCATGTTGTTGTACCTTTGGAAGGACTTCTCTGAAAAGGATGAAGCTTTGCAGCTGGTGACTCCAGGATGAGAACTTGACATGTGTGCTTCTACTTGGCTGGGGGGGTGAAAGACCCAGAATCCTTAGGATGTGTTTCAACTTTTGGGCATTGCTTTGGAAAAGCTAATATTCATTAAAAGTGAATACCTTTAGAATCTACTAAATCATACAAGTGCACGTGACAGTTTCGATATGATAGATGAATGTGTTAGGCCAGTGATGGAGAAACTTTGTCTTAAGCGGTTGTTGGCATGTTAGACAGGAATGAGCTGCTCCCTGTGGAGGTCAAGAGTACATTGGTATTTGTGTGGCAATTTCTGACTGTTCAAAGGAACAAGAGCAGTTTAAATTCCCAGATAATGTATAGTTACATGAACTGTAGCTTGCAAGGGTTATGCTGGAGTAATTTCTACTTCTAAAAGTCTTGTGTTTTATCATTAAAGAAAAATAAGACAGACTACTTTTTGTATTGGGGAGCCGTAGCATGCATGTTTCACTGTGCTTCTGTGGCAATATCCATATCATATATATGACTTGCTGCAAAATATTTATACAGGTGAGAACAGTGGCTGTAGTGAGACTGGTTTGTGTATTAATTTACCTTGACCTCTAATTTCAAAGCACCACAGCAACTTTCTGTTTTTCTTTTAGGTCAGGTCTCAGTGCTTTTAGAGCTTGCTGATCCTGGCTCATTGTTTTATATTGTTGGTAGTTTTGAAGCTATTAAATGTTTAAGTTGCATCATTCAATTACAAATTCATAGCTTGCTTCAGTGTCATTTGAAGCGAAATTTGGTGGGAGCAGCTCATAAAGTCATGATTAGAGCATAAAATAAGAGGCATACAGGTGAATGGTGTGAGAAGTGAAACTGGTTTTCATCCAGTTTTTGAACTATTGGCTTAATTTTTAACTTGCCTAGATTAAAGTTTTGATAAATGGGGGTTGTATGGACTGTGCTGGGCAAAGAAAGCAATATTCTCTTAAGAAATTATGAACAACATTCATATTGTATAACTTGGGTGGAACGTTTTAATCGTAATCATAGGACTGTGCATAATGCAGTAAAATAATTTCTGGGAGTTTTTAATACAACTTTAAAATGTGGTCAAATTAGAAAATTATTAATTAAGAATTGAATAACTTTCTTAGTTTTATTGTGGTGAAGTCCTATTAAGATTTTACAAGAAGCAGGTTTGATCATGTACTTGGTTTGAAGTCAAGTTTGTGTTGCAGATAACCTTTGTTCTTCAGAAGCCTTTCTCAGTTGGTTTGAATGTGCTCCTTAGAGGAAGGATGCCTTAGGTGGAGGTGACTGGCCGTGTCTGCTCATGGCTGGCATCAGAGGTGCGTTGTTACGGAGTGGAAACCGATCCCTCCCTGGAGCTGGAAGACATGGTGTGAACTGGTAGGTTATTGATAGCCTTTTGTGTGTTTAGCAAGACAAATCCTTCCGTTTAATTGTTTCACTGTGAGCAAACGCTTATCACCGGATGTTTTTGGACTTGTGTCCCTTTTAATTTGTTTTGGATCGGGGACTGTAAAAGCCATTTAATCATCTACAACATGCAGCAAAAGCTTGCCTTTTTTTTTTTTTTTATTTTTTTTAAATTTAATTTTATTTTATTTTTTAAAGAAAAGGGCAGTAAAGGGAGGCCAGGGTTCCTGGGGAGTGCTTCGCCATCGAGTCCCTGTGGAGCTGCTGATGCCACCAAGCACCATGTGTGTGCAGGGGGGTGTTGCATGGCACAGAGCAAGTATTTCCCAGCTTGTTGTAATTGCTTAAGCAAGAACTGCAGTTATTCCCATTGCCTAATGTGCAACCTCCTGGTGTCATTTGACTTCTCTCAGTGCTGTGTAATTGTGGGGGTAGGAGTTATGAAGTACATTATTCACTAGTCTGTGGGTGAGAATGGATAGACCGAGGTGCGAGAGCATGTGCATGCTTCAACACTTTACATGGCCAGTCTCTACCCCTGTCTTGCTTCCTTCATTTACTTTCTCTCTACACATCCTCCATGCCGCAGTGCCAGGGTCCAACCTAGCCAAACAGTGGTGACTGTGGGTCCCAAATGGAGAAGGGGGATCTGGATTTGGATTCCCAACAGCCCAAGAGCAAACTGCTGTGTGAAGTGGTTTCTTCTTCTGATAATGGTGGTGTGGCTCAGGTGTAGCATGGTACATGGTAAAACAGCAAATAAGCTTGAAGGGTGAACAGACATTTCAAAACAAGTCAGAGAATGTAAGGAGGTATTAAGCAGAAAGGAAGTGGAGGACTTAATGTTTTACTTGAGAGGGCATTAACTTGCTTTTCACATGTTCTCAGCTCTTGAGACAACATACATGCTTTGGGTACTAATAGCCTTTGATGTGGTAGCTGTCATCAACTGGTAGAATAGGAGCAAGCAAGTGGGAAGTTTGCCATGTGAAAGCCAACAAATGCACTGGCTTTGCTGGTGAGAAAGCAAATGGAAAGGCTTTCCTAAAGCTGTGGGCTGCCTGGGTAGGATCTGAGAACTTGCCTGTGCTCCTTTTCTGTTTTGTCAGCTTAAGATGAACAGTGAGTCATAGTTAGCTGCATGGCATGTTTCGTTATTGGAGACCTGTCAGAAGAGTTGATTAATAATCCAGAGCATTTGGATTCAATGTGATAAAACTAATCATAACAAAGTACTTCAATGCCTAACTTGAAGCTGTGAAGAAAATCCTGTTATCTTAAAAGTGTGTGTATATGAAAGGACTAAGTTTTTTTTTTTTACAAGATAAACTCAGTTAGTGAGTTGCAGAGCAGTGGTACTGTTTCCAGAGGCTCCTTTCCAAATTTCCCTGTGAAGAAATGGAGCTGAGATTTGGTCCTGTCACTTGTGGAGTTTCAAGAATATGCTTCTCAAGATCTCTTAAGTTACATGACAGAAGGTGTTACAGAAACAGCTTAATTAAATGATACATAAATAATAGTAATGAACTCAAATTCACTTTCTTCTCAGTTTTCTGGAATAGCCTGCCTTTTTCTGGGTATGAATTTGCCTTTTTTCTTTTGGAAAGTTGCTTCAACAATTTATCATTACACATTTACTGTATTACAGTTTACCTTTGTAGATATTCTTGATATAACTTTTTTCAGGTAAGGAAAATTATTGAATGTCATCCCATACTTACTTTTACCCAGAGGGGAAGATTGAAGTAGTGAAGATTGCTTTGAGTTCAGCAGATCTGTATGAAGTAGTTTTGAATTTCGTGGGCTTGTTTAATGAGCATATTGAAAGCCCAGTGTAGCTGCCTGTCTCAGTGTCCAGTAATTGCACACAATGTACTACAAGGGAGAGATAGTCCCTTTCTGGTAAAAAGGACTACCAGTCTGTAATTTTTAGTAATGAATGTTTGCAGGTAGCACAGTCCAGATTTTGCATTCGAGCTGGCTACCTTGTAAAAGGGTTGATTTGATTTCCTTGTTCTGTAATTTCCAGTGTTGAAGTGAGAGTTCTCGTTGGATGACTAACACATTTCAGCGCTGGTTAAGGCACTTTAGGATACCCAGTGTTCCTCGGATATATTAAATGTTTTATTAATGACATAAGCAGGTGTCAAGGCTAGTTCACAGTCACATGTGTTTGAGCTGTGCTTCTGGATTTTGCCATTCCTGGATTCATTTTGAAGAATGTTGAATAGAGTTAACACTTGACGCTGTGGTGTTTCCCTGCGTATCGCATCAGCACCTTGAATTTGTACCTCCTTAACACAACCAAGCACATAATTTTTCTTGTATTTCTACTTTGCATTGTGGTGTTCACTGCATATTTGTTAAGAAAATTGGAAGTGTGTTCCACAATATTAAGAGGAATATATCACTGTGGGTGGACACTTACTCTTCCTGTTTGAGGTATAACTCTTCCAGGCAATGTTGCTTTTGTATAGCCTGTGAGATTCAGTTTGTTACAGTGTACAGCCTCCATTTCTTACTGGAACACAAAGTTTATCCTGAGGCAGAAGGGAGAACTCATGGGAAGTCGTATGGCAGAGTTTTTGTCTGTCAGCAAGGAATAGCTAGTTTTTGTGTGACTGAGCTGCACATGTATAGTGGTGGGCTTCAGCAGACTGAACCAAGAGATAAAATTGACAAAATTGAATATAAATCATTATATTAATACTTTCTGGAAGTGGCCAATGTATTAGGGTTGGAAGCGCGACTCGAAGATTTGCCAACTTAGCTTGTGATGACCACTAGGAAAAGAGATTGCCCAGCAGAAATAAGTTATGAAGTAATTCAAGACTTCTAAAAAAAAAAAAAATAATCTTGCACAAGCAGAGTTTAATGACCAAGTTGATGGCTTTATGCTGCCATCATCAGTGTTTAAATCCCCAGAATTTCTGTTTGCACATCGTTTTACTGATCTCATAACTGGCCATTGTTACAGAATGAATGTGCAATTTGGTTTAGAGACCAACTTTTTCTTTTTGGATGGGATAGGAACTACCTATCGCAATAATGTTTCTGTACTTGTGTTTATGGGCACTGTCAGTATTTCCATTATAATTTTATGGATTTTTTTTTTTTTTTTAAAGAAGCTTAAAACTCAGTAGTAAAAATTTGTTCGTGGCAGAAAACTTGTATACAAAAATCTCAGCTTGAATAAAGCTTTTTAATGAATTTTGAGAGAGGGAAAGGAAAACCTGAACTGCTGTGTAAGTTGAGGTCACAGAGGAGAAGTATTCACTGGAATCTCATGTTAGTGGTACTTAGCTTGTGGAGAACTAGTACAACAGAAACCCCCCCAGTGTTAGTCCCTTGCACTGCATTAAATTTTAAACTGAGTTATAACGATTGAGCTTAACTTCTGATTCATTCTGTGAAAAAGCTTTTGACAGAAGAGCGTTCATTGCCAGGCAGGAAAAACAGACTAGAGGGTACATGGCATCAGGAAGCAAGGAACTCTGTGGTGGCCAGACCTTCCCAGTGCTCACTGCAGGGAGAGGCTTTTTAAATTGCTGGTTGCAAAGGTGAGATATATCCTGTTTATGGTAATGGTAGATCTTATTCTGAAGAAGTAAAAATATGCCACTCCTATTTACTGCATTTTTCAGTGCTGCAGGAGATGCTCTGAGACCATGTTTAATTGATGTATATTTAAACTGGATTAAATAAACCTGAATATTGACGTCATGAAAATAAGCTGAGAAGCCTCGTGGAGGATGCTGATTCATTTTACTCTTCTAATAAACACTGCTTCAAAATTTAATGAGGCATACCATGTTGCTAAAGGTAAATGCAAGCAAACTAAGCTATAGACATTTTGCTTGAGGTGCTTGCTTTTTAATAAGATTCGTCACTAAGTAATGTGAGCAGATCCATATGACGCAAATGCCAGCAGTTGTTTCCCTGCCACCATTTCAAGAGGAAACCTGGTGATTCTGATTTCTCTCCTTCTAGTTTTCACTAGAAGGAGAGAAAATACCGCAGCAATATAAGTCCTCAGCAAAATGCTGAGCATCACTCATCTTTTTCAAGAAGCATGTTTGCTACACTTTGGGTCCTAAATTTGCTTTAACTTCCATTAAGATGGGATCCTTTCAAAGGCAATCTGTGTGTAGCCTTGTTCTCATCTATTCCCTGCCTATAATGTGTTTTGTCTTTAATAAAAACTTCCTAAAAGTTTTGTTGAGCGTTAACAATGTTGGTACAGCACTCAGCATGGTGTGTACCTGGTTCTGACTGGGGCAACTGAGCGTAACTAGAAAACAAATAACCTTGGAAAGGGATGCATTTTGTCAGATAAGCGGCGTGTGGAACCTGTGCCTTCAATGGGCATTTCTTTGCCTTCCAGCAGGAAAAGACAGACATACCAACTCCCCTGGACACAGACCACTTACCATGCTCTTGTGCCTTTCCTTCTAGCATGTTTTCTGTTGTGGCAGGTTTGTGATTCGCTTTTTAAAAGAGATTAGTTCTTCAGTACCCTTGCTGTTGCATGTATATAGATGGAGCTACCTAACAAGAAAAGGTCACAGCAGAAAGGTAGTTATGGAGAGCACCTTTGTGAACTAGTTTTGCTGCTGGAGGTAAGTTCAGTGAAGATGGTTTTATTAAAACTTTAGTTTTATGTTATTATAATAGACAACTATGTAGACATTTCAGAATCAGATATTCGGTTCTAAACTAATTGAAATTTCAGTTTTAAATGTTGTGACCAATGTATTGAAATAATTTTGGATAGGCATGGATAACCAAATTGTCAAAAATTCTTATTAGTAAGTGCCTGAAACTTGTGCTATGGTTATAACTATGGAGTCATTCATGATTTTGCTTCTGTTTGGCAGTTCTAATGATATTCCCAGGTGTGATACAACTGAATGATGTCTCAGCATCAAGTAGTGCAAACTAGGCAAGATGGTTTGAATGACTTAGCAAAAGTCACGGGTGGTTGAGAGCAGGATTACTTTCCTTATGCATTTCATAAAGAACCTGTCAAGTTTAAGACAGATATGGAAGTCTGGGATTTCCTGGTTGCAATAGTGGTTTAATATGAAGGCAGTCTCACCTGCACTTTCTAACCAGGCATTCAAGGACTCATCCATGCATTTGAGTGAAACGGTCTGTAAGTCAGGAAGCCCAAATAAACGGGTTTGTATCAGGTTTAGGCGACGGGTGGGGAACCTTCCCACCCAGCCTGTGTATTTGCAGGCATGTTTGAGCAAAATGTTCTGCTGTCATCTCTTCTCTTTTCCACAGGCTCTTGATGCTGTATGTTGCAGTGAGATTCTGTCTGGAGTCAGAATTTGTTGATATCAAGTGTGAAGGAGTAAATTTGGCTCACAGCTTGTTTTCTTTTCAGAAATTACTTTAAGGGACACAGAGAGCTCCCAACAGTAGAGGAAGCTGTTATCTTTTATCCCCAGTAAATCATCTGATTTTCTTCCCCCCCCCACTTACCATGCTTGCAAGAATTATCTCTTCCAATTCTTTTGCTCTCTGGGTGGTCCTCTTAATCCGTGACTGTCCCTGTTCTGCCACAGATTCTCCTGCACACGGAACCTCTTCAGTGCCTGTCCCAGGGTGATGGGGAAGGTACTGAATTCACAGTGGTCTTGGTGTGCATGGCTGGAACTGCCAGTGCATGTGCAGTGCAGCATGCCAAAGTACAGTCAACCTGATCATCAGTTGATGTCTCAACCTATTTCCTACAGGATGGAGCTGCTCATAGTGCGAAACCACTCTGGCAGATGATATGTGCTGGCTTCTGTATGGAAAACGTAGTGTTAAAATGGAATTCTGGTTTTCTGTTGCTAAAAGTCTTTTAAGTTTTCTGGGATGCAGTCTCTAGCAACTGTTATGAAATCCCTTTACCTTCACACCAAAACACAACTATCTGTGAAGGAATCACTGGCTGGTTTTGTGTGGTTTACTTTAATAGTATCATGCTGGCATTGGGGGAGGCTTTTACTCTTGGAGCCATACTTTAATACAATTGAAATCTGATTTAGGAATGAATGTAGGTGCCAGTTTCCCTATTGTGACAGGGTAGAGACTATTGGAGTAGGATCTAATTTTGCCGAGCTCATTTGATGGGATTGAGGCAGGCAAAGTGGGATGCACTCAGCCCAGAGCAGCTGCATTTTACCTTCTGTGTCCTCAAAGGAGCAGTTGATCACAGTATAAGTGCAAGAATATTCCTGCAGAAAATAAAATTAAATAAAAATAGGGCAGTCCAGCTGTCGACTGAATACAGCCATAAAGGTGGATGACTGGAAATACTAAGGAGCTAAGAACTATCTGAAGCATTCCTAGAGTGGGAGTCTCAGTGACGCTTCAGCACTTGTTTAGGTTCCTGATGCGTTTCTCCCTGTGCTAATAAATAAGCAGACCTGGGCTGATGGAACACTGCAGTCAAAGGAAGTTCCCACTGGGGCATATATACTCTCAAAACTTCCATAAATTGTTCTGTAATATGACAGTTCCCAATTATGGGTTTTCATAATAAGAGGCTTACTGGCAACCAGTAATGCAAGTTACTGTGGAAATTTCTATTGCTTTTCTTGGCCCCTGTGTACTTCCTGAACAGTGTGTGCTTTTTCCCAGGTGTATTATTCTGGGCTTTGAAATTGTGTCAAAATATGGGAAGGGCTGAGACCCCTGGGAGATGGCACTCAGAGAAGCAGATCAAAATGATCAAAAAAAGAAAGTGGGGGGCTTAAGGCATGAGCCCCAACGTGTTAACTCCTGGTTTGTTTCCTGCTTCAATGAGTTAAAGTGCTGATCACTGGCAAGAGGTTTTCTTAGACACATGGGAAATAACTTCTACACAGTTCTGAACAAAGCTTCAAAACTGTATAGCCTTGGGAGATATAGGTATGCAAATATCTTGGATAGCCCTTCCAGTACATTTTGATTAGTTTGCATTGTCAACCCAGTTTCCTCTTACAGGCACGTGCGGGTGCAGGCTTGTTTGGTTTATGAAATGTTGAATAAGTCTTCAAAGAGTACCACTGTTTCCAGGAAATATGTTTTTCATACATACTTGTATTGTTAAAAAAAAAAAAAAATGGCAGTAATGGATAATACTTTGGCTTTGTGTGAGCCAGCAGTGTGGATTTGCTTGGCATTGCAGCTTTCAAATGATACACACTCAGCACAAGTAGATTCTTTTCTGATTACATGAAAGCGCTGTGTAATAATTACATCTTTTAAAGTATATATTGATTCATGATATTGTCTTGAGGTTAAGAATCCAAAAGCTAGTCTGCTTCTTTACATCAGATACAAACTGGATATCTTTCTGCAGTAGTTTGTTGAAAATCCAGTGATTTCAGAGAATCGTACCTTTGAAGATGTAACTTTGCGTTGCTCTCTTCCTCTAATCCACCCCTCTTGAGTGATTTATTCTAGGGACTGTGCATCATAGGTTTTGTCCTGGCATCCATTCCTGTAGTGTTGCAGTGCCTGTCCACATTACCAGAAAAAGATGGCTGGGAGACAATTAGAAAAGAAAAAAAGTTAAACCAAAAAGAAAAGAACACACACACAAAGAAAAGAAAACCAGTTCCAGTTAGTAGAGAGGGTTTTGCTGCCAGTGTGCATGGGGCATAATTTGATTTAAATGACTTTTGAAAAACAGTTCTCGAAATTGTTCCATGCATTTTCTTCCTGGCTACTGTTGAAAATATGGAGCCGAACATTTTCTGCGATGTTTCAAACCAATATGTTCTGGCAACCTCATAGCTGGGCCCTGTGCATTACACTCTTGTTTCCAGTTCACTGTGGCCTGGAGTGCAACACACAGCTCATGAGATGCACCAAAGTGGGAGGTCTTGCGAGGAGCAGGCAATACAAAGACCCAAGGTACAAGGAACATTTCACTGGGGTCCAGCAGGGAGGCTGCCAGTTTTAAGGGCCTCTTTTATGAAAAGAATTTGCTTGTAACTGTGTGAGGCTCATCAGATTTTATGAGTATGTAGGAGAAAGTTGATTCCTGGGTGTCGATAAAGGCTGGATGCTGAACTAGACCTTTTCCACCTCCCCAGGGTCAAAGTTTTCTCACTAGAGACATTTGCCGTACAGTACGTGGGCTGTGGCTAAGTATTCATCACTGCTTTAAGTGTGACAATATAAAGCTGCATAAAAGAATAGCGTGTGGGTTGGGAAGCCGTGGTTGGGAGACAAGGTGTTTGCTGTGTCGCTTCTGCTCCAGGGATTCCTGTGTTTTGGGGATTGTGTGTGGGAAGGTCAGTGCGATAGCAGTAGGTATTCTGAAAATAGAGGCTATTTTTTAGCACCAAATCAAATCCCAGGGGTGGCAGCAGAAGTGGAAAGTGTGGAACAAAGTTTGTTGATCTGGCTATAATCATGCACAGCTCTTTGTAATGCTGTTGGGAGTCCTTACCACGTTGGCTTGTCTACAAAGGAGATTGTACAGTGTTTCCTGCAAGCACGCACTTGCCTCCTTGGGGAAACTGTCCTTGCCCATTGTCTTCTTGACACCATTACCCTCAGCATGTCTAAATATCACAGAAATATCTGAAATGTGAATCCCCTTAAGCTAAGAGATCTCTCAGAGGTATTCCCAAATCATTCTTGGGAAAGGTTGTACAGACCTACCAGTGACCTGTTATGAGCCTTTACCAGCTCTGTTTTCAAAGCAACCTGGGGCAAGGGATCCACTTCTGTCTCAGATATTTCCTCTGCCGGCTGCAGAGTGGCTCCTTTTTGGAGTTTTGGAGTGGTGTGATCCACGCCGCTGGTGCTGTGGCATGTGGGGTAGCTCTGCTGAGCAGGGAAAAACTGCTTCTGACGACTTCTTTTCCTGCTTCTCTGCAATTCTTAGAGGGTTCAAAAGGCAGGAGCGTACAGAGGGAGCTGTTTAACTTATCCTTTTAGGAGAACCAGGTGAAACGAACCCATGGGAACATGGTCCTGATCCTAGGACTATGTATCCTACAGGTGGTGGTTCAAGAGCCAGACTTGAGAGAGATGGGTCTGGGGAGACCACAAAGAAGTTGCAGGAAGGGGATGAAGGCAGGAGTACTTCTTGAGGAGAGGTGGGGGTAGAGGCAACTGTCTCCTGGTTGGTGATAATGAAGTGTTGATAAACATGTTTGGAAGAAGACTGTAGGTGTGGGATGAGGGCCAGGGCAAGGTGAGCGGGGAGCTTTCAGAGGCAAATAATAGGTCAGAGACCAGATAGGGAGGGGAGATACATAGTGAGGAGACAGTTCTTGTTTTGGCTTTAGCATTCAGAAAGGTCAGTCTTGAGAATTTTCCCTGTTGATGCTTTTCCACTTGTTGCTCTTGTTGTTTGTGCAAGGTGGTAGGAAAAGGACTTGAGCTGGTCTTAGACGGGACGCACTGTAACCTGTGGTGTTTAGGTAGAGCCTGAAGGCTGAAGATGAGCGAACAGCTCAGGAATCGGGTTTATTGGTGCAAGCAGGATGAAGTCATGAGATACGTTTTTGGTTTTGGTGGGGTTTGGTGTTTTTTCTTTTTTCTTTTTTGTTCTTTTGTTTTGGTGTTTTGTTTTTGTTTTGTTTTGATTTTTGTTTGGTTGGTTGGTTGGTTTGGTTTGTGGTTTTTTTTTTTTTTTTTTCTATTTTTTTCTGCCAGTAATTCTGGTACTTGTGCAGCTCCTCTGACAAGCGTGAGTGTAGGGCTGTCTGCTTGGGTTGGACCAAACCTGGATGATCAGTCTGATTACTTGAATTAACTCTGCAGTAAAAACTCACTTTGCAGGTTAGTCTGAGCAGAGAGGATGCAGGATGCTGGTGAGAGCAGGGGAGATCACTTCAGGCATACAATAGATTTGGTGGGCATATTGTAGGAACTGCTGTGACAAAACCGTGTGTGCTATCTGGGAATAACAGAACCCACTGGGGAGAAGCAAGTAGCCTTTTCCTAATCAAGAGGGAGAGATTTTAGTTTGGATGTTTGTGTGATTTTCACACCCAATGTGATGCCTGGAATGTAAACTGTAATGTGCTGTTTAATATAAAATAGCTATCCTGTGGGCTGTTAGTAAGTGTGTTTCTAGTGATTTAGAATTAAAAAAGATTGTTAAAAAAACCAACAAACCAACCCCAAACCACAGTAAAAAACCCCACCCAGTCTAACTTTATTGTTATTTTAAAAATAATGCTGTAACTGCTGCTACTGAGACTAGTCACCTTTACTGGGATGTCGTCTTTTCCAGAGCTGTTTGGTGTATGTGGGATTATAAAGAGAAGATTAGTGACAGGTGTTTTTTCTCTTATTGGAAGTGCCTTCCTTTCTTTGTCCAAGAAGGAGCTAGAGTAAGCCAGCCTTTGTTTGGTTGCTCTTTTCAGAAGAGCAAAGCCCTTCCTTGCAATATTTATGGTGGCTTGGCTCTAGTGTGTATGTATGAGCTGTGACAGCATCCTCATGTTAGCCAGGCTCTGTTCCTACTCCGTCATGAGCGAACATTAGGGAACCAGCTTTTAAGTGAAGCCTGTTTAATATGGCAAAAGCTGGGAGACTAATAGATGCAGGTGTTCGCAGTATTGGTATGAAATGTGGTGTTTGTATTAGTGTTGTGGTAGCAACGGTCTTTTTAACGGTGAGACGGTAATTTGGTCCAAAGCCCCTGTTTTTAGCAGTCTTTTGAAATAACTGCTTTCAACCTGTTTCTGTTTCTCAAACTTGTTGCCTAACTAGGGCTCAACTGCAGAGAGAACCGGCGACTCTCACCTAAGCTTTGTCTCACTACTCAGTATTGAGCATAATAACTTGTCTATAGCTGAAAGGCATCTTACCTTGGTTTGTAAACCTCAGAAGTAGTCTTGGGCAGAAGACTTTATTTTCTTTATAGCTGTTCCCATGTTTAGTCCTCCCTGTTTAATGTGAGCTCCCTGCCTTGCTATGACTCTGCCTTCAGCTTCTACTCACTGGTGAATCTACTGCACCTTTCTGTAGCAGCATGAGGAGCCTCTTTGTGCATTATCTGTCTGCCCCAATGAAAAGAGTTATTAATAGCTTGTCACTTCTAAAATTTTTTAGGTAAGTTACAGATTTGGAGATTGATTACTTGTTATGAGGAATTTTGTTGGGGTTTGACTGACTTGCAGAGAAGAGGTGTTGTGCTATATCATCGCTATTCTTCTCCCCTATCCTTAGGAAAATACTTTTTTTAATACTAACATTTTGAGTGGGATGAAGAATTTAATTTTTATTGAGTCTCTGTCCAAAACAGCTGTAGTGAAGATGAGCCTGCAAGGTGTATCTATCCAACTGTGTCTGGTCCAGCAGACCTCCGTGTCACATCTTCAGATCTATGAGGATTCATGGATTGCTTGGATCATAGATGACTAAGGAAGAAAAGCAAACCTATTAGTGTCAGGCTTAAACACTCTGGGGACTTGGTGCATTTATTGGAAAAAGCCTGGGGAATAATAGTTTAATTGTGATTGAAAATCACTGGTCTGGTTCAGTAGCTTGAGATTATAGACTAATATATAAATTGCTGTCTGTTGTCATTGAAGAGGCAGCAACAACAACCCCATACCTGATCTCAGAGTGAACAAGCCTGGGCTTTGTCCACGTGTGGATGTCAGGCTTGGGTGGAAAGTCTATGAAAAGCTTGGAACTAACAGGACAGATATAAGATTGCTTCTAGCAGAGAAAAGTTTCTCCTGCAGCTCAAGAGGTAATCCTTGTGCTTGCAGGTGCACAGATTCCAGGTTCAGTTTTATGTTGGAACAAATTCCTCCCGAGTAAGGACAATTGTTCATTTGATGGCTGCTTCAAGATGGGGCTGCATACAGCGAGGTAATCACTCTGCTGTCCAGAATGTATGTATCAATGCCAGGATGTTCTTGCGCACTAGCTGTTTTTTATTATATTTTTGGTTGAAATGGGATTTTCATTCAAAGATGTTGTGTTCAGTCAGCTATGACTTTACAAAGCAATCACTATGGGGCAGAAACCTGATGCTTTTTGAGTGATAGATGTTTGTTTAAAGCTGGAAGAAAACTTATTCAGGCACTATCTTAAGGATCAGACATTCAAATAAGCAATTGACTTTCATAAAAATGCTTATTAAAACTTAAAAAAAATAATAAAAAAATTATTGAAGAGCGTGTGAAAGTAATAGAACCATAAGGTAGACATTTGACTTCTCAGGCCAGGAAGTTAAGGTCCTTTAGGGGGCTTTAACCATGCATCCTGGGATGTTTGCATGGTCATACGTTTCATGCATGTGCAGCAAGGGGGAATCCCCTCCCCCTGGGCCCATGCAGAGTTAGCTGCTTTGACAGAGAAGTATGGCTCTGTACTGCACATAGGACTACATGATAGACTTAGCCAATTGTATGTTTAATTTACCTTGCATCTCTGATAGGTACTGATATGTTCTAGCTGTATGCAAAATTCAATAAGCATAATAAGAAATAGGAGGGTGCAATATCATCAGTTTCTGTTTCCAAGATATTGCATATAGGAAGTGCTTATTTTGTCACAGTCAAATTTGCTGCTGCTCATATACAGAAGGATCTGCTCTTTGGAATCTCTGTGATGAGCTCATGTTGGCCAGCAATTCTGATCATCTTAAATTGAGTAATTGTATCCACTGAGCTCCTGATTTTGTAAAGTCTTATGTAGCTTTCCAGTCTTGTGATGTACAGCTTCTCTAAATTTTTTGTGTGATGTAAGAAATCTTGGGTGAAATTCCCTGCTCTGTTATGTATGAGGTCAGCCTAAATGATCTGTCTTGGCCTGAAAAAGAAAACAAATCCTGTTGCCCATGCTTGCCAGCATCTGGACATTTTGCTGCTCTGCTGTGTGGAAGTCATGATTTTGTGGGCTCTGGAAAACTTTACTCAAAAATCCATTTGCAAATCCATAAGGAAATGTGTGACTAGGGACTTGGGTAGTCACAGCTGGAGTATCATGCTAGCTAGTGGCAGCAGTGTGCATCCTCTGGCCTGGGGGGAAGCACGGCGATTTTAGCACATAGCGTTTAAAAAGAAATCCGTATCTGTTGCCTTCTTTAATGCAGCATAAACTCTTCAAGCATAAGCTTTTCAGTGCTGCATCTTTAGAGAAGCATTTCCTAATATTCAGATATATTTGATGTTGTTCACTGCATTATGTCTAGAAAGCTTTGTAATTTAGCACCTGAAACACATCTCTCACTCTCCAAAGAGCAACTTGGAGAGAAAGAAATTCAGGCAAAGCCTGAAGGGGTTGAAGAAAATGGACTCCTGCTGCAGTTGCACGCTTGCACACATCTGGTGCAATTGAAACTTAAGAGCTGAATACATCCACATCTGACCATAGTACAGTCCAAGCGTTAGTGTTGACACTGGTTTTCTTTTGGATAGGCACACTGGCAGAGTTGCTAGCGTGTGGAGCCTTGTCAGCTCTCTAATCTAATAGACTGTTCTTGCCCAGACCATTGTGTGTCAGTATTTTATGTACCAAATGTAGCCAGGTTTAATAATCGGCCATTTTCCCATCTTCTGCCAAACTTTTTTCCTTTTTGTCACAATCTAATGTTTGAGTCAAAATCTGCTATGGTAACAAATTATATACATATTAAAAAATGAAAATAAAGATGGAAAGCAGAGTCACAGAAGGTAACGAGAGTTCAAAGTAATGTCATCTGAGTTTTTTTAAAGACTTCAATTCAACCTTGTTTTAAAATTTATTTTACTTCTGTTATGTATTGTGAAGAGATTACAAAGAAATGGGTACTGCTTAAAAGCAAGACTGTGGCTCTGTATATGTAAAATTGTGGAAGTCTTCCCTGTACAGATCTGATTTTGATCTGTTTGCTTTTTAGTTACTAAACAGTAATTTGTGGAGTTTTCTGGATTGTATTTTTCTTACTTGGAATGTTTGGACTGTTTCGGCTACGACCTGTTGATGCTGTTTATGCTTATTTCTAGTGACTATATGTAGTCACTATAAAATATGTTACCAGAAAGGTTTTTTCCTTATTATTATTGCATCTTTTAAAAGGGCCCTTCACTTGCCTTGCTAGTGGCATGAGTTGCTGATATCATGTACTGGGTTAGTGATGCTGAGGACTGGGGACCGTAGAGGAGGATCTCTAGGGAATTGCCTGCCTGGTGAACACCAACACCAGCAGGAGAGGAGCTGAGTCACTGGGAGGGCATTGGAATGGAATCACTCAGTTTCTTTGTGATTTTAATGTTTAGTAGGCTGTTTCTTGTTCCATGCTGATTTGAATCTTGCACTGGAGTACCACAGCGTGAGTGAAACTTAAACACTTTTGAAACTAAAACCTGGATCAGGGTTCCAGGGCCAGGTAGGTGCTTGCAACTTGCTGTTGGTTGCATGAAGCATGCTAGTAAAGGCATATGTATCCAAGTTGTCAACCGTTTTGATCATTATATCCTGAGATGGAGCAGTTTCTGCCTTTTGTCACATGAAATGAAGTATGCCTTCTGGTGCCTACTTTACTGGAACATAGATCCTTCATGATTTTATATGATGTAATTACACATATGGTTTCTCCTCTCCCTGTACCATTGCTGCACTAAAGTGGGGCCAAATCCGTAGCAATGGTCAGAGTTGCTTATCTGAATTATCAGTTAGTTAATGGTTAAGTAATTTGTACTTTAATTGAGTTCATTCCTCTTGGTAATTTAATTACGGGATTTGTATAACTATCAGGAATGATTGAGTGCCTTTAACAAAAAGACTGGAGCCTAAAATAAATGTAAAACTCAGTGCCATACCAAGCTGCCACAGTCCAGTTCCTCCACAGGTCACAGGGTGCTGTGTTCTCTGGTCTGTGCTTATTCAGTCTGTTCCTAATTGTGTGTTGGGGGGCTCTCCCAGACATGTGTTTTGGCATGATCCCAGCATTCACCGGAACTAGTTGAGTTTTTGGACTTCCCTGGAGGATTAATGTATCTTGGTGAACAATGGTCCAAGCAAGTCATTACATTGTAGTGTATCCTCCTCCATCTCTGTGCTTACTCCCAGCTTCTGGAGAGCCGATTAGAGGCTTGGCAGGATCTGTATGGTTATGCTCTAGATACGCTTTGGATACATTATTGTCACAGTTGAGGTATTGTAAAAGCTATGCTGTTCACTATCCTAGTGAGGTACCTTTTTCAATTGTGCAATATCTGTAGCTAATTATCTGGCAATTGCAGCGTGTCACCAGCCACCCACAATTCATTGTCACTTCCTTGGGGATGCAGATGAGAAAGGAAAGATAATGTTTTCTTTCTTCAGTCCAGTGATTTAGCTTTCCGCCTCTTTTTTTTTTTTTTTTTTTTTTAATCCTCTGCTCCTTCAGGTAATAAAGCCAGATGGTTGTGACAAAGAAACAGAAGCCACGCATGAATCAAATGTCCCTGAGGATACGTTGGGCACTTGCATTCCTCAAGAGGCAGCGAAAGGCGATGCTAGAAGTCTGGATGTCATTATAGAAGCTCAGTTTGATGATAATGATGCAGAGCATGGACAAGACCACTTGCAGAATATCTTGACAGATGACATTAAGAAACTATTACTGGATACTGGTGAAAAGGGTGAGTAGATCAGATTGCTGATTTAAACCTTTATTTGAGCAAACTATTGACGTATTACTTTGTTGTCTTCCTTTGCTGCAAGATATAAAATACAGGCATAAAAGCTTAATGCCTTATCACTCCTATCCCTTTCTGCTAAATTGCCTTCATAGTTTTAAATGGATATTAAGGACTGCATTTTATGTAGTTTTGATTGATGCAAAGTAAATCTATGAAACAGAAGTCACACCTTTAGATTCTGCAGTTCTCAGGGCTGTCTGGGGACTGCTGGTTGCTGTTTAATTCAAGATGCTGCTGTAGCAGTTTCCTTCATTGCAGCTTGGCTGGCCAATCTGTATGTCTCAGTCTGGGGATAAGAATATATTTCCTTGGGGGCAGTTAGATTTGTTGCTGTTTTCAAACAGTTGAGTTATGAACAACTTGAAGATTTGGTCCATTTATAAAGAAAATTGCACTAAAACCTAAAGCCAATTATGCAATCTGTTTTGAAGGCAAACCTATTTTATTCTGAATCTGAATTCCATCCAAACCATCAAGTGTTGCTTAGGGCAAAATAAAATAGGCTCCCTTGTCCCAAACTGTGCTTATGCTGCTCTTTGCATGTCCTTTCTAGTACTAAATCCTTTCCTGAAGAGCTGTGTGTTGAAAGGATTCTGACAACTGGCACATTTAACATGTGCCTTCAGCTGCTGGTGAAAAATTTGCCAGGACTGATATTCTGGTGCGTTCTTCATGTCTGCCCTAGTTGTCAAAAAAAAAATGGCAGTAACTTAAGACAGAAGTAGTTGTTGATCTCTGACAGATCTTGGTGGTGTTTGTAAAGCTGTTCTATCAATACCTTGTGTTTTCCTGAGAGATTGCTTTTGAAGATGCACAGATCTCTGTTCATACTGTTGGTAGACTTCCATTTCTCACACCCATCTGTTAATAAAACTGGAAATAAGATTTGAGTGGAAGTGGTGTAGTTTTTATGACAAAACATTGGTTTAAGCTTATGAATGCAGCTGCCACCTCACCAGTTAGTGATGCTATTTCCTTCTGGGTACCTCCACTGTCTTTGAGTTACTGCCAAGGTATGTGAACCAACTTCCATCTTGTTTCATTGCTTTCCAGCATGGGGCTTGAGTTGGGAGTTACCCATCTGTTTTACATAGCTAGTTATTAACGTCATCTTTTTTGCAGTGTTGGACACTGTATCATAGCTACACACTGTTGAGCTGCCACTTTGACTCAACAGTTCTCTTAAAATGCTCCTAGTCACATGTTGTGTCTGATAGCAGTGCCAAATTAAAAGTCTGAGAAATACATTCTAGTTTGACACCAACATCTAAAATAAATAGTCTCGAGCCAGTATTTTACTTTACGTGTATGACTGTGCTTTAGCGTTAAAGGCTTGATGAGAATTACTTGGTGCATCGCAGTTCCTCGAGATGCTCTGGAGCAACCCGTGTTGGAGTTTATCAGGTTATCTCTTAATCTGAGTGGTTTTTGCCATTTAATTCTATCTTTGGAGAATATATGTAGGACAACTGTTAGATCAGCTTATTGTCTACACAGTTGAAATCTAACCTACTTTTCCATTGCAGTTGCCTAAACCAGCTATTTTCTTTTGTTTTCAAGGCCTTTCTGTGTTCATCCTTAACAAGCCTTGTGGCTGGTGTGGATGTGCCAGTTAGATTTCTGCTGAGTTTGTATTTTGCTATCGCCTCTTTTAATAGTTGCTTCAGCTTCTTTGGCCATATAACCCATATGGATTTTTCTCTAGTTTCTTCTTGCTCTGCTTTTTAATGCCCTTCTTTTTTTATACATATAAAGTTTATGATGCTGCTTTTTCTGAAGGTGTTTTTGAGCAGTTGATGATTGCTTTGGCTTGTTTCCTGTCTTTCATGCAATTTTTCATATTGTCACTTATCCAGATTTTAAGTCTTGCCTGGAAAATAGCTATAGTTATTCTAGCATCAGTGATAACTGTCATGAAAAAAGAAAAGTTCCTGCCAAATTCAGCCTCCACAGGTGTGGCTCAAAATGCTTTTTTAAAAGGACCAACCATACAGTTTTTCAAGGCAGACCTTAGCCTTAGAGGGTAATATCTGCTGGACTTCCTAAGGCCATCCACTTGAATGTGGTACCAGCATCAGGAGGAAGAGTGCTTTGCAGGGTTGGTGAGTGGATGTGCCCTTCCCTGTGCGTAATGTGGGCGTCCCCTGGGAGGGCTGGTTTGGCTGATGCTGCCTGTTGAATTTTCCTTTCAAGCTGACTGTATATGAGTCTTTTTTTATGTTACATCCCTTCTGCTGGGGACAACTATTGCAGCAAAACACAGAGAGGTTGATGTGAGATGAGATCACATGGGGGGATTTCTTGCTGACCCACCAAAACCAGTGTTTTAGTTACATTCGCTGAGAGCATGGCTTTGTGGGATTTGTTACACAGACTCATCGCATGGCCTTCACAGACTTATCGCATGGCCTCATGCACAGAAGGGAGCAAAAGAAATAATTTGTGGCCAGTGCAACTCTTAAATGAGCACTTGTGATAGGCTTTCTTCTTTTTTTTCCTAATGTTGGGAAGACTGAAGGTTTCAAGCGGGACAAAGATGCCATATTTAATAAAATAAAATCAAGAAATAGCCTATCATGTTCTAATGGGCACTTTATGTATGTATGTGCATACTGGTATGTGTGCATATGTATAAAAAGATACACGTATATATAAGAGACCTAGACAAAATCCAAACTAAACAAAAACCCCACCAGATTTCTGGGGGTAAAAAATATCCACAGCTACTCTAATAGAATCAAATGTAAATTTTACTCATTCTGGGGCAAAAAACCAGAGACGTGTTGAGATGATGCTCAAATCTTTGTGCATGTACACAGAGTCTGCAGATTGCTGCCTCTCAGTTGCAAGATGGCATTTGTCCTTTCTGACAGAGGAGTAGAATTATGCAATATCTCTGTTACTGGCTCATTTGTTCTGCTGCTGATGGTTAGAATGAACCATGAAGAACAAAAGTAGACGTGTCATTCAAATAAGAGCACTCTGGGTCACTCTGGGATCTCTTTTCTACCCTGGCCTCTGTCCCATCTCTTGTTGTGACTCTGTTCCTGTTCAGAACACAGTCACCGTCTCCACCTCTAGTTACATGCTGGGGCAAAGAATTTGAAGTTGGCCCTTGCTGTCAGAAGCTCTGAAGCATGAAACATTGTGTTCACTGATTACAGCCCAGATTTGAGTGGACTGAATTTCCCTGAAGTCGTTGTATGTTGGGCTTCCTATGCCTCTGTGGAGCTTAAAGCAAACTGGTTGAAATTGTTATGCATGGGGCTGCAGGCTGAGACGCTGATGTTAGACCTGTCTTCACTAAGTGCTGCAGTTGAGAGTTGTGCTTCCTGCCTTTCTCTACCTAAGACCCCAGAAGGGATGGGATAAACAAAAGGGAAGTCCACAGAAGTGGAGAAACTATCACATTCAGCCTAATTCCTAGCCCATGAACTTTCTGAAAGATCTTGTGCATGTAAAAGTGTGTCAGTCTTGCTTTGCTCAAGGATATTTAAATAAAAGTTCATAACTGGTGTCACTCTGCCAGAAGCTGTCCTGGTCAAATGAGTTTGCTCTGCTTTTCTGAACTTTTATTGCAGAGAAGTTGGGTTAAAGATTATCTTCAGAAAAGTCTCTGACCTAGGAAGTGATGAGCCATTTTCCTCTCCAGCATGCTGTTCTACACAAAGAGCAATATTGTCCTGTTCTGAAGTTAGATTGTCTTAATGTTAAGTTTTGGTCACTGGAGGTAGGTCTTTTTTGTCAAAGTTGGAAAACTCTTCCCTCTTGGATTTTCAGCTGTATTTCCAAGGTGTAAATATCTCCACATGCTGAACAAACTTTCTGTGGTTTTTATTTCTTCACAAAGACCGTAAAAATGAGCACCCTGCAGAAAGTTTCTCAGCTGCCCTACTAGTGTCCTTCAAATCCTCTCTGGGGTTCCTATGCTCTGTTGAAATCCAGGCAAAGAACACAGCAGTAGCATCCTGGCACTGGCCTGAACAATACTATGTACACAGAAAGATTAATTTTCTGTAGTGCTTGGTACTGCCAGGCAAGTCCTCTGTCTTTTGCCCTGAACCCTCAACTTATTCTGTGTCACTGCTATCCAGAGAAGTCATCCACCAGTCAACATAACCTTTGCCAGGTCTGTAATTCTTTTCCTTAATCCTCATTCACATTGACTAGTGCAACAGAGGTAGTGTAACTTCTATCTTATCACTTAGTACTGAGCTGGGATACAGTATTTCTGTAAGTTGTCACTTCAGTAGAAGGATTTTCCTTATACTCCATTTCAATATGTAATAAAAACTTCTCTGTATCCTCTCAACCTAGGAAAAGTGCAAAATGTTCTGTACAGAATACTTTACAATGCTGTATCTCTATACAGACTTGCATGGCACATAGGTTTTGTAGAAATGCGAGCTGTCTCGTTAAATATTGCAATCAGATTACTTTGATAAAGAAACATCGGCAGTTGGACAGTAGCAGCTGCTTGTACACTTTAGAATGGCAGCTGTGCTCATAAAAGTGCCTCAGCCTTTCTTAGCAAAAGGATATTCAAATAGAAGTTTGTAAAACACTGTCACTATGCCAAAAGCTATCCTTTTCAAACTAGTTTGCTTACCTTTTTTCAGCTCTTCTCATGAGAGATCTTACTGTACCAGATACGCAAAATATCCTGCTTCCCAGGGGGTGGCTCACAGAAGTCATCAAGTTAGTGGACTGGCTGCCCTGGCAGCAATCACATAGTTGTGTTTGTTCAGGATTTCCACTTACACCTACACTTCTGCAAATCAGAGTTTGAATATGTGAATGTCCGAGGCTTCCTCACTGCCTTGATGTAATGATATTTGGATAGAAATAGCTCATTTACAGACAGACTAAACTGACAGCTAACTCAGCCAATTGTGTGATAGGAAATTGAATTGAATAGCTGATGTTTAATAGGTAGAGTCAACAGAATTTAGGTTGGAGCTGCTGTACAACTTGCTCCTGTCTCCCTGTCTGTTCAGCATTGGCTAGGTGGATGCTGGTCAATCTCTTTTCAAGTCAAATGATACTGTCAGTCTCTAGTAGCCCTGGTAAGGTCAGAAATTACAATCTAGAATTGCTTGGTGTCCACATTGCTACTGACTGGAGTCTGTTATTGACTATTTTGGGATTGCTTGCCTCAACAGAAGTGGTGGCATTTGCTTACTTCACTGTGGTTGTGTGCTAATGCATTAAGCCATTCTTTTCTCAAGATGATGCTCTGCAATAGTGCTTAGAAAGGTTTTAGGATCCTTCTAGCAAAGGATAAAAATTAATTTATAATCGGGAGTTTAGTTTCTGTTTTGTACTTCTGCACCTTCTCATGTACTTTCATGACCCCTCTTGTGCTTATGTGTCCTCTCTCTCTCTCCTTTTAAGTTTGACAAGGTGTCTACCTGCCTTTTGTGTCTTCTTCTGCATACTTGTCTTCTTCTGGCACCTGGAGTCCTTCTGCAGCTAGCAGTGTCTCACATTGGCATAGGTAGTTCAGAGAAATACTACTACTATTCCTCGGCCAAGGCTGGTAGGGAAGGGACGATGGTGGCAAGAATCTGGACCACGTACTGTCCCTCTGCTCTGCTCAGGCTTCCCCTTCTTTCAGTTTAGCTGCCATGAAATCTCTGACAAATTTGGAGCCCACCAACGTCACTGGCTGATGGAAGGAATAAATGTTCTTCTCCCTCCTTTTCAGAGGCTCTCATTTACTCTGAGTGCTTTTAAGGAGTCTTCACGCTTCTTTCCTAGCCTGAAGCCTTCTGGAGATGGATCATCTCCACTGCATAGCTCTTAACATTTCTAGGCCACAGCAGAGTGAGAGCTTACCAGGAAATCTCCTCAGTTACACAGCTTTTAATAGAAATCCCTGAGGTGGAACTGTCAAAAATCAGATCGGTTTCACTCTGCTGAAGCCTGGAAAACCAGCAGAGAAGCTGGAGCTGTTTCAGCTGCTTGAGGCAGCTCTGTATTAGTTTATCCTAAGTTCGTGTTTGTGGGTCTCTGAATCTAGTTCTTTTGGTTGTTGCTGTAACTCTTCTTAAATGAGAGCATAGATTTCTTGAAGAATAAACAGTACAGCCACTTGAGAAAAATGTTCTACTGGTGTTGAACAAATTGGGCTTTATGGTTGCATTGATTAAATGCTACAGGCTGAGTAAGCTCCAGTTATTCTTTTGTTCCACAGTTGAAGTCTGCAGTGGAAGTTAACACTGGGAAAGCTTCTTATGCTGTTCTTCCCTAGTAAGTTATCTTGACCCCCAAATGACTTCTTGAGTAAGGCAAAAAAGAAAACCCGAACAACTTATGCCATAAGGTAACAGGAACTAGATTAAGTTCAGCATATTACCATCTGTTCCCGAATTCACCTATGTTTCTCCTTTGAGTTACAAGTTTAGGTCAAGTAAGTGAGAGGGCATGATACTGAGAATGAATGGTGGGTGTGAAGACAAACAGGGTACGGTCATTGTTAGCAGCAAGGTTTCCAGGATGAATCAGATTAGGATTCATTCAGCTAACATATTTTCCATGCAATAGTAAAATTGGACACACACACACTTTAGGAACAGGTTCACAGACAGGAAGGAAGAACAGGCAAATAGACAAATACTTAATGGAAATTTTTTGGTAACATTTACCAAATGTTACCAAATACAATAGGCAAAATACTCAATGGAAGTATTTTGGTAACCTTTAATTTTAGTTGCAATTAATGCAATAAAACTGTATTTATGTAGACTGCAACACTACCTGATTTTTTGGAAGTTTAATTTTATTGCAATAAAGCTTCCACCCCCCTGTTGACTGGCAGCTTCTCAAGGACATGAGAGTGCCAGGAGGCCTGAGTACCTGTGCTCTGTTTGTAGTAATGTTATGTGGCTACTGAGACAGCTACAATTGGACTAGATGGCAGCTTCCCAAAATGGTGTTGAATCTTTGTTGTGGAACAGCCTTGGAGGGTTCTAAGGAAAAGTGACATTCCTATCTCATCATTCTGCCGTGTCCTTCATCCTTAGTCATGGAGGTGGCTAAATATAAGTAAATAATTTAGATGCTTGGCTACATGACATGGGTAAGGAAGCCAGGTATGCTCACCTCTTCACATTGTCTTTGCTGTTTGTTATTGCAGATGCTTGTCTCTCTGCTGTATGCATCTGTTATTATGCCTTTTCTCTCCCTCTCTGACGGTCTCCTCCCACCTGTGCATCTTGAAAAATCTTCATGCTTATTATCTGAGTCTCCTGGTCCTCATCTTCAGTGTGCTGTTGGGCATGCAGGTGTGTGAGTTGAGGTGTTCAGACATGAGCAGCTGTGGCATGGTGAGTCTGCTTAAATGAGTATTCAAAATAAACATCTCTAAGGAAGTTAGTCCTGTTCAATAGACACAGAGCTCTGCAATGAGACAACTCAGGAGTGCTGCATGGTTTGGAGCAGCTTTGCGTCTTACTTGCTGAGTCCTCTTGCATTGCACACAGGAACTGTCAGGCTGAGTTTGGACAGGCTGCATGTGTTAAACTCCAAAACTGTTGGCTTAACGGTCTCATCACAGTGAACTACTTGTCTGCCCTCCATCGCAGGTGGAAAGCTCTGTGTGTGAAGATATTAATACTCACAAAGTACTGTTTCTTGCATGGTATTTTGCTGAGCAAGCCTTCTTGTAGCCTGTTTAAAGCAAATTTCAATTTTGCATAGTGCCTGGTACCAAGTGAAATGGCACTTTCCTTTCTCCCTACTCTCCTTCCTCTTGGGTAAGAAGGAGAGGCTCTTCAGTCTGCTATGTGAGACTTCAGAGTGTTCACTTGGACCTTCTGACTCCAGAGCAGAGAAAGCTGCCAAGATCAGGAGAAGCTTCTACCTCTGTAGGCACTGAAACAGCTTTGTAGGAACTGAAATAATCCATGTAAGGACAGGTGTTTCTAAGAAACCAGGTGCCTTTGCTTTGATCCTCAAAAAGTTACGTTTTGCTTTACTTGGTGAAGGGAGGACCAAGTATGATGTGAACTACTGGTTCCTACCATCAGTTTGTGTTCTGGAGGAAAAATCTGTTCTGTGCCAATAAACGTTGGTAGCTGAATATGAAGAGCCCTTGTACTGTCTTCTAAACAGCAACATGTTTCCTTCTCGTTGTCCCTAAAAATGAAGGCTGTAGTAGGATAGTGTAATAACCCAGGGCAAATCTGTGCATGCGTCTGAATGTATCACTTTTTGATTGAAGGGAGTTTTCATTTCTATATGTTTCTTGTATTAATATAGACAGAACTTCCAAAAACACGTGCTTTTTGAATGTGACACAATCCTTGAGATTATATAATATACTAGTATGTAATAAATCAGTTTGTTTTACGCCACTTTGCATATGTAATTGGTACTAAAACATGCTGAAAACTGCTTATTGAAGCAGACGTCAGAGAACATAAGTGTTGCTTACTTCAGTAGTAAGTAGGAGACTTTGCTATTGAAAGGTTTACATGTGTGTTGGTATCTGAACACTAAGCTTAAGACCCATATTTTCTTTTTTAAAAGCTTAATACCAATAATGCCTTCTGATGGGATTCTTAGATATGCCCGTGTAGAGTAAGCCAACTAATTTCTCAAGTAGTTTGTTGGTTTTTTTTTTTCCTAGCTGAAGTAGCAAACATTGAACATATTTCTTAAAAAACCTTGGTTTTTTCCATCCAGGGAGGGAATTTTTTTTTTCCAGTGAGTTGCTTTTGAGATCGGAAACTGCGATATATTTTCATTTGCTAGTGGATATTGCATCTTTAATTGTATTCCTTTTGGACAGGATTTTAAAGTTCCACAGTGACCAATGCAAACCTAGTGAAAATAATTTTGGATCTGTCACAAGTAATCAAAACTCTAGTATGATGACTTGTGGTCCATTTTGGCCACCTTTTAATGTCATGGTAATTTAATTGTAAAAGGAAATTTGGGGGGCTTTAAAAAAAAAGTTTGACTTAGGTATGTCCATCAGGCAAATCTAAGTGTGTATTGAACCTGCCTAAATTGATCTGTTACAGAGGGAGGCAAGTTCCAGGTGTCCTGGATCTACTTTGTTGCTAATAACATAACTAATTTGAGTTGCTTTTTGTATCTAGTGCCTAGTTTTATTTTTTTTTTTTTTAAGTAAGGCTATTACAGTTTTGGTTTGTCAGATAATCGCTGAAAGGAAAACACTGAGATTTTAATGCAGTTTCACTGGATCCTAGTTGCTGAAGTGTGTTTTCACTGTAAGATAAGCTGAGGAAGTACTGCCCAAGCTAACATAGTAAATCTTTCTCAGAAAACATGTCTTTGCCCAGGGTGGAAATATTGAATGGTCATTGGATAACGACTGCAGTAAAGGGGTCAGAATAATTCATTTTTAGTTTGGCATAATGCAGGGAGTTTCTTCCCACCTCCCCTGCTCAAAATCCTGCTCCTCTCTCAAGTTAACTCTCCTTTAGGATTGCCTCCATGGCTCTGCCCTTTTGTGGGAGATGTTTGCCTCCCAGTTGAGATCTTCTAGACAATCAGTCACTGGTGGGGCCCTGATACCCCCTCTCTCTGTCCACGCACCAAGTTCCAACTTCTCTGGAGGGAAGGGGGGTGTGCAATCGAGAAGAGGGACTGCCAGAAGTATATTTAGGGGACATGGGTACCAGACTCTCGTGGCATATTAATGCTGTTGAGACTGAGGTTTCTGTGCAGTAATTTGACAATTGAGCCAGGTGGACATTGGATCTGGGTAGTTGTCCTTTCTGAGCAGAGGGGTTTGTCACAGGGACCCCTCATTGCTGGTGCTCTGCTATTGTACACCTCCGAGCATTAGATATAACCCCAGTACTGACAGAATTTTGGCTTCAAAAGGAGCAGCTACAGGCTACAGAGAAGTCCACATCTCTTGGCCCCAGGAGTAGAGTTCTCTGTGTGTCTTCTTCCCTGTCCCTTGTTTCAGGAGAGTTCCACATTAGTAAGTGACCTTTTAGATACTGAAGTTGATTAAGAAAGACAGGTAAGAATATGTAGATGGCTGGGATTTGCTTCCTTTTTTCTTTCTGTTGATGGTATAGTTGTAGATCCCAGGGTCTGTAAGTTGGACTCTCTAATAATCCCAGGTTTTTCTGGGAGGTGTGCTGGAATTGGAGAGACCCCTGAAGAAGATGATTCTCTCCAGCCAGCCCCTTATTTATGTTGATTGTGAAGGAAAAAGGCAATTTCTACCACGTACCACAGTGAGAATTTAGATGTTTTCTGGTACCTGTATTGGGTTCACATAGGGCTCAGCTTCAGCAGGATGGGGGAGAAATACTCCAGCCCTGCATGTTCTTCATCCCAGGCAAAGGAAGCCCTGGTCACCCATTTGTTGTGCTCCCTGTGATGGCTCCCTCCTGGTGCTTCTGTGCTTTCGCATGAGTGTATGCCGTACCTCCTAAGGACATCACTGCTGGCTCCTTTTTTGACAGGAAAAGCTGCTTCAGTGAAAAAATGCAAATGACTTTTTGGAGAAATGGGAATTGGAAGGATAAGTGGAAAGAAAGCAATGCTAACAAGCATGTTCCTCGCATGGCTCCTGGTGCTTTTCTCATTCTTGCCTACTGGACCTTGAGTCACTGCTATTGTTCTGCTATGTTGAGAAAGCAGCAAATGCAGCTCTTGGGGTCTTTTTTGCCCAAACACGTTTAGATATGATTTCTCTTCTATCCAGTATGTGCCGTGCAGTGAGGAAGGTTCACTCCAGTAAAGCCCTGGGCTTGTGGCAGGCGTGCTTAAAGGCATGGCCTTTGAAAGGCTACCACCCTCCCCTTGCCCTCTGCCCCTGCCAGTGTTTCTTTGTACTAGATTGTGTCCTAGCTGTCTTTGTGGTTGGCACACTGTAAACCTATAACTATTAATTGATGGCTTGAAAATTTGTAAGAAAACAGAATGGGCCCTTGCTTTTATTCTTTACTAGCTGATTGCCTGGTATGACCTTTAGCCAGCAAAGACCTTAGAGGAGGTAAAGAAATGAGATAACTTGGGTATCCTCATTATAAAACTTTGTAATTATCAGAGCAACTTTTTCCCCCATTTTGTCACCATAAAACTCTGGGTTATTTTATCCCTTAGTAACCCTGTTTGTAGCAAATCTGTGTTCATATCAGGAGGAGAAGTAAAAAAGAAATAGGCTTGCTGCTGCTACTACTGCTGTTTTTTTTAGGAAAGTAGATTTTTATTTAAACCCTTGAATATCTGTCCTTTCTCCTCTCAGTATTGCTACTAAGAAGTCAGTAAAGGTAAAATAAAATCAAAGTCACTTAGATTCTTCTGAAAAAAATAATCTGAGAGGCAAAGTCTGAAGATCTTTCTGTCAGAAGGCAAAGCTGGAGATAATTAGCACCATATGAGAACCAGCGTTTGTCATTAGAGTGATAGCCGTCATTGACTGCTGGGGTAACATTGCCTGAAGGTACCCAAGGCCATCCACAGTGGCAGGACCATCTGCGAACGTGCCCTGGTGATGGTGGTGCACAGCCGTTCCCCTCAGGGCAAGCTGCTGCCCCCCCATTACCCCTCCCCGGCTCCCCCCGAGCACCTATCCTCAGCACCCCAGCATGCTCGGTGCTGCCAGCAGCTGCAGCTGCCCCTCCCGCAGCCCAGCCCCCCTCCATCCATCCTGTCACCACCAGCCTTCATCAAGGGTCTCTGCGGGACAGATGGGTGTCATCTGGGGCGCCAGGGTCTGTGAGACACCGCTCTTCTCCTCGAGGCTTTCTCACATTCGTGAGCACTGTAAGCCTGCTGGAGCACAGCCTTCAGCAAAAGATTGCTTTATCATCTCATGTCTTCCAAGGAAAACAGTGACAGCTTCATCCCTTGAAACTTGCACGTGGTGCCACATTCTTTAAGGAAGCAAAATTCCTTTTGAACACTCAAGGCCTGATTTTAGCACATGTGTTTGAGATGGATGTGGTGCTGTACAAGTGCAAAAAGGCAACTATCTTTTAGAAGCCTTCCAGACAAGAGCACATGGGTGTTTCCATCTGAAAAATGGAAAGTAAAAGCAGGCTCTCAGCAGAGATGCAGCTCAAGAAGGGACTGGTCCCAGCCTTCTCCATAGCAAAGATTGCTTTGGATATTTGTAAACACTATATGCATTCAGTGTGCCAGCCATCTCTCGCAGATATTCAGGCTGGTGAAGGCTCCAGGGAGACTTATAGCAGCCTTCCAGTACCTAAAGGGGCCAGCAAGAAAGCTGGAGAGAGGCTTTTTACAAGGGCATGTAGGGGTAGGACAAAGGTGAATGACTCTAAACTGAAAGAGGGAAGATTTAGGTTTGACATTAGGAAGAAGTTCTTCCCTGTGAGGGTGGTGAGACACTGGAACAGGTTGCTCAGAGAAGCTGTGGCTGCCCCATCCCTGGCAGTGTTCAAGGCCAGGTTGGACAGAGCTTTGAGCAATCTGGTCTAGTGGAAGGTGTCCCTGCCCATGGCAAGGGGGGTTGGAACTGGCTGATCCTTAAGGTCCCTTCCAACCCAAACCATTCTATGATTTTGTGCTTCCAAACTCAGATACTTGAATATTTTAAAATTGCAAACTAGAAATAAGTTGACAGTTGATTTAAATGGTATCAGTGTCTGGTCAAGATATTTCAGGGGGAGGGAGCTGTTTGTCATATGTAGCAATTACTTTCATAGGACTTTTTCATAATTCTGGTCTACAGCCAAAGAGGGTCAGCTTAGTAGATATGGTTTCTGTTTCACAGATAAACATGCATTTTCTAACTGTGCATAACGTTTTTTAAAGGAAATTAAATATTAAGTGATTGTATGTACTTAAAGGACTACTTATATAATGTTAATGACTTTAAGAAATGCCAGGAAATTCATGTAGTTGTTAGTATTTAATAAACAATATGTTTCCCACTATTTTGTTTATTATGGCTGGTATAGTTCTACTTGTAAAGTTGGGATTTATTTTGATTTTTGTTGTTTTTCAGCAGATCTGCATGGTCAGTGAACGTATCTCTGCTCTTTTTGGTAGTCTGGAGAAGTAATAGTTGCTTCATGCTTGGCTATTCTGACACTTGAGGGATCTTTTTTCTTTCACATAAGTACTAGATGCAGCTTGTATTGTAGTTTACAGCAATATGAATTTGTCATGGAAATGTGCTATAATAACTGTTGTGTTTGTTTCATGCAGCAAAGGCTATTGGGATCAGTGCTGTGCACAGAACAAAGCAAGATGATGGACCCAAGGTGAATGATCCCAGGCTCCTCCCAGATAAGTGTCTTCAAAGGACAGCAAAGGTAACTACATGGAGACTGACAAGCGAGTACATGTGTGCTCCCAAAGGCTGAAGGAGATCAGCTCTGGCCTCCCTGTAGTCTCCATCTGTTGATCTTTGAATCTCATTCTCCATTTCAAAGAGAGTAATTGTCTGATCTGATAAAAATCAAGAGTCATGTTATTTTTACCAATTATACTAGTTTAAATTCCCTTTCTTTGTTACGCAGAGTTACTTAGCAAGATTCAGGAAAAAGATTGGTTACTCATATGAGTGTCAAGATATCCAAAGTTGTCAGAATTAATTCTTGCAGACTTTGGAAAGGGTGCTAGTGCTGTCGGTTCAAGATTTAACCTTGAAGCGTTTAGATTCTAGTCTGTGTTGTGGGCTGGGCTGCCCTCTCGTCTCATCCAATATGGCAATTCCAGTGCTCAGAATCACACAGAGGTGCAGCTTCTGAAACCTTCTGGAAAGACTCTTCTGTATAAGCTTAGAAAATCAGCTATAATATTTCTGCTATCCAGTGATTTATTATGGTCTACAAAAATATAGCCTGGATGAACACCTCTCTGGAACAATTATTTAGTGATACTGTAATTTATTATTCTTTTCAAAGCCATGTTGTATAAAGGTAAAATAACCCCTAACTTCAGAAAGAACAGAGAGAAGGAGAGAACTGCCAAATTCCCCACAGCACATCCTTTCCTGTGGTTAGCATTGGATCTGCCAGCGGCACCGTTTTTGGACTGGCCTGTTCTGTGCAGAATGTCGAAATCCCAGGCTGAGGATGCAAATGAAAGATTTTACAGGAGTTGCTTGTATTTTGTGGCTAATTCCCTGCATTTGGAAGCATCTGCTTCTTGTCTGGTTTTGTTCTGTAATCAAGAAAATTGCTGTAGAGAGCTAGCACTTGGAAGGCACTTAGCTCTTCTATAGCCATGAGCAAGATGGCAAGGAAAATACATTGTAAATAGGTACTCAGTTAAAAAATGCACATGCACACATATACACACAGAGGGAAAGCATGATATAGGCATTGTGGTTTTTCCAGATATTCTGCTGACCCTCTGTGTATCCCTATTCTGTTAAAGAAAATAAGTTTCTCTGAAGGTATTAACTGTAGAAATCATTGCCTCTTCCAGGTGGTCTATATTTTGGAAAAGAAGCATTCCCGAGCAGCTACAGGTTTCATCAAGCTTCTGGCAGACAAGAATAGTGAACTTTTCAAGAGGTGTGCCATGTTCTCACCTGTGGACCACAGAGTGCCCAGGATCTATGTGTCCTTGGCTGATTGCCCTCCAGACTTTGTGACCAGGCCTGAGGACTATTCAAATGTACTCTTCATCTGTCGCATAGTGGACTGGAAAGAAGACAGCAACTTTGCAACAGGGTATGTGGCTGCTATTGGAAGTAGAGATGACTGAGATTTCTAGTTGGAGTGCTTGGTTTTGCTTAATACATGCAATAGAGACAGGAGTCTGTTAACAAAATGCTTGTCTTTTATCCCTCTGCTATTTGGTGGATAAACTGTGATGAGGCTAAGGATAGCTCATCATCACTAGTTAACCTCACGGCTACATAATGTTAGTTTCTTTTGGTTCTTGTTTCAGTGTGCTGGCACATCACAGCATTAATGAGCATATGGGCTTTGCTCAGAAAAGCTTGCAGTCTAGTAGGAACAGACACAGGTACTTAGCCTGACCAACACAAGCACCGTGGGGTGCTGGCAGCCTTTCAGTCTTTCCTCCCTTTGTGTAAGAGTACTACACAGTGTGTATGTAGGCTTTTCACTTCTGCATGAGGAAGAATATCAGTAGCTGTGAGGCTTTTCTTTGTTTTTTAAGCTTTTACTGATAAGAACTAGAAAAAAGTCACAGATTTTTGTGGTTTTAAATTTGCATTGCTTCAAGGAACGTGTTGCACTCTGTGCATTTCAGGAGGCACTGCAAAGCCATTGCTGTCCAGAGTTCAAATTGCAGGCACTGCCACGAAGGAGGAGATTTTAAGCCAGGGCTATAGAAATGACCTATGCTGGGCTGGGTCTAGATTATAAATTCATTTTGCCTCTCCACGAGGAAGACCCTGTAGTTTTCAGCATTTTCATTTTTTTCTTGGGAACAGCTGCAGTGTGCCAAGCTCCCGCCTGGAGTGGCCACGCTGTTTCCTGTTGAGTGGGTCTCTATAAGAAACTGTGGATATTGATAGATCTGTTTAGTTATCTTGGGAAAACCTGGGTAGTCCTGCGTAGTTGGTGGTCCAGAGCAGGTTAACTCTGACCTATGGCAACGCTGTGCTCAAATTTTACAGGTGGTGGGGATCTGGGTGTAATCTGGAGCATGTGCAGTAGTGGCAGTTGGGCATAAATCCCAACTTGTCTCTTCCCTTTGCAGAGCTGTTCTGATAGGGTAGCACAGCTAATGTACAGCATCGGCTCTGTGATTTTTGGAGTCTTCATCTCAAACTCTTGATAAAGCTTAAAACTTCATACAATTTTTTTTGGTGGTTTTTTTGGTTTGGTTTCGGGTTTTTTTGGGGGGGGGGCCTTGGGTTTTTTGGGGGGTTGTTGTGGGTTTCTTCTTGTTTGTTTGTTTGTTTTCCCCAGAGTAAGTCTGTTGGCACAGATCTGTCAGCCGTAGAACTAAAAGCAAACTATACTGAAGTCCCTGTTTCCCTGTCTTAAAGTTTGTTACCAGTTGTGGCTGGTTTGTTTTCCTAGTAATAGCAAGTTTTGAGAGCCACATGAGCCATTAAGTCACGCAGTATTTCCAAGCTAAACTGCAATGCATGAACTGAAGTGGCCTCCCTTTGAGCCCCACTTAACTAGGGGCTGGCTGTGCTGTGAAATTCACTGTTACTAAGTTTCTTACTGGCAGAGATTTTCTTTGTCTTCTTTGACTCCAATGGAGAAAAGACTGGAGGGCGATTGTACTGTTTGGCTTCTTGTCACGAACAACCCCCTTTTCAGCAGAAATGGGAGAAATTAGGAGGATGGGATAATGTCTTTTTTTATTGGCTAATGTGTGTGTCTTTAATCTGTGCTTCTGACAACATTGTATATTCTCATCTAGCTGTTTTGGTAGTTTCCAAGAAGTAAAGGGTGTTGTCAGGAAAGAAAATGTCCATGATTGTCTTCATACATAGCTGTTTCCTCTGGTAGTTTGTTGCACTTCAATAACTGCCTTGTGGAGATAGGAGCATAAAGCCTCAGTGACCCATTTTGTTTTTGACTATAAATACATGCTTGTTTAAACACTGAAAGACAAGGAAACCTCTTGAAGGTCCCCAAAATTCCTGTTTGCTTTTGAGCTGGTTTCTGAGCTTGTTTCTAAGCTGTGTTGCTAGTTATGGCCCACCTGAAGGAGAGACAAGCAGGTGATGTGCAGCTTATTGCATGCTTGGTTTTCCTGAACTTCCATGTGCACCTCTAGTTCTGCCTGCAGACTTCATGATACCCCTTTGACAGCACCACTATGGTTTTGAAGGTGTCTGGACTGAAAAACTGTAGGTCACCACTCTTTACCATTTAAGTCTGCTGGAAGTATGACAAGGGAGCAGCCTTCCATTTCCATCCAGTGATTTCCCCTGGATGCCTTGTGTGTTTCTAGGTACTCTCCATCCTGCAGCTGAATTCCCACAGGCATGTTAGGCACCTTCCTCATCTTTCCTTTTCCGTTGGAAAGTTCAGTGCCAGGTTTCCAAACACATTTAGCCTGATCACAGTCTGGTCTTCCAGCGACCAGTGTGACTGGAGCAGTGGGATGCCCTAGCCAAGAGTTTGGCAGTGACACTGGCCACCCAGGGTGGTCACCTGCACAGGGACAATCTGACAGTCCCTGGAGGTCCCTTTGGGGAGGGGGGTGCGTTTCTGTGTCGCGATTGCCACCTGGTGGTCAGCAGTGAGACGCTGTCCCCTCTGAAGGCCACCCTGTCACCCCGGCCATGCTGGGGATAAGCAGGTAGGAATTAATGGCTCCATATCTTGCTGGTGATGCCCTGAGTGTGTGTCGCTGTGCTCCCTCCTGCACGTGAAGTGAATTTACTGTGGCAGTGAAATGCCATTTAACTGTACCTGCTTCAGGTAGCAGGTAAATAGCTTCAGAATATTCCCCTTTTCCAGATAAATAGTATGAATACTGCCATGTACAGTTATTTTCTGGGGACCTTTTTTTCAGTGATAGAGTCCAGGGCTGTTTGGAGTATTAGTCCAGACATCTCTGCACTTTTGGATGTGGTAAAGGTGGAATCTTTTTGCCTCAACATGTGATGATGGATGAGACTATTTAAAAAAAAAAAAAAAAAAAAAATTTCAAATGTCAAATCAGTGACTCCATGTGTGTTGCATGGGGCTTGTGGCTATTCTAACTCAGGGCCTTAGATAATGGTTTGTCAAGGTGACAAGATTTTTCACAGCATTTGCAATAAAATGAAATGTTACAGGATGCTTTTGTACTTGATTCTCTTTCCAAAACCATCCAAGTGGCTTGAATTCCTTTAATCTCTGGAAATTTATTTTGTGGGTTGTTTTGTTTTTTTTAATTCATAAATTTATTTGGGATGAGGGGGAATGACCAGGTATACATTGAGAGCTCAGTGTAAGGCTTAAGGGAAGGTCTGGACCCTGAGCAGTGTAGCTATGTTGAAAAACATGTTCTTGCAGACTGTCTTTCAGTGAAATGTGTTCCCTCAGCCCAACCGCTCTTGGAGTGTGCGATGGCCCCATCTGCATGAGGAGCACCATGCTGCTCCTGTGCTCCAATGGCAGGTAGCTGAAGGGAGGCAGATCTGTGGTGCGGAGTTGGGCTGGACTTTGGTCTTGGGTGCTGGGGGTTCCTGTGACACAGCTCTATGACTGTGATGCTCAGCCCTGCAGCCATCTCCACTGGGACCTTTGGGCTTTATCAAGCCTGTGCAACTCTGCCTGGGGTCTCTGGGCCCTGGGAGCAGCCGGGTGGCCTTGCTTGCTGTTCCCTCGCCTCCTCTTGCACAGGCTTCCTCTAGGAGTGGTGGCTTATTGGTGTGTAGGATGTTCTCCTGCTGCTGAAAGAAACATTCCGTGTAGGATGACTGTGGACGAGTCTGCTGCAGGAGGGATTGAATAAGGTTGTTAAGTCCTCATGGAAGTTATTCGCTCCCATTTGGGAGCCTGCCCAGCTTTCCAAAGGAAACAAGACTTATGTAATTATGCTTTGTCTTTTTGGAGAGTTCTTATCATGTAACCTTTGAACACGTTGGCCAGTTTCTGGGGAGTGGAGAGAACTCAGATGTTTGTAGAAATGGGTGGCCAAATAGATGCATCAGTGTCACCATGAAGGGGAGTGTGGCTCTGCCCCAGGCACACATGTATGGTGGGGCAAGCTCCAGTGAGTTGGCAGCTTGGGGCAGTTCAGTTTGCTTGCAGCTGTGGCTTATTGGAGAACTACCCTGTGCTGCCCAATGCTCCAACCACGACACATTCCTGTTGGTGCATGCTACTACCATGTCTGACATCAGTCCAAGGGTATTCAAGGTAATGCTCCCCTATCACAGCCACAGAAAAGAAGTGTTTACGTCTGTAACCTTTGTAATATCTTTGCCTTTTTACACTTTAAAAAAAAGATCCACACGCAAGCCTGGGGTGTCACAGACACTGTAACTCCCTGGGAGTGAACGTCTGACTGCCGCTGGGCCCTGTGCCTGTTGTTGTTTATAAGCTTCTTGAACTATTCTTGCTACCCTTGGTGGCCGCAGAGCCCCATGAGTGATTTTACAGCCTGGCTGTTACTCCAGGGCCATTGGTGATCCTATATGCGTTACCTTTGATCACATACTGTCCTGTCAGATTTTGCTCTGATGCAAGTCATCATGCCTGCGTGACTGTAGCATGGCCCCAATTAGAGTCAGTTGTACACTTTTTATTTCAAGGTACTTGGGAAATGTTCCCTGGAACACTGTAAATCAAATGTTAATTACTATTTAAAAAATATTAGTCCTATATCAAACCTCTGGGTAAACCCCTTATGGTTTGTAATCTAATTTCAGTAAACGGATCAAGAGAACATGGGTTTCAAGACTGAGCTGGAAAGCACTCTGGCATTCAGAGGTGCTTTCCATGACTTGTCGTGCAGACATCCAGCCGCCCTCCTGGTGCACTTCCCAGCTCTGCCCTTCCAAGAGAAGGGGCACCTTCAAGCCCTTACCATTTCTTTTTGGTAGGGCAACTTGTCCTCTCTTCTCCTCTTGAATTTTTTTAATTCATCCTCGGTGATGCTGGTGGGCCTCATGGGCTCATCCTTGCTCAGTCTCCTAGCTCTGCACTAGATGTTGGAAATTAAGTGGTGATTTCTTCGGTTTATTGTTACTGCTGAGAGAGAGGAAGATAAAACTGATGCTTCATTTATTTACATTAAAATAAGGATCAGACTGGGACCCAGCTGCAGGAACAGAGAACTCAGCCTTGGTGCCAAATGTGCACGTATTTCTGCCATACAGTTTGTACATAAAGTTGAAACAATGGAGGGAAATATCTTTTATCCTTGTTTTCATTTTTATTTTAAAGCTAGGCAATGTGAACTCTACAATTTACCATGCCACGAAGCGCGCAATCCTTTCCAGCATATTACACAATGTGACAGGTTTATTACACAGCCCTTCCCGTTGTGAAGAGAGCGAGCTTTGCTCCCAGAAAGAAGATAGGCTTGCTTGTGCTGCTTGGATGGGGTTTGTTTTGTGGGTTTATGGCACATTTGAAGCCCCGAGAGCATCTTGCTTGTCCAAATGACAAGTGCACTGTTTTGGCCCCAATTTAGGAAAGTAATTAGTGCCTGTTCTCACTCATTGGAATTAAAGCAGAAGGATCAATATAATGATTGTGTATCTTATGCAGTGGAAAAACACTTATTAGAGTGGCTGTTTTTGCGCTGTGTTATTACCCTTCTCTTTTGTGTCATATTTTGATGGATTTGCCTTAATTTCAGTTGTAATTTTCTTGGGTCAGGAGCATTCTCTCTATTGGCTGTAATGTGCTATTCGCTCTAATGACAGTATATTAAAAATTAAAAAAATAATTTATCTCTGTGTACTGCAGAGCAATGTGGGGGTGAGAAGGGGGACAAGGGGAGCCACCATGGGACACAGGTTCTCGTGTGGTATTTGTAACCAGCAGGGGAGGGAACACATGTCCCATTCCTTTGGAATCCCAGTTTGCATGCTGTGTCCAGAGCCAAATGCTTGTTTAACACCACAGCTCACAGGCAGATGCGTACTGGGGTTTGCACTGGAGCAGATGGAAACTTTCTCTAAGCATAATAGAGCAGCAGCCTCATCCACACATGTGCAGAATACTTCATCAAAGACTATTAGCATGTGGGGGACAGTTTCCTCTGTCTGTGACTTGCTTCTAGACTGTGGGCTCCTCTCCAGTTAGCTCGTGGTTCAGAGGATTCTGCATAGCTAGGAAAGGAGGGACAAACTACTGGGAATATTCAAGGCCTGGAAAGAGCATGGAAAATAGTTGGAAAGATGATCTGTGGGCATGTCTGTGTGTGTTACTTCTGTAAGGAAGGCAGTGAGGTTCTTCACACCTCTGTCTTCATAGGGCACCAGTTTGCCCAGGCAGAGATCCAAAGTACATCCTTTGAGATGGAGAGCAGTGTGCTGAGCTCCCTGGGAGCTGTATTCTGCAGAGCTGTGTGGGATCTGGTGGGAATCTGTTCTCCATTTTGGGTAGCAGGAGTCACCTTTTTCAGTGGTGAGGAAAGGAAGGAGGATCTCAAGGGAACTAGCTGTGTGTAAAGCTAGAGCTGCTGGGGTGAGGGGTGGGGCTGTGCTTGTCTATCCCTGTTGGATGTATTTTTTTCTAAAATTTGACACTTTCTTACCTCTTAAAAAACCTAATAGTATAAAACATCTAGTTAAAATGAAATGCATGAAACAGCCCAAGGTACTGTCTGTCTAGTGTTTTGCATCTCCAGCAGATGTAAGTCATGGTATAGTCTGAATTCCTGCTAAGTCCTCTACCAAAACTGAGGGAGAAGTGAAGGGGTAAAAGTGTATGTTTAAGGGCTCAGCAGCCTCTCTGAGGGGACAGCAGCAACATGACAGTAGTAATTATACACTTAAGAAAAGCATCCCTATTTTTCTCTCTGCAGGCAATTGGCCAAAAGTCTTGGTCAGGCTGGGGAGATTGAGCCGGAAACGGAAGGGATCCTGACGGAGTACGGTGTGGATTTCTCTGACTTTCCCTCTGAAGCCCTGGAATGCCTTCCCCAGAACCTGCCCTGGGTTATCTCATCGGGAGAGCTGGCCAAAAGAAGAGATTTAAGGTAACAAAAAAAAAAAAAGTGTTTGACACTCCTTCTTGGGTTGGTGCAGAGTTGTGCTATTTTGTTTTGCATTCATCATGCTTCGAAGAGGCACCGACTTTATTATATGCACCATATTACGTTACCTGTGCCTGCATAGAAAGAAACGGCTTTTGAAAGTGTCTACAAACTCCACTTATTTGGAGAAGTGTTTTGTAAAGCAAAGAGGCTTTTTCTCAAAAGAACTATTGAAAACTGAAAATTTGGTGTTTGGCACCTAATCTGAAAGCTGTATGTTTTTGTCTGGAATGTATTACGATTTTAGTGGTAGTTTTATAGCAGAGATTTTCTGAATGCCTGGCAGATCTAATGATCTTGGACATTGTTACTTTGAAACTTAAGCACAGGTAGAGACTGTCCTGTGTTTTCCTGTCTAGTCTCAATGTTTTTCTGTTTTGAAGAATTGGTGTTGTGTGGAGTTTATGACAGCTCTTGGTCAGGCTAGCAGGTGGCAAATGCAGTCCCTCCCTGCAGCTTGGCAACTCTGTGCTATCGCCCACCTCACATTAGCCGTCCCTGCAATTTAGTGATGCTCCTGCCAGCTTTTGGGAACTCCACAGTCTGTTGGGTGGTGGACTTTCTGACATTGCTGGACTACTCAAAACTAGTACATTTGCTACACTTCAGAAAGTCAGGTTTCAGGTGTCTTTACTAGAAAAGATTTAAAGACAAAAGAAAAATAATTTGTTTAGAACCTCACTTTGCAATAAAGGAAAGTGCAAGAAAGCAAAACAATAAATGCATTATTAATATGATATGGTGTATTCCACTCCCACCCTTGCTTGTGCTAGAGCATCCTGTCTCGGAAGATTTGCTGCTTTCTTGCATATTGCTCTGTTAAAACAGGCCTGTGAGCCTGATTCCTCAAGACACTGCACTGGTACAGGCACCTGTATGTATGTAGCAAGCTTCTCTCCCTCTTACCTGTGTTGTTGGCATGGACATTAGCAATTTGAGCAGTTAAACTGATAAACTGCAGCCATTTGTACCTGTACACAGACTCCAGATGTTACTTTGGACCTAATCCTGCACTGTAGCCTGCAACTTCCTTACTGCTTCAGCTTCACTGGATTTCCATTCCCATACAATGGAATAATTCAGGGAGAATCACACTTCTGGTTGACTAGTGGTAACACTCAGTTGCCAGATCCAGACTGTAGGCTTCAAGTAGCTTCAAAAAAAAAAAAAAAAAGGGATTCTAAAGATTCTGAATGCTGCAGTTTAGAAGTCACTGGAGAGCGCTTATTTTTATATTCTTGACTACATTTCAGTAGCATTCGCTGTTTCTTCTAACCAACTTCTTTCAAGCAAATAAAGAACTTGACTTGTTTCCAGTCAGACAATCAGTTTTGGAAACAAATTCCAAGTGCATTTCTTGTTTTATTGCTGAATTATTACACTGGGACTTATCAAGGTGATAACAGTTTTGCAGTTAAGCTATTTAAATCCTTCTCTGCCCCTTCCTGACCACAGTGCACGCTACAAAGTAGATTTCCTTTTGATCCTCTCAAATATAAACATTTAACAGTCAAAGTTTTTAAGACAATTATTTGAGCTTAATTTACTAATCCTTTTAATGTCAACTGCCACACTGCTAACTAGTTTGTGGTCTAAACACATATGGAGATAGCATGAGACTTCTTGTTATGGAAAGTAAAATACAGATGAGTCTTCTTTTCTGTTCCCTGACAGTGAGAGATTTGTCTATGCAGAAATAGATGAGTTTTATTAATACATTTTGTATGAACCGTAGATGAGTGGAGTCCTGCATTTTGAGAGTGACATGTCCCAGGGTAGCTCAGCTTTATTTTGATATTAAATAGTAGCTTTCATATAGTCAGCAATAAGTGTGTTGTGGTCTGCAGTGTTGTATAAATAGCTGGTACACACTGGCCTAGCCTGGCATCCATAGGAATGGGTACCTGGGAACCTGGGTATCTGATCTGGGTGCACATGGGAGTTGTGTCTTGTTTTCCAGGGAAGCTTGCACTGTGTTCAGTGGCATCTGCCTCTATGAGTGCCCGTCTTTGCTGTACTTTGTGCATGTTGATGTCGTAGGCTCCCCAGATTACTGTACAGTAGCCTGAGAGTACACGAAGATAAGTTATAGTGTAATAAAGACTCATCTTTTCTCCTGAAACTGCCATATTAGCACTTTTAAAGAGCTCGTCCTAATTCAGTTTACACATTGCTCACCTGTCTAGAATAAACACATAGTAAGAGTTTGTCTTAAAATACTTTAGTAAATCCTTTCCAGTTCTGTTAACACAGTGCTGTAAATTTTCTGGTGTCATGCTTTTGGGATTTGGAACTGAGACCCAAGCAAAGTCTTGGGTTTTTGGGCATTTCCTCTTCCTGAGAAAACTTTTCCTTGTTTTCTTTCATCATGGGAAATGACTCTTTCCTCCTCTGTGTTCTGCTAACCATTGTCCTGAGTGTGGTCAGGTCTGTTTGTGTATAGAGCAGAGAGGTAGAGGTACTGCACCAGAGGCTCTTGTTGAGTGTCGTTTCAGATGAAAGTGAGACAGTGTTTCACTAAGCTGCTGAGGCTGGGCAAGAGAAAGGAAGGATATTTTGTCCATGCCATCTTGTAAATATGTTCCTTTATCTTCCTGCGAGGAAGCCTGTTCTTGCCATTCATAGTCTGTTCGGATAGCAGCTGTGATCTCACCTATGGAGCCTCTGCAGAATTGCTTCCAAGAGATCTTTTTTTTTTCTTGTTTCTCCAGTAATGGCTCACAAGGAAAGGTTTACATAATATTTTAATATTACTTAAGGCAGAAAAGATCCAAACCTTGTGGATGGCTTTGAAATCTTTTAGCTGATATAAGTCTGTGCTCTGCCACTAGAGCACAGTTTTGCCATGGACACCTGCTAAAATGGACACCTGCTTTTTACCTGCCTGGGTTTATCTATTTGTAAAATTAGGCAAGTATTTCGTGGGTACTCCCAGCTTATTTGTTTGTAAAGAGCACCAGAAACTTGTAATGAAAAGCATTAGGCAAGTATTAGGTGTTGGCATTGCATATTGCAGTTGTATTTTATAGAGTGTACAAAATTTCATAAGGTATCAGAATGGTGTGGTTAAGGAAACTTTCCTTCCCGAGACTTTAAATGTGATAATACAGATAGGACCAGAGTTCTCATTTTATTATTCAGGTTGACTGGAATTGGTATCTTTTCATTAGAGGTTCAAAAAGTGTTTGGTTTCTGCTTTTAGAGAAACATTGGAGGATTAGTGTCATAAAGACAAATTTTGATGGCTGCAAAGTTTCAACTGTTTTCTGGTCTTTTCCAGTTTTTCAACATGTAATTTTCATTTCCTTGTTTGCTTTGCACTTATTATTTCAATGGTGTGGGACAAAATCCAGCCCCTGAACAGAAGAGGGATCAGGGCAAAGAAGTAAATGTAAGTTTCGGAGGTAGGTGCAGGAGACACGGGCTGGAGGAGGAAGCCATTTGAAGAGGTGTAGCTAGGAATCCAAGAAACCCAAAAGCTATTTCTAAGACTCACTGCAAATGTTTCTAATTTCATTCATATCTTTTTGTTTCCTTTACTGCTTAACTGGGACAAGAAGCTAAAGCCAGGAAAGTCCAATCATAGTGGGAAACAAAAACCTAAATATTGGAGAGAGAAAAAAGGACGTTCTTTGCAAAGCAGTTCTGCCTTTTGCTTGTCTCCCATTGTTGGTGTTACTGTGGAAAATGTATAACATCACTTTTTTGGAAAGCACTAGAACCTGTTCAAGCAGAGGTGGTTTATATAGTCTAACATGGAAGAACTTGAGAATATCTATTTCTTTACCATTTTTACTAATAATAAGTGAGCCTGTTGACCTCCGCTGGACTATTACAAATGTGAAACTTGGCACTCAAAATTGCTTGCTCTAAATTTTCCAGTTGCTTTCTCTTTTTCCGTTTGATGTCATCCTGCCAACTAGTGATTTTATTATTATAAACAGGACATTGTATTCACTTTTAAGAAGAAATATGAAGCTGAAGGTAAAATTACAAACTGCAGTTTCTCAGCTGGCAAAATACAAAACACTGAGCTAAAAATACTGAGCAGAGAAAGGGTGCTGTAGCAAGAAACTCTGAAATATCTACAAGATGGATGTGGTCTGAGGAGCAGAAACTGACTGACTTCAGCTGAGCAGCTCTGAACTCCTGAGAATCACTGAATGGTTCAGGTTGCAAAGCACCTCTGGATCCCCTTGCTCAAAGCAGGGTCAACTAGAGCAGGCTGATGAGGGCTGTGTCTGTTTGGGGTTTGGATATCTCCAAAGATGGGGGATTCCACAACCCCTCTTAGGAATGTGTTCTGGGGTTGAGTCACCCTTACAATAGAAGCATGGGCGGTTTTTACCTTTAAATGGAATCTCCTGTTGCTGGATACAACTGAGAAGAGTCTGGCTCTGTGTTCTGTACTTCCTACCATAAGGTATATTTTCACATCGATAAGATCTCTCTGCCTGAGCCTTCTGTTCTTGAAGCTGCTCTGTGCCAGATCTCTCAGCCTCTCCTGTAGTTTGGGTGCTCCAATTCCTTAATCATAATTGAGGCCCTTTAGCAAACTTGCACCAGTATGTTGATGTCTTCCTGGTGGGCAGCCCAGAACTGGACAAAGGACTCCAGCTGTGGTCTCACCAGTGCCAAGTAAAGGGGAAGGATTGAAGTACTGCATCTCTTGTCCTGCTGGCAACACTCTTCCTAATGAAGCCCAGGAGGCTGTTGACCACCTTTGCTACAATGGTGTGTTGTTGGTTCATGTTCAACTTGTCCAGCTGCTTTCCAGCTAGCTGGTCCCCAGGCTCTACTGGTGCATGGGGTTATTCCTCCTCGTATGCAGGACTTTGCTTTTTCCTTTGAGCTTCATGAGATTCCCATCAGCCCATTTCTCTGCGGAGGTTCCTCTGAATGGCAGCATAACTGTTCAGTCCTCCCACGAGGCTAAAAGGCCTGGAGGGCATCAGACTGTCAGACAACAAGGATCCACTACATTGGCAGGAGACAATTAATGCTCACTTGCTTGCGTTGCAGGGCAGAGTTAATGAACTTTGTTCTTGCAGGCAAAAAGTTTTAATTGCATCTTGGTATTTCAGCATGTGACCTCAACTGCAGCTGACCTAAAGCTATCCAAATTGTTGAAGGCTAAATTGTAATTTTGGCTGCCCATTCAAAAATGTAGCATTCTTCCTTTGGTTGTTAAGGGAGAAAGAGCGGAGGTGCCGTGTCTCTGTGTCCGCTGTGGAGGTAAGCTCTGTAGCACTGTTTGTAAGTAGAAAGCACTGGCAGCAGTACAGTACCTGCACTGCAGTTCTGCCCACTATTTCTTTCTTTCTTGAGGAGTGTTACAGCTGGTAACAGGGATTAGCAGTGTTTATAGTAAAGGTTTGACAGCATGCTCTTTGCTGTAGATGCCTGAGGGCATTATTGGCCGATAAAATTAGAGGTGATGGTAAAAATGGCAACTTTGAGCTGTGCAAAGGGTGTTGGAGGAAAGCAGTCGGCCTCTGAAACAGATGTCTTTTCAAGGCAGGTGGACAACTTAAGTTAGAAATGAGTGCAAGTCAGATAAAACATCATTAAACAGCTTGTTTCCTGGAGATTTTCCACTACAAAAAGCTGGTGTTAAGTAGACCAAGACTTACTCAGCTATAATAGGATATGTAAAAATGCCCTGGTTTCTGATGGAAACTGAGAAATGACTTGTTTAGCAAATGTATAAGCAACATTGCTACAGGCCTGACTGTTGTCTTGGCATGGAGTGGAGACACAAACAGGGCCAGATTATGATCTCTGCCCTCTCACTGAGCTGTTCTGTGTCTAATTTAATGTTCTGCATAGGGAGATACAAGGCATACAAAGGATTACTCAGTGGTGTGTAAGGATATCAGATCAAGTCCCTCTCTAACAGAATTGGTTCCAGAAGATGTTGATGGTGGACCCATGAAGGACCCATCTGCTGTGGGTCCTTCTGCTGTCCAGTCAGTCTGGGGAATGGTACTCTTCTTGTATCGGTGAGGAGAACTTTCCGTTAGCTCCATCCTCACCCATTAGCTGAGTAAGTAAGATTCTGAATAAATATGGTGCTGCTGTCAGAGTGATGTGATTCAGTTCCTTGCTTCTGGTTGGCTTTTCCAGATCCTCCTCTCTGTTTTCATAACATTTTCAACTACACTATAGCTACAGCAATTGTGGTGACATTTGTACAAAATGATGCATGGTCTTTGCTCTCAGATGCTGTTGTTACCAGTGGCTGGTGTACATAGACACGCTGGCAACTTCACTGATGTTTTTCCTTACAGGAAGGCACGTGTGGTCATTGGAAGTGCAGCTTCAAGCGGAATTGGTAGTGTGTATTTGGACAGGATTATTGCATTCTGATCTCGTAGGCTTGCTTAGTTAAGAATCTCTTTAGTTGTGGAAAACAGTAATAACTTTTGTGACTAGCTTGTTATACATACAGTCTTTTTCCTGTCTGGCTGCCTATTTTAGGAAAGAAATAACAGAGGGAGATAAAGATAAAATCTTAAATCAATTTGAGAACAAGTCCATTTCTTACTGGATTCCACTAGATCACAAAGTGCCCACCAAAGCCACTCTATCACTCTCCTCCTCAGCTGGGCAGGGGAGAGAAAGTGTAACAAAAGGCTCGTGGGTCAGGATAAGGACAGGGAGAGATCACTCAGCGATTACTGTCATGGGCAAAACAGACTCAACTTGGGCAAATAAGTTTATTACCAATCAAATCAGAGTAGGATAATGAGAAATAAAACCAAATCTTAAAAACACCTTCCATCCATCCCTCCCTTCTTCCCAGGCTCAACTTTATGCCTGATTTACTCTACCTCCTCCCCTCCAGCGGCACAAGGGGACAGGAATGATGGTTGCAGTCAGTTCACCATGTCTCTGCTGCTCCTTCCTCCTCGGGGTTGGACTCCTCACACTCCTCCCCTGCTCAGAGAGGTGTCCCTCCCACGACAGACAGCTCTTCACAAGCTTCTCCAACGTGAGTCCTTCCCACGGGCTGCAGTTCTTCACAATCTGCTGCAGTGTGTGTCCTTCAGGAACGGACTGCTCCAGTGTGGGTCCCCCATGAGGTCACAAGTCCTGCAGCAAACCTGCTCCAGTGTGGTCTCCTCTCTCAATGGGGCCACAGGTCCTGCCAGGAGCCTGCTCCAGCACAGGATTCCCGTGGGGTCACAGCCTCCTTTGGGCATCCCTCTGCTCCACTCTGGGGTCTTCCATGGGCTGCAGGTGGATATCTTCTCCACCATGGACCTGTATGGGTTAGAGGTGGATATCTGCTCCATCGTGGACCTCTGTGGGCTGCTGCTTCTCCATGGTCTGCACTATGAGCTGCAGGGGAATCTCTGCTCTAGCGCTTGGAGCACCTCCTCCCCTCCTGCACTGACCTTGATGTCTGCAGGGCTGTTTCTCTCATATATTGTCACTGTTCCCTCCAGCTGCAATTGCTCCTCCACAGGAACTTCCCACCCTTCTTAAAGATGTTATCCCAGAGGCGCTACCACTGTTGCTGGCTCAATCTTGGCCAGCAGCGGGTCTGTCTTGGAGCCAACTGGCGGTTTCTCAACACTCCTCCTGTAGTGTATTTTCCTGTCCCCTTCCCCCCAAACCTTGCCACACAAACCCAACACAGTAGGTGATGCAGTATATCCCCACTGGGGCATTTCAGGGCCGATCAATGATCACTAGGACAGGCTGGTTGTTGCAAGGAACAACATCTTCCTTGTGGCTCCAATCTGATGCAGTGGTCTGAAGCATGCTTTGACCCTGTCCATCTGCCCTGAAGTTTTTTGGTGATTGGATCTTTGTTCCCAGGTTATTCTCACATCCTCACTCTCTAAAATTAAAAACCCACCATAATATAGATGGCACACATGCAGGTGTATGAGGCAGGGTTGTGCTGGAGGTATTACACCATGGATTAGAAGTGGGGCAGTCTGGAAGAGACTAATACAAATAATTCTGGGAGGTGAGGGATAGATTTACGAGGAAGGATTAACTGTTCAATGTGAATTTGCCAACACTGAAACTAGAAGTTTGTGAAAGATAGTAGTTGATAGTTAAAATATGTGGACCAAAAGGAAAAAAATGAGAATCTTCTGAGGTAGTGGGAGGATAGAAAGGGGCGTTATGAGGACAAATAAGGTAGAACAAAGAGGAAACCTTCTTGTCCAACCTAAATAAACTGTAACTTAGACTGCTAAAGTAAGTACTGGAAACTCCATCACTAAAGATGCTTAATACTGTACTGGAGAAAGTCCTTGCAAAGGTATCGTCATGAGTAGTCTGGCCTTGACCTATGCAGGTTGGATGACCTAATGTCTCTTCCATTCCTAGCTCTGTGCATCTATGATTAAACTAGTTTATACAATGCAAGCACATTTTCAATTACACTCCACCTTTTTGTGTGGGATAGTGGTGGTGCAGAGACCTCATTATATTTGTGGCACAATTACAGCGTGACTTGTAGGAAATACTGCGGGTACTTGGTCTCTCAGAGACTCTGATCTTGTTTATATATATGTTGGCTTTTCAAGCCATTTAGGTATGTTACAAGACTGCAGTGCTCTTTTTTTTCCCCCTATCTTTCCCCTCACTTGGAGGTCATAAATATATAGAGGGAATAATTGATTCTGGTTCGGCAATCCAGTGGGCAGTCCTTGGTAAAAATGTAAATGTTTATTGTTGTAGATATGTAATACATCAGGAGTTATTGTAAGATGCTCTCTTGGACCAAGGTCTGTTTTCTGAACTAGAACAGGACATTAGCTGAAACATAAACACAGAGAAATTAAAGAGAACAGTACTGGCTTGATGTAGAGAGTTGGGTTTTCAATACATGCTGGATTTTTGTGCGGCTTAGAACAATCAGTGTTTGGAGGGGCCAGTTTTTGCTTCCAATTATTTTATAATTTTGGTTCATTTGGAAGTTTGCACAGCATGAAAGAAGAGATTTGTGATGTGTCAAGTATCTTTGTTGGTGTGTTACAGGGCATTCAGAGTGCCGTTAGAGATTTGTCAGGGTACTTCTATTGCAGGCGTATTTTTAAAATATATTCATTTTAAGAATCTGTTTTGGAGGCAGCCACTCTGGGGTTTTAGCTGAAATCTGCCAGTGTCAAGTGTGACAAATGTGGTAGAAACTACATGTAATAGATGTCTTTAGGGGTGCGATGTTGAAGTCTCTAAAATGTGCAGGCACTGATTGTTCTCTGAAATTTCTCTCAGAGAAAGAGTATTTCATCCCTTTTTGAGGGATGAACATCAGTGGAGTTGGTCCCGTGCTTACTGGCACTTTATAACAAACCTGCACAGATACTGTGGTTGAGCTGTGTTTACTTGCGATTGAAGAACGAGATTGATTTTTGTGGTTGCCATAACAATTGGACTGTCGTGTGAAAAAATGTTAGTAGCGTTCACTGGGGTGAGTTGACTGCTCTAGGATGCCTGTTTCCAAATTAAAACAACTGTTTCTAGCTCTGAGAAATGATGCCTGTTTAACTTTTGCAGGATGGAGCTCAGCAGGGTCTTAGAAATGACCTGAACAACTTAAAGATTCTAAAAGTACCTTTGGTGTGGTTAATTTTAAAATGCCAGCTTTGAGCTGGAGTTAATAAAGGTAAACCAGGAGGCTGAGCTTTCACTCCCACCAGGCTATTGTATGTACTCACAAAGTGGAGAGAACAGGACAATCTAAGGAGTCCCTAGAAGAATGTAAATGCATTGCAAGTGTCTAGACATGTAGTCACTCGTACTGTAAATGTCTTAGCACTGACATACTCAAAAGAAGGCTTGCACTGCCTAAACTTTAATAAACAAAATGATGTTCATTACTGTCTCACCTCTAGCTGCAGCAGTCTGATCTTTGGAAATAGGCTAATGCTTCTGCAAAATATTTAGCTTGGTGCTTCAAGAGCCGCTGGATGACTGGAGGGGCTCTGGGCTGTGAGCAGGGAGTCTGGGACAGGGAAGGATGATCAGCATGTGGGGAGCCATTCTGCTGCTTGAATCTTCAGTTGTGCAGTGTTTGTGTGCTGGGAATTCACAGGCAGAAGGTTTTGGCCGCCCTTTTCAGGCTAGTGGGTGCTGTGGCTTCCTGTGTGTTCTTTGTTCTCTTTTGTAGTTGTAGTCTGAAAGTTACTCCTGGGAGAAAGTCAGGACTTCCTGGTCCTGGTTCCTGAATAGCTTGTTCATACTTGTTTCTTTAGGACTCTGCCTCTCATGAATGGTCACTTTAGCTGGTAAAGGCAACATCTTGCTTCGCCAAGGGTTTTCTGATCCTGTGTTGGGTACATGCATTTCACTGAACTGTTCTTTCACGGTTGGTGGTGTTTGTTAAGAGTGGTGAAAATCTGGGCTCCATGTCTCTGCTGGCAGGTTGACTCATCTGTGTGCTGCTGCCTGGGAAGGATATCCAGCTGTGTTAGGAGGATCTGCGTGGCTACAAGGTGCTGCTTTGCCTACTGTGTACAAACTGGTGCTTTTCTCCATCAGTAGCACCATGCTGCTTGTACAGAAAATCACACCGGTAACACCCAAATTTTGCCCAGGAACAGACCATGACAGAAGCCTTGCCTCTAATACAGCCTGAGCCCATGGTTTACAAATGCAATGCTTCATCTTGATCCAAGTAGCTTTCCACTTGAGTGAAGATGGAGCCCTGACCACAGGGACTTGTAATCTCCGTGTGTCGTAGGTGTTTATAATTTATGGCTAAACGAACTGGTATGTTGAATGCTGAACAGTTTATCTGGCAAAAATGGATGTATTGTACCAAACTTTGCAGCACCAACTGTACAGTATTTTCTCTGTTGATTCTTGTTTTACGTATTTGCGCAAAGAAAAACAAACTGCTGTTGCAGTCCTGTGATCTGTGAATGGTTTAATTACCATGGCGGTAATTCCAGCTCACCAACAGACTACTTATCTTAACTCTGCTGCTGCACTAACCATTTATTTTAGGTCCTGTTAAAGGTAAAAAGACTAACTGCTCTGCAGATATGCTTGTCTGCTTTAATTAGTCTTCTGTAAGCTGTGCAAAGAGAAACTACACTTCATTAGCTTTCCTTAAATGAGGATTGATATACCAGCCTGTGTATGTTGACACTGCTGTTACTGTCTAATAAACTAAGTGCTTTATTCTGCATTTTTTCCCCCAGGTGGTTGACTTACAAGATGGCAGGCAGAGCCAGTGTGCAAGCTTTGGCTTTAGTTGTGCTGTTGTCAGGGCCTCGGGGCTAGAGGTGGCTGGGTCAGTGCTCCTGGTAGGGTCTGGGCAGTCTGTGTGGCACATGCTTTCCTGACTCTTGTTTGCAGATCCACCGTGCTTTGTTCCCCTAACCCTCCAAAGCTCTTGCAGGCATTGCCTCGCTCCAGTGCATGAAACCTCTGGCCCTGAGGAGGAAGGAGGAAAGATTTTTAGTTCTATTGACAGAAACTCCATGCCAGAGCAAGTCCACCTCTGCAAACCTGCATTAAACATATGTTTTGGACAAAGAGGCTCCTGTAAAAAGTGGAAGTTTCCACACTGAAATGTTTGGTTTCGATCAGTGCTGGGGGTGTTCTTAACGGAACATGTTTATCTCTAGTCCTTCCCAGCATGAAGACCAGAAAATCTCTTAACTCTGTGTGTATCTCTATCTCTTAAACCATTTTCCTTTAACCAAGTTGTGTGTATGTTGGAACAAGTGGACTTGGAACATCTCATTACTTTTACAAAGTGTGTTTTGACAATTTGAAATTAATAAAACAGATTTTTATTAGGTGTAATGACAATGAGAGATGGCTCCTCTGGGGCTTTTAAAGAAGGGGGAAAGTGGAATGACGAAGCTCTTTAACCCACAAGGTCACTTTGGCAGCCCTCCAGAAGCTGGAGACAGCTGCCAATTTGTATTTACCTGTGGTCAATGCAAACGTGCATGCATGTAACTGGGCTATTTGCTTGTGAGTAAGCAATGTCTTTGTTAGCAGGTGCATAAAAAGTACTGTTGCCTTGAGGTTTAGTCATGCAACCCAGGTTGGTTATTGGTTACCCAATACAGTTATGGTCAGAAATGTGGTCTGATCTTTCTGAGATTCCATGTGCCACAGCCTTTGGGGTATTGTGCAGCCAGACAGTATGGTCAGGGGAGGAATTTGAATGACTCCTTCCTCTTGACAGGTTTCACTTGCCACATAGCTGGGAGCAATGTTATTTCTTCACCCAGATGGTTTTTGTCAGCTGCCTCCAAGGTCCTCTTTGGGGGTTTGTACAGGAGTGGCTGGCATTCGTGTCAGGGGAGGGGTTGGTCTGCCCACACCCAGCGTTTCCTCCCCTTGCTTGTCGTGCTTGTCATTTCCTTGTGCTGATTCTCTCTGGGACGAGAGGTGGCTCTCTGCAGTGTGCTAGAGATAAAAGGTGACACAGGTGGGGCTGGAGGAAAAACAGAAGACAGGTGGGAACATGCCTTCCTTAAGACCTTGCCCTGGAGGAGCACGTGTGTGGGCTGCTGGCCCCAGGCTTGGTGCTGCGGTCCCATCACTTGGTGGATTGTTTTCTTTCCCACGTGCCAGCTCCGGTTCCAATAGCCATCTGAAACTTCTCCAGTAATAAAAACTGAAAACTAGAAATATAATTCATCACACTTAATAGCGCAGTTACTGGTGAGCGGAATTTGCTTACAAAACTTCAGCGAGGTGTAGTCCTGTGTGCCAGGATTACCTCACTGCTATGAACTTCGAGCTCTGTTTGCAGATCGGCTTCTCTTGTCCCATTGACTACCTGGCCATCAGCTCTGCAGCACTTCTGCAGAGTCCTTATGCCAGGGAGTATCATTCCTTGTGTTACTTGCTCAGTGACTTTCTTACCTCACCTTACAGTCTGTGCCCAGAATAAACTGCCTGTGACAAGCTACAAGTCCAAGTCCCTTGAGTAGTTTCAAAGGAGAAGTGGATCTAAGCCTAGTGGTAAAACGTATTCCAGCTGTGCTGCACATAGAGTGCTGGTGAGAAACGCTATATCAGTATTTGTCTGGATGCCTCTTCAGTTTTGCATCTGTGAGGTTAAGTATCTCAGGTGGCGAGCTGTGTCCGTGCCTGCAGTTTGCAGGCTAAGAGGCTTCTCGGAGCCCAGCCAGCAGGTCCCGAAGGGCAGCAGGCTGTGCATGACATGCTGCCTGGGGAGGCTGGGGCTGCCCTGCCCACTTCACAGCAACTGGGGCCACCGCTGACCTCTGCAGTAGATTTGACTGGCCAAATACATCTCACCAAAGCAGCCTCTTAGTTGCTACATCGTATAAATGTGTTCAGAATTTGGCTCCCATGTATTTATGCTCTCTTCTTTCCAGGGCAGACTGCAAATATGCACTTTGTTGAAACCAATCTGCTAATTTTTAAACTACTTGGAGCTATGATTCGCAATGGGTGGCAGATGCTTGTGGTTGCAGGCCCCGGACATCTGGGATAAGCTGTCTATTCCTCAGACACAGGAACCCACATTCTCTTTGAAGAAGCTCTTAAACCTTTTTCTTGCTTACTTGTCAGATAAAGCAAGCTATAAGTGTCCATTCAGTGCTGTTTGCTCTTTTAAATTAAGGAACTTTAAGGAATATTTACTCTATGTGGCTGGTGGGGTGGGAGTCATAGTGCCAAGATGCTGTTAACCCTGCACATTAGCAGGACGTGGTGTATCAATGCATGCAAATTGGCACATATGCATGCCCCCATACTGCCTGTAGTATAGGTGTCTGTGTACCTGCATGCACACAGCTCCCTAAAGTTGCACAGTACCTTGGAGAGGTAGTATCCTGGAATTCCATCCTTAGGAAGAATTTTAAGGATTAGATATTTATGGAAGTAAGGTTGCTTGCAAGCCTTTAAAAGTTGGTTGATTCCCAGTACTGAATAGCTAGGCACAGCAGATCAAAGTCCTGGTGTAGTTGAAAAGTTTTTGTATCTTTCAGTGTCATAGTCTCTAATTTGTTTAGATGCATGGGAAGGATCAGGAGCTAATGTGTGTCTGGGGATTAAGGCAGTTTTGCTATCCAATCCGAAAGGTAGCATATTCTAAAAGATTTTCAAAATCTCGGAAGGTAGTGAAGTGCTTTACTGATTTTTATGTCTTTGAAAATCTCTATTTAGTGTGCCTGGTGGAATTATACAATTACATGCTGCCAGCTGTCTGACACCAACAGATACCACCCAGAGCATCTAAGTACTGAAGTGGAAGGCCTGCAAAGATGGAGACATTGCTCTCACTGTGCGAGCACCCATGCAAAAAGACTATGACTTGCTAATTCCACGTGACACTTGCTCCTTTAAAAGTTAGCTGTAATTTTTTCCCTCCCACCTCTCCTACCCCAGAAGTGTGCCGGTGGTTATGCTGTAAGAAAAATACTGTGTGTTTTCACTGTGCATCTCTAGAAGGGAGTTGCCATAATGATAAGAGGTTTTCTGCGGCAGCGAGAATAGAAGAAAAGCGGTCTGATCTCTTGCTTGGCAGCCTCAGCTTATACCATTGTGCTTGGGAATCTTTTAACTAGGGAGGGGTCAAACTTATTCAAAAGGTTAAAATAAAAGCAAAATAAACCAGCAAACCTGTTCCTTTACTGTCTTCACTGCTCTTCAGCTCCAGCCCCACATTCCACACATTGCTTGGGTGAACCCTGCTGTAGTCCAGGGGTCTGGGCAAGAAGTTGCTGTAGGGCAGCCCACGATGAAAGGCAGTCTTGAAGCAGGAGTTTAGGAAGTTTTGTTGAGTGCTCCAGGTTTTGGGTCTCTCTGGTGCCAGTCTGTGCTCTATTAAAAATGATGATTCTTGAGTCAGATGCTCTATTTTGTCTCATCTAAGTGGACTCAGAGCATATCCATAGTCGGTCTTGGTATGTTCCTGCCACCTACTGCTATGGGACATATGTATGTAAGCCTTCCAGGGACAGGGCTGCATCTTCTAGGTACTACCTGTATCAGTAGTACCAACACAGCATACGCAAAAGGGAGTTCAGCTTTTCCTAAGCACCGAGCTGGTGTACTAGATCTATTTAGCTGATTTGGAGCTTGCTTTCTATAACTTTCAAGTTATTCCTATTGAACCTGCTTTTCCCTTTGGTGCACAATAGGCAATGTAGATGTTAAAAAGTACTGCACCTCCTGGGTATCTTTACTGAGCCAAAAACTCACACTCAATTCTGCTATAATTCAGTTAGGTTTTTAAATGTTTCACTGCCTCTGCTCTGTGCTAGCTATGTTTGTGGAGTTTCAGATGTTGCCGTATCTACTCTTATGCATGAAGGTGGAGGTTATTTGTGTTCCATTTAACTTTGCGATTAGGAACAATCTATTTTTACTCTAGCTACAAGGCACCAAGACTTTTTCCCCACCTGTTTCTTTGGAGTGAACTTGATGGGCTAAATTGTTTAGGTTTTGTGGAGGAAAAAGAAAATCAGTAATGAGATGAAAGCTGTTAAAAGCAAGCAGTTAAACCAAATAAATAGAAAAATTAACACCTCCCCCCCCAAACAAACAAGCAAAAAACCCAAACAAACAAAAAAAACCAAAACCCAAACCAAACAAAAAACCAAACCCAACCCCCCCTCGCCCCCCCCCCAAGGAGATTCACTTGTCTAAAATCTTTTTTTTTTTTTTTCCCCAATAAATTAGATTTAGACTTTCAGATGAGGTTGGAAGATGTTTCAACAGACAGTCTTCTGAAAACATAGTTGTTGTTGTCGGAATGTCTCTGATTGTCTCTGTGTTTTGGTACCTTCTTCATGACTGGAAGATAAATTTTCCTTTTTTTCTTTTTCTCTTGGATAGGAAAGAATGCATTTTCACCATCGACCCATCAACTGCCAAAGATCTTGATGATGCTTTGTCCTGTAAACAACTCCCTGACGGTATGAGATATATTTTACAAAACACTTCTCAGTGTTTATGTTCAGCTCTTGGCACATTTGTATATATAATTTGTCATGAAGTATTCTTTAAGAAATGAGTAGAGTAATAAAATAGTTTTTCTCTTGTTTTAATTGCCTGTGTTCAGAAATCTTAGAGCAGATATCTTCAAGCTGCACTCTAAAGTAGTCTCAGTGTCAGGAAGTGCAGAACCATAGCGTTTTGCATTGTCAGAGCTGTAGTTTGATTTGAGCAGATCTTGGCTGTCTCCTGTCATAAGAGTTACAGCTGAATAGCTGATCTGCCACTCTTGCAGACTGAAGTCTAGTGAAACTTTGACCTTGTATACGCAGTCCCTGGATAAAGGAATCCAGGTTTTGAAGGTCACTGGCTGAATTGCTTTTTGGTGTTTATGAAATGCTGGGAATTGTCAGATGAGCAGTGTGCGCCTTATAAGTTGCGATATTCTTCTCATTGCCTTTTATGCTTTCTGTTCTGCCTTATTTTTACTTCTGCTATGCCGTAAGCCAACAGAACAGAAAGTAAAGCTCCAGAAGCCAAATCTTGATGATTCTGACATAAGGAACTTCCCTCTTGTAAGCCTACTTTGCCGTCCAAGTTCTGCTCATTTAGTTTGATGAGATCCAGTAACAGACTTGGTTAGAAATACTGCATGATTTGATTAGTCTATCCACCACTAATAAAGAAGATACAGTGATTTTAATTTTAGTTTTTCTTGCTCTTCTTAATCATCACAATATATTGATACCAAAGACATCATTCCCTTTTCTTTGTTGATTTCATTTTGTGCAATGTGGCCAATTAATTGTCATGTCATTTAGACCCAGGTACAGAATACTATTACAGGGCTATAAAACTGATAAAATTGGAGATGAAAGAAAATTTGAGGCCAATAAAATTATACTGTACAATAGTAGTTTTGAGGCAAGATTAAGGAATATTTGCAGTTCTATTTCACAGACAATTTAAACAGTCTTCTTGAGACATCCTAAGCTGAACTCTGTTCTCTCTCTTTCCACTTTGTCATCTGAATTACTGTAGATTTATGACAGTGTTGTGATCCCACAGCCCCTCAGATCTAAGGTGTTGAAACTGTGGCTTCTGAGCCTTTACTGCTCACATACACAAGAGTTTTAGATCCTGCCATCAGGAAACCATTCACTGAGCTGGTTTGTTGTGCATATGTCCACATTTTTCTCTTATTCATAAGCCACTGGGAGAAAGTGTTCAAGGAAAATACCTGTTTGAACAAGAATTCTTCTTTCCCGGAAAGTCTGCAAAGCCATTGCAAGGCTGTCATACTTGGTACTTGATGTATCTGCTGATCAGGGATGTGGCTGCACTTTGAAGTCTGTCTTGCCTCTCCAACCCCAACTGCAGAAAATGCTGTATGAGGCCTCTTGCTCCAATCTATAAGGAAGGAGGTGTACCAGTGCATAAGGGATCCTTTACTTATACAGCCAAGAGGCTTCTAAGTGTTACTAGGACGATACTTGATTAAGGGAGCTCTGTAGCATGACTGCTAAAAATCCCCTTGTGATGCAGAGGTATGTGGATGCAGCGCTGTCCCATGCCCTGATCAGGCCTCTTTGGAACAAGTCCTTCTCGTGCAATCCACCTGAGGGAGAAAAAAAAAAAATAGAATTTTTTTTAGGAGTTGCCTTCTGAGTGGACTTCATTCGTGTGCTTTGCCAGTCTTCCCTACTTTGTTGCTTTTGCTTTTTGTTCCTGTCTGTACAGGCATGAGACAGAGGGAGCTGCCTGCATGCAGGGGAGAAAGCAAACACCCAACTTTTCTTGGCCTGATTATTTCTGACTCATCCTTCTCCCAGAGGCTGTGTCAGGCCTGTGCTGGCTTCCTGGAGCCTCCAGATGAAGGTTTTTCCCTGCCCTTCCGTGATCTTCTGTGAAAGCTAAGGAATATATGAAAGGATCATGTCAAAGCAATGCTTTTAGGGATTGTTTCTACCTGTATTTAACACAGGAGCTGGCACAGTTCTCTCTCCCAGCATATCCTGTTATTTCAAAGGTGATCTCTGATGCACTTACCAGAGCGGACAGAGGATTCTTCTGCGGTGAAAGGTAATACTTCCTTTTCTCCAGAAAATCAGGCAGTTGGGAAAGAAAGGTAAAGTGAATCAGACTGCAGGGTCACTCTGTATAGAGAAGGTTTGCAAATATAGAAGGTTTTTCAAATAAAACAAAAGTGGAAGATGCAGGATGCTTTCTCTTCTTTCAGTTCCCCAAAACAAACTTGACCAGTGTGTTCTAGAAGAGACATGAAGAAACCAGGAAGGAGCAGGGGACAGGGCACAGCTGTCTTCCTGAGAGTAAAAATTAAAATTTGCTTTGCTTGGATCTAAAATTTAGAGGATGGGAAATCCAATATGGATTTAGTACTTTTGAAAGTTTCACGTCCTTCACAGGATCATTGTGCACACTCCCCTTTCCTCCAGACAAGCTTCAGAGGAGAAAATCCAAGAGGCAGATGAGTGAATGCACCCACTGGTGGCACTCCCAGCCCAAAGGCCTTTGTTCATGTATCATTTTCCATGAACCATTAAGTGGGAACCTGCTCACAGCAGCCCTTTGTGCACTGGATCTCTGCCTTTTGGGTAGAGCCGTGCATTCTCCAATGGGCTTGTTCCACCCTGGTCTCCTCTCAATGAGAAGATGCTCTCAGCTGGAGCCTTTTTTCAGAGTGATCTTACCTGTGCCTGTCCTAGGCATTGTGCATTCTGCATCTTCTTTCAGCCTCCCGTCTGCCGTGAGAGTGGTGCCTGCACTCAGGCATTGCCTCAGCTTTAAGCCAAAGAGAGTCATCACCTGGAAAAAACAGTTTTGATGCTGGTGAATGTCCCAGGGACTGGGTTTTAAATCAGTGTGGAAAGAAACACCATGGAAATACCCTTTCTTCTATTTTGAAATCTGTGGTCTTTATTAGGAGACCTTTTGGCTCAGAAGGAAGTACAGATAGGAAACCAGGTCCCGATGGTCTTCGATGCAGTTATGATCAGAAAGGGAGGGAGCTGAGGAGCTGAGTGGGAGCAAGCAGCATAAAAAGACTGAAGGAAATCCGTCTGCATCCTTCAAACAGGCATGACAGCTGGCTGGCCAGCTCGGTGTGGGTCCCCAAGCAGGCAGAGGAAGGAAATCTCAGCATTCTATCTGTGCTGCAGTGTTTGTTTAAAACATGAGACAACTCCGAAGCAGAGATATCCAGTCTGGTAGCTGGAATCATCTCCATTTTTAAGGCTCCTCATGTCTTGCAAGGAGATGCTTGAAGAATGATTTGATTAGTCTAAGCAACTAAGAACCATACTGTTGGACTCTTGTCCATTGTCTTCCCAGTGTGCTGCTGTTTGAGGCACAAACTTGATCCAGCATTTCATGCACCTTTTCCTCTGCCAATGGTGGTTTGGTATTGAAATATTAAATTCCAGATGTTAAATTTTTCAAATACTTGCTGAAGAACCCAATCAAAACACTGTTTTGTAAGCCTCCTATAAAGGATATCCGTTTCACATGCAGTTGGCAATATAAGCTATATTGTGTGCCCCTTTCTAAGGTGTCACCTCAGAAATACAGCTGCAGAGCTTCTTGCCCAAGAGACAAGGTGCTAGATCTTCAGCCAGGGTGTGAGCATCACATAGTCTCTGTTCCTAGAAGGAGAACGTAACAGAAATGTGTGTGTTTATATTACCTGACATATGTGCTCTTCATTGCAGTCTTTGTTTTACATCCTGATGGGGAATTAGCATTTAGAGAGAGTTCCATCAACCTGTTTCTGGACAGGACTGAGCTGTGTCTACCTGGGAGACTCTTCAGCTTCCAGCACTGGGGACTTAAGCCCTGAGCCCTATTCTTTACAGTTGGCAGGAGACATTTGGATCCATCTTGTATCACAAGCTCTTCGCACGTTTTCTTGCATGCAAATTGCATGCAAGGAAATCTCTGTGGATTCATTACTTTTTTAGCCCACTGTGAGCTGATAGCCTTACTCAGTGATTTTCAGCAGTAGCCCACTGACTACAGGGCAGGGAAAGCCTCCACTATAGCACTACTTAGGTTACTATTTATAGGGCCATGAAGTATGGCTGGCAAAAGCAAAGGTATAAATTCATCAGCATATGTGAAATTTTTTATGGTATCTGTACTTTGAATTAATTTTTTTCAGGAATTTGTGAATTTAGCAAGGTCCAAAACCAGTGCTGGGAGTCATGTGGATTCATTTCTTCGTGTTCACTTGCTTGCAAAGCTATGGCTGTTCCCAACTCTTTGGTGTTAAGGACAGCCCCTATGGGAACCTCAATCTTGTGCTTTATAGAGATTCTTTATATGTTTTGGAGGTACCTTGAGGATTTTTGGCTTTAAAAATTGCTATGCTAGTTGCAATTATTATGAGAAGGAGTTGTTTTAGAGGTTAAGAGCTTATCCAGGGCTGGCAAGGCTGCATCTCTCATGAGGGCAAAGTTATATTAAGAGTTAACACAGCTTTTATTCCAAATGTAAATGTGGTTACAAGAAATTATTATTTTTTCCATCTTTTTTGCCCATATGTAAAACACTTAAAAAAAAAAAAACACCACCAAAAACACCCAAGGTGAGCAAACCACATTATCTGGCATCCTCATGATGTCAGGAGATCTCCAAAAATCAACAGAGAATGCAGAACTCAATTCAGAAAATGTCTGTTTGTTGGTGTATAGCACCCATAATAACTACTAGAAAAAAGAAACTGCTTGTTGCCCACACTTCTGCTATCAGACAGCTAAATCAGTGCATATCAGAAGATTTTGGAGGATGAAATTGTCTTTGTCCTTAAGCACTCATTGCTAATTTATTCAAGACTGACAGTTCTTTTGCCTTGAAGGGTCTTAAAACAACAAGCACAGAGAGATAACGGACTGTCTTTGCACCTTTGCTTAGTTTTAAAACTTCTCATTATAAGCCTTATCAGTTCCAGTTGCTGGATGGAAGACTCACCCATGCTACATCCTCAGTAAAAGCTAGAAAGGAATTTTTTGCAGAAGTAGTGCACAAATCTATTATGAAGAACTAGCTGGTAGCACAGTGTCACTAGCAAAGGAAGCATGGAATGGTTGTGGGAATAGCTGTGTTTTTAATGGAGCTTGCAGTAGGATATTGCAGCAGTTGGAAACATTTCAGGGATATATGTCTGAAGTGGGCCATTCTGGTTTTGAGGGGATTTTATATTGGAGTCTGCTTTTGATTAACGGTCATGCTCCTCATTATTATTTAATGATAGCAGTAGGGAGGTAAGCTTGCTGTTCACATTTGTAAGTGTATATTTTAAAAGAGATCAGCTCCAATAAAGGAGAATAGGGTTATTTATGTAACAGCTTCAGAAATATGAACAAACTGTACTCCGTTTAGATGACTCGGCATAATCTTGGAGTGAAAGATAGATCTGTACTGCACCTAGTTTCAACAGCCTTTGTAGAGCTGTTTCAGGGTAGCTTGAGGTTTTTTAGCAAGTTCATTTCAGTCAATGCTCTTTTGTGATCCTTTCTGCACGTCTTCTAGCAAATGACTGCAGCCAGGAACATGCAACAGAGCAGTTCTCAGTTTGTATGGATGTCGCAGACTTTTGCAGAAAACAGCTGTGCCACATTCAAGCCTGAATGTTTTCACCCAGGATGCAGATGTTTGAAGATTTATTCGTCTCATCATGTAAGAGTGTGCCAGGTGACCTGTGTGTCCCAGTAGCATCAGGCAGTTTCCCACACTTGCCAAATGTCTTTTGGAAATAATCTGCAAGTGGTGTTTGTATTTCTGCTAATGTACACAACTGATGCAGTTGTGTTTGAAGGCTGATTACTGGTAGGAAAGGAAATTAAATTTGACAAATTTAAAGGCAGGCACTTCCATCTAGTGATACGTCAGGCTGTGATGGGAAAGGAAGCAGCAGAAATGATTGGGGTGCATTTCTGAGGGGTTGTCTTACCCTTGTGCAGGTCTTTCAATGCTGATTTCTAAGCAAGACTTTGGGCCATACAGAAGCCAGAGCTTCTGTACATCCTTTTATGTGAGAATATTGATGACTAACATGGTTCTCGCTGTTGTTCTTTCATTCTTGTATCCGCACAAGTTTTAACAAAGTAATTTAAATCTTTCTCTATGAGGAATTGTACTGCAGAACAGAAATACATTCTACAGGCTGTTTGCCCTGGTTTTTATGTCGTTAGTGACATTGTTTGTCTGCATTTTGGAGTGAGGTCATATAGAGATACGTTCACTGAATCAGGTCAGTGTTTACCTGATGACCTAAGCAAATAAGACTGCTGCAGTGTGCTGCTCCCTATTTTTTCCCTTTCCTTATAATCTGTTCAACCTGTTGGTGAATTTAAATCAAATATGCCTAAGGGGAATGGAATAAAAACTTCAAACACATTGTGTTTCTATAAGTGTCTTGAAAATGGGGTATAGGAAAAGAGAGCTTTTAGTGACCCAAATCTGGGAAGAGTGCAGTATGACCTTTCTTGTTAGCAGGCACCAGTCAATCCACTGTGAGCTGTAGTTTTTGGAAACATCTGCAGAGTGAGGACTTACATCTCTTTTCAAGGAGCCTGTTTCACACATTCTGCCAAATGTTGGTAAAATTATTACTTGTCTACTGCAGGTTTACAGACACTGAGGCTGCTTTACCTAGACCTTGTGGACCTCCTTAGTAGACGTCACCTAGTGCATGAGTTCCAGTATCTTGTGCTTGAATAACGCCTATAGAGCCTTGGCAGCCACAAGATCTCTGCCATCTCAGATGACCACCCAAATTTCCTCTCCTTCTGTCCTTGTTCTTTCCTGATGTTAGGTTGCAAACACTGGTGGTGTTTTAATTTTGCAAAATTGAGTGCACTTATATTTTGGTTTTTAAGACATAAATAATCTTCTGTAGGTTGAAATTTGCTCTACCAACACAGGACCTTTCGGCTTATCTGTGTGATTCCTGCAGCGCAGAGTACAGAAGGAGTCTGTAATTTGAGTCATACCAGACTGATTTGCTTAAGATAAACACTGAAGAATGGACTAGTGTTAAATCAAAAGTTACATTATGAAATTACTATGCTTCTTTCTTTGTAAGATGTTTAAGATGAACCAGATTTGGATGGAAAATGACAGAAACTCCACATTGATATATAAGTCAAATGTAAAATTACCATAAACTGCAATTTACTTAAATTTATTGCAGGAGTCAAATAGGGGAAAAATAAAGACGACCTACAAGAAGCAGGACTGTGCATAAGGTTTAGCCAGTTTTTCCTTTCGTATGAAAAATATTTAGCTCAGCTTTTCTGTTACCTGCTGATTAGTCTGGTGGGGTTTTTTTTGTCACTAGGAAAGTGAAAAAGGCGCATTGTAGTGATTAGAAACAGTTTCTGTTGAGGGCTTGTGGTTGCAGGCTCTTTGAAATGTGCAAAATAAATTCAGGTCTGTGCCAAATCCAGATCCCTGCTGCGTCCTGCAGTGTGCTCCCATGTAATGCTGGGGAACTGCAGCATGTACAGGATATTTTGTCTCTTCTTTTTAAAGTAACATAGGGTTGTGTGTGGAAACACACATCACTTCCAATTGCCAGGTGCAGGGGTGAATGGAATCAGAGGGCTGGATTGCATCACCTTTCCTCCACCTAACATCTCTCTTGATATCAGTGAGACAAGTTCACAACATAGAACTCCCCTCAGCTTGAGTGGAAATAGGGTAGCTTGCTCCAAACTAATGGTGGTTGAAATGGAAATAGACTGAGCCTAATGCCCAGACAAGTGCATTAAACTGGGTGATAAGTTACTGAGTAGAATTTCAGAAAGTTTGGATTTGCTTGGAGCAGTGATTGCTGAAATATAATTTTTTAAAACTTTTTGCATATATTTGAAAGCTACTGTTGAGAAGATTGGTTAAAAGCTTGTTTAAGCAAAAACAGGCAGGATTTGTTATTGATAATTCATATTTATTGCACTATTTTTTTGTATCAAGTATAGATACCTTATAAAGAGTCCATCGTTATCTGAAAAGCTTTTGTTTGTTTGTTTGTTTTTTGACAGTACACAAAAAAAACTGTAGGGGGAAAAAATCACAGAATTAAAATAAAAGGTAGATTTCCTATGAATGTCTAACCTAATGAAGACCATGGCTACAGAACATACAAACAGACATGTAAATGCCAGTAAAATTACTCATAAAAGTGAGTTTACTTTCCTGCAGGGAGGAGGGATGCTCTGCATGAAGTTGCCTTCCAGATCATTTCAGTTCATAAATTCAGGACCTGGGACAATTCTCCAAAGATTTAGAGATGTGGGATTTTGTGTCCTATTGGATCTCACTAATATTTGTTGTCAGAGACTTAAAAATGATAGTGTCGGATTGTATATTGAAAAAAACCCCCAAACCCAAATGCCTTTAAGGAGCTGGGTAATTGGAAGAGGATCCAGAAATTCCTATGCAAACAGATCTAACAACACTTTGCCTAGAATTTTTATTCCCTAAAAAGGACCTCTGGGACCAGGAGAGTCTTTAGAGAAGAACCGCAAATTATAGGTGAAGACCAGGCAGAGCTAGAGAAAACAAGAGGTTTTTTTAGTAAATTTACAGGTAAGAGTCAGACGATATGTGAGGAAGGTAAACTTTAAAAGGGTACAAATAACTAGGAATACATCCCACATGGTTAACTTGAGTCATCTGTTCTGTTGCATGCAGGCAGCAAAGAACTTACTGCTGTATATCTTCTTTATTATCAATTTTCTTAAATGGCAGGATCCCTCAAAATCACTGGGCTATTGTTTTAATTTATTGCAAGGCAGGGGTTTCAGAACCCATCTGAACAGGAAAAACATCTTACAGTGCAATTCAGTACAGTATTTCTTGATTGTTGACTATTATGCTAGTTACACAGAAAGAGTAAAACCAAGTGCAGATGGAAATATTTTGGAAATCTTTCAAAAAATAAACAAAAATGTTGGATGACTAAAAGTGAAATCTCAGCCACTGCCTTCTGTTCTCAAAGAAGTTGAAATGTCAAGGCTGTTCAGTGGAAGTACCTTGTGTGTGTTTGGCCTAGCACTAAATTCCAAGGTCTCTTTGAATGCCTGGGAACACTTGATCAGCCTTGGATTACTCTGTACAGTAAAGATATCACAAAGGGGACTGACCTAGCAGTAAAGAAAGGGTGGTCCCTCCGCACTCTAAGTCTTCATTTCAGGAACAGGATGACATCCTACACCCAAAATGATTGTAATTCATCTTGAAAGTTGCTGGGTGCTACTTCCTATCTCTTGAAACTCAAAGACTGCTGATTTCCTGATAGAGTTAGCCTCTTGAATGGGTCTTGGAATAGCAATAAAAACAGTTCATGATGTGAATACCAGAAATTGTCCTTTTACCTTCATCACATTGGTGGGAAACCTCACTGTTAAGAGACTGCTTGAAAGAGCTAAGCACAGTCTGCCTTTATAACTTCTCTGTATCAGCAAAGACTGCTTCTGAGCTGGGAATCTGAGTTCACAGCAGCACAGTCATTGCCTCAGTATCCTGCTTGACATCTTGTCTTGGTGAAGGGTTGAAGATCCATCTGCCAAGAGCTTGGAATAGACTCCTGGTAGCAAAGGTTCATGTTGAGTCTAAGTCATAAGCTGTCATCTAGAGGTTCTCTCAGAGATGACCATACAGCAAATACTGGCATTCAGTGGATAAATCTGGTGTGTTAGAGGTTTGTCACTCCACTTTGCTCATTACGCTTGAATCTTGTAAAGAAATTAATGAAGTTTACAAAACCTCTAAGTGGAACCTGCTATTTTGGCACCTCACCAAGTCTATTAGGCTCTTGTTCAGGCACAGAGGAAACCAGTTTACCCTCTACAGTGTAATGGGTACCCTCTGCATAGATATGGAGAGAAAACCTACACAAGCAGAAGGTGGGACATAGGCACTGCTGCATAAGGAACCATTGTGTCTGGTCTCAGTCTGCCAATGCTGATATATCATTATACTGTCTGTTTGATATATCATTATACTGTTTGTCTCCAGCTGTCCTGTTCTCTGGTCTGACTTTTAAAATATTTATACCGCACTTTCATCTGTATTTTCCTGCTTGTATCTTGCTCAGCAGCATGAATAAATCTTTATGCAGTGTGCTTATTCTGTTGGATAGCATTCCCCTGTCCTTCAGTCTGCAATTGAATGTTTTATCTTGTACATGCTGCGTAAATTCTGCCCTTCTGAGTATTCAAAGGTTTTTCCTCAGGAGAATTCCTTTTTTTGTGTAAGTATCCATCTTAATGGTGCAATGTTACTACTTGCACAGAAGAGCTCTTTCAGTCTTCTCCGGAGTTATTACATCAGGTTTGAAGGTAGTTTTCAGGAATGGTCTACGCAGTAGCTGTGTTCTGGATGGTAGCATCTCCTGTCACAAGGTGCTGAAGAGCTGACGTGGGTTCACTGGCATCCCACAAGACAGGACACTCTTGTGTTATGTTTCTCTGCCTCAGTAACGTGATATAACCTGTGAGGTCTGGAGACCTGACTTTTGATTGATAACCAGCTTAGAAGTTTCCAACTCATGGGAGCTGGAAGCTGGGAGAACACCACCAGTGTGAAGATTTACCCTGTGTTCCTGTGGGAGGATAGACCCCCTCCCTCTGCTAAGAGCCTGGGAATGCCTGGTGCTGGCTAAGAGCCATCTCTGAGCATACCCTTCAGAGCTAGGCAGTGGCAGGGGAAGCATCTTCTTTGTGGGGTCTTTAAATGCTAAAGTCAAAGTGTCTGAAACAGTGCTTTACTGATTTGGCTTGCGCTGGTTTTTGTGTAAAACTCGGGAATTTGTGATGCACCACGTGTGAAGTGCCACTTTATGGAGGTGTCCTGGCTTTGTTTTGAAATATAAAAGGTAGCTTTTGAATTCTATTAAGTGGCTTTTGGGCATTGCTGAACTTATTAGCTGCTACAGACAAAAACTGTATGCATTTCACATGGAAGACGTGCTCCCAGCATTTAGTTTACTAATAGAAAGAGTCTTATAATTCTGAAACTATTTAAATTATTGCTGGTGGCTCATGGAAAATTGTGGAAAATATTCTGCTTAGAAAGGGTTTCCTTCGTACTGCTTTTCCTCTTCACTTGTCTTTCATTGCACTTAATGAGCACATGAGGGTTTTTTCTACTTTACCCAGATCCAATCACAAATTGGTTTGTAAAATCGTAGTTGTCTCCATAACATTTAGTTGATGCCAGAGGTAAAATGGCCAAAGGTCAGGGTAGTTGAGACCTGAATAAAAAAGTCACTTCAAAGCACATAGGAGTTATTCTGGATTTTAGAAGAAAAAGAAAAAAAAAAACCAAAAGAAAACCCAACCCACAAAAATCCCATTATTCTTTATTTTTATGAAATGTGTTAAATATTTCCTGATATTCTCAGGATGGCTGAAGGCATCCCTTTGCAACATCATCATTCCTATCAGTGGTTTCTCAGATACTACCAGAAATTCAGGAAGTGCCAAGACTTTCAGTATGGGAAGGGTTAACATTTGAAGATGGTTTTATTTTTATTTTTTTCCCTTTCCCCTGTGATGTTACCCTGTTACTCACTTTGGAATAACGGGGGCCAATCTTGGTTCTGCTAATGTTGAGGATTCGGTCCATCTCACAGCTCTTGAGTTTGTGCAGTTAAATGAGGAAAGTTGAAGCTTTTATTGCCCTTACATCAGCCCAACTCCTGAAGGAAAGGATGTGGATGTGATCTGAAAAGTCTGAAGAGTTAAAAAGTTGAAAGGAAGCAATGGTTTTAATTGTTATTTAAGAAGCAAAGCAAAAGCCCAGATACCTGCACCCCCAGCCTTTTTGCTGTTTGCAGTCTGATGCAGGCACTTGGAGCAGCTGTGCTGATATGCTGCATGTGCCAGCTCCATCTCTCTCTTTCCCCCGTGGAAGTCAGGGCCTGACGTTGGCCATCTCTCCAGGTGCTACAAACCCAGAAAAAAGTGACTAAGCATAGTTCGAAGAAGAGTTCAAATATCTTGAAACCTTGGCCAGGCAGTTCCTGATGGTCTCAAAGTCTCTATGGCTGGTGGGTAAAGGGGGCTGTTTCTGTGGAATATTTTTCATGTCAACTAGTGGCAAGAGGGGCATGGATGGGGACATCTCCTAGAAGTAATGCCTGATGGTACGTAGTATTTTGTGGATCGTTACTCTTTAGAGGTGTGTGTTGTTTGCTTGGGCAGGCAGTTTTTCCTCTTTTGGAGTTGTTGCAACATTCACTAAAGTCTTATTTATGCTTGGATGGAGAAGCTGCTGCTCTGCACCTGAGGGACTTGTCCTATCTCTTGAGATACAGGATTCTGATTCCTTTTGCCTGAGTCTTTTCATGAGGTTATGTCAAGGAAGAGACCTTTAGAGAAGGAAAAAGCTATTATTTGCTTTAAAAAAGGTATAATTAGTTGCATTTCAGTCGGCTAAAGGACCATCATGTGATAATTTAAAAAATTTGGTTTCCTGGTAAACAAGTTAATGGAGTTATGCTCAGTTGCACTGCGCTTTCAAAAAGCAAAATGGCCCTAGGGTGCAGAAGTAAAATTTAAGCACTTTCCTCATTTTTTTAAAATAAGTAAAATAAAACACACTGTCTGATTTTCTGAACAATAGCTTGGCTTCCTGCAGTGGAAAAGTAACCTCAGCTGAGAATTAAAGCCACCCACCTTTGTCTTCAGGCTCCAGAGCAGACAAGTAACTGCCTCTTTCCATGGGTCCACTTTTATTTTTATATTAAACTCTTCTCCCCTTCTTCTTCATCTTGCTCTTTTTTTGCTTCCCTACTTGCTCTTTTCTCCCACTCATTCATTTTCTTTTCTCTTTCTCTTTTCTTCTCTCTCTATTCCAAGAGGGATACTTCCGTAACACTTGAGCTGTAGATGCACATACATATGCCAAAGGGAAACAGAAATGTTTGGGCTTGGATCAGGTCTTTTATTTAAAGGCATGTATTAAAGATCTGTGATAGCCTCTAGCTACTTCCAGCAGCTTCCCCAAGGCTTGGTGCTGTTTTTTGCCTTGGTGCAATTTGTGTTTGTTTTGTGTCTACCTCTATTACTGTCTGCAGCTCCTCTGTCTGTCCCTTCTGTAACTGAGACCCGCCACTGCAGGCATTGTCCTTGCCCATTCGCCCACAATCAGACGTGAGAACCTCAGCCTTGATGAAGACCCATGCTCTACTGTAGCACTGTTAATAGCAAAAAAAAAAAAAATGCATGTAGGTTAAAGGCCTCATTTCTTTCTCTTTATGCAAGTTTTTCATACTTTTGCAAAGTGCTAAATACTGCTTTGCAGATAAGAGCAGGAGCATGGTACCTTCAGGCCAGGAGAATGGGAAAGTGCTGTAATTATTTGCTGCAAGAGTTTGGTCTAGCCAGGGAACAGCCAACTACCTTGAACTGCTGGCAGCAGGTAAGTAGTTGGCCGTTTTCTGGCTAGAGCAAACACTTTGCAACCTGCTTTCAACTGTTTCCCTGAGGGGTGAAGACAGTGTGAGAAAACAGTGGTTAATACAAAAAAAGTTGACTTAACACTTTTGCTAGTGTTCTCTCCTGAGAATGATGATGCCTGAAAGTGAGATGGGAATAAATGGGGGTGTATATGCATGCTAGAGAATTACCTTCTGGTGTTTTTATCCTTGAGGAGTTGCATTTTTAAGTTGGATGGTCCTAAAATTCGCCTGTGTTAAGGTGTGAAGTGGACATGCTTGGTCTGTCTCTCTGCATTTGTGCTAGGACTGACTAGGGTTGCTAAAGACAGAGAAGAGGGATTTGCCGTCACTGTGTTCCATTGCATACTGTTCAAATACATTCAGCTCAACTTTCTAATTCCTGGGGCAAATACTTGATACGATTTGCTAGGTTGGCAGGTTATTATGGAGCATCTACAAGCTGAAAGGACCTTTTCCTTTTCTTCCAGCTCTTTCTTGCTGATCCTTTTTTGTTTATAATTTTCCTTGATAAAGAAGAAAAAAAGTTCTTTGAACTGTTTTGTTGTAGAGAGTGAGATCATCAGTGAAAAAATAAAAGGAACAGCTTGTTCTTTGATCTTCTGTGGGATGCCATCATTCTCCTTTGATTGTAGCATCATATCAGGGTTACATACACAAGGTTTTGGAGTGATTTGGAGTGAATCTGAAGGCACTTGGATGGATCATGACTTTGGATCATATTCTGAGGTCAAGGAGCCAAACCTTCTCCAAAACTGCTGTGTGTCTATTGCAGGACTGTGTCTGGGGAGACCTGCCTTTTGTAGCTCTACCACCTGGTGAGCTTCAAGAGGGGATCCAGGCTTCTAGAAAGTTGGAGAAATACAAGTGCATTATATTCTGCCATTCTAGCAGCCTGTGTGATAGTGAACAGTAAAGGAAATTGTCTTTGTGTGCAGTGCCTCAAGGGCATCAGAACTGTGTTGTTTGCAGTAAGGTAGCAACAAATCCTGTCCCTCTTGCACAGAGCATTGGCCCAAGAGGAGATTTGGTGGCTGAGTGCCCAGCCTTTTCCTTATTTCTACTTGCAGATCTCAGGAGGGGAGCTCTTCTTTCCACAGGGCCTCATTATTGGGTTTTGCAATGCCATGGTGTAATTTCAAATAATACTCCTGCCTCCCATCCATCTCTCTTGCCTCATTTCTGTAGTTGCAGAGAGGAGCTAATAGGGTACAGCTGGTTAATAAAACACTCATTGCTTGACTCTAAACTGCATTCCCTGTTGCTAAACATCTTCCCACGTAACAGCTTTGTAATGGTAGAGTTTGAATGGGTGGCAATTTTGCACCCACTTTCAGATGGGTTTTTAAATGAAAAAATTCTCAGAGATCCTGAGTGAAGGAAGCCATCCAAGTGCCTTCAGAATGTTTCATTGCAATAAATACTCCCTTCTTGGGGAGACCAATGAAGAGATGCATTTCTCAGGGGTCGTTATTGGGACTGATGCTATTTAACATCTTTGTTGGTGACATGGACAGTGGGACCAAGGACCCTCAGCAACTTTGGTGACAGCACCAAGCTGTATGGTGCAGTCAACACACTGGAGGGAAGGGATGCCACTCAGAGGGACCTTGACAGGCTGGAGAAGTGGTCCCATGTAAGCCTCATGAAGTTCAACAAGGCCAAGTGCAAGGTCCTGCACCTGGGTCGGGGCAGTCCCAAGCAGAAATACAGGCTGGGCGGAGACTGGATTGAGAGCATCCCTGAGGACAAAGACTTGGGGTGTTTGTTGGTGAGAGGCTCACATGGGCTGACAATGTGCGCTCACAGACCAGAAAGCCAAGTGTATGTCAGACCAGTAGGTTGAGGGAGGTGATTCTATTCCTCTACTCCGCTCTCATGAGACCCCACCCGGAGTACTGTGTACAGCTCTGGGGCCTCCAACACAAGAGGGATGTGGAACTGTTGAAGTGAGTCCTGAGGAGGGCCATGAAGATTCTCAGGGGGCTGGAGCACCTCTCCTATGGAGACAGGCTGAGAGAGTTTGGGTTTTTCAGCTTGGAGAAGAGAAGGCTCCAGGAAGACCTTAGAGCAGCTTCCAGTACCTGAAGGGGCCAACAAGAAACCTGGACAGGGACTTTTTACAAAGGCATGTAGGAATAGGACAAGGGGATGTAGGAATAGGACAGGGGGGAATGGCTTTAAACTGAAAGAGGGAAGATTTAGATTAGATATTGGGAAGAAATTCTTCACTGTGAGGGTGGTGAGATACTGGCACAGGTTGCCCCGAGGCGCTGTGGCTGCCCTATCCCTGGCAGTGTTCAAGGCCAGGCTGGATGGGGCTTTGAGCAACCTGGTCTAGTGGAAGGTGTCCCTGTCCGTGGCAGGGGGTTGGAACTAGATGATTTTTAAGGTCCCTTCACACCCGAACTATTCTGTGATTCAGCTCTTGCTTTAATATCAGCATATGAAGTGTCTGGCTTAATCTCCTCTACATTCTTATGTAGATTCTTAAAAAAAAGTAAATCCTTAATCTGTTAGTCTGTACGTAGTTTTAGGGGTGGTTGTGCAGCTTTAGCTTCGCTGTAGAATTTTAAATTTGGGCTGAACCAAGTCTGTGGTTTGTAAAGGACTTGTTTCTGGGAGAAATTAGGGTATAAGGTCTATCATGATGGAGAGCTGAATGCCAAGATTTGAGGCCTCTATTTGCTGGAAAATTATATTTCTTCATCGAAATGAAGGTGGAGTAGACTATGTGTCTGTCAGCCTGTGCTGTGTGCTGTCTTCCCTTTCCCCCTTTTCTCTGAACTTTCTGACAAGACTTTTTCAATAAATGACTGCCAGTTTAACTCTCTTTTCCTTTTATTCGGGCCGCATTTTCTTTTTTTTCCGTGGGAAGTAACACAAGACTTACAATATGAAATGTTCCTTTTGTGACTTTGCCATAAAAAGTAATGAGACTAGAAAAACTGTGGACCTGGAAGAGAATCTTTGTGAATAGTATTTCTCTATCCACAAAGCTCTTTCATTTTAATTAACAAATAAACTGGGAGAGACCAGTAAGGAAGTATTTCTGTGCAGGCTTAGCCTGGTATTTTGTCTGAAATATTCAGAAGCAGTGATCTGAGAGAAATCAGATTGGTTGATCACTGTGTTGTATCTTCAAGTTCTCTTGGTCTTGAATTTTTTGGGGATGAGGGAGATAGGGTGATTCATACTTGAGCGAAACAACCCAAGAGCTGCCAGTTTGCATTATGTCAATGTATGTAAGAAAATATTTAGATAGAATTTCCATTAAAAGTTCAAAAGCAGGGGGCTCATGCTGACCCCAGCTTTTAGAAGCTCTGGTGGGAAACCTGAATGAAATTTAACTCTGCTTAATGTGTTTTCATTGGCTGACTCCATGTTTTATTATCTCATGCAATAAGATCTTGGTTTGTCGATTTTCTATTGAGGACAAAAAGTTCATGTATGTAACAGTGCACATATTGAATTAAAGTACGATTAAAGGCATGATGTAATGACCCCCTCTCCTTTTCCTTTAGTCAATATTTGCCTGCAGGGTCAATACATTACAATATTGACTTCAAAGTATTAAATATTTTTTTTACCTTCTGAGTGTGTTGGCTTTGAGTGTATGTAATATTAAATCTGTTGGTTGAACTGTTGGTCTAAGACTTACTGTCTAAGTAGTTTCAGGCCTGGATGCCTAATCCATATAGAGCAGCTTTCAAGGCATATGATAATATCACAACACAGCTGTAGGCAGCTTTCTGAGGTGAACCATTTAATCTTCAGTCTTTTCTCTCAGCTTCCTAACAAGTGGTAGAATTTGTCCCTTGGTGTGCAATGGAATTAGTGCCCTCTATCCCTGCTGCCATCATATTTACTCTCTGCAGGACCTTCCAGTGACTGTAGGTTATGCGGACAAATCTAAACCCCAGCACTCCTGTCTTCCATGTGTGTTTGTGCTGCCTTTACATCTTTGCTCTATGGAGTGTACAAAAGCAGCTCAAAAATCAAGATAAGACTTTATGTACTCTAAGTGCTGTGCAAACATGGCTTAATAAAGTTAGGTTAAAATTGTCACGAATTCAGTCAGTCACACAGGGTGGGTTGGTGCTTACTTACCTGAACTTCCAGCTGGGAGCACAGTGGTCTGAGTAGCTCTCCTAATGTGATTTTGAACGTTCTCACGCTTCCTCTTTGCCTGTATACATTTCGATTCCCACTCTGCTGAAATTTAGCACTGGTACCCATCAGAAGGACACACAGGCAGATATACTGCATAATGATGGCAGCTGTGAACCATTCAAAAATGTGATGCTCTAGAGAAGGGGTTTGGTAATATTCTTTTCAAGGTGTCTAAACAAACAGATTGTCACCAGTGTGGTATCTTATTATGTTGTCTTTATTAAAAAAATAAGGAAAGAAAAAATATTTATAGATACCAAGAAGTTAGTTAGTGAATTCTTTTAAAGAACCAAATGTTATAGTTAGGAACCCACTGCACTTAGAACTATTCTACAAATAAGCACCTCAAATCTAGCCCAGTCCTTCCAGAGAAAACAAAGGTCAATAGGCTTCTTTGAGGATTAGCCAACCAGAATTTCTTGGACCAAGGTACTAATTACTTCCAAAGCCGAGGATGATCACTACTTCCAAATCCAAATTATTACTAAAACCTTATGATAAAGCTCAGTAGTACTTCTCTTTAGCCTAACTTTTGAGTTAAGGTACTTCTAGACTGGACTCTAATCAAAGGATAAAAAGCATAATCTGAAGGGAAGGCAGGATAACGGTGGAAGTATTCTGCTTGTGGAAAGCTGCTCTTCTGCACAGCCTGATCCAAAGTCATTGCAGACTTCCTGGGTCACCAGCAGCAATTTGAGTTCAAGCAGGGTGAAGTGGAAACAATTGCAGCTCTGAGAACCCAAAAGCATGTGTGACCAGCTGCACCATTCCTGGGAAATTATGTCCTGCGTTGCCTGTATGCTTGCAAGGTGGGGTCTCATATTTTTGCTTAATGTTGTCTGACAGCAAAGAGATGAGAACTGGGCTCACTATTACAAGCTGCTTCTTGGAAAGACTTATCTGTATGGTATTTAAGGTTTTTCACATATCCACTGCTGTGCTTGAGAATTCACTCGTATGTGAATTCACTCATGTGTTGTAGCCTCAGTGGCTGTGAATTTGGTAGTGTCCCTAGAGACCACAGTTTTCATCTCAGATGGAAAAAGTGGAGAGAAGTATAATTTTTGTGAGATCTGGTATAAGACAAAAAAGTTGCAATAGCACTGGGAGAGGGGGGGAAAAGGGTCAGAGTTAAGTATGTCAGAAGTTCATTTCTACCTGAAGCCTACTGACTTTCTTCTGCAATTTCAGGAAACTTTGAAGTGGGTGTTCACATTGCGGATGTAAGCTACTTTGTACTGGAAGAAACAGCATTGGATAAAGTAGCGAGTGAAAGAGCAACTAGTGTCTATCTAGTGCAAAAGGTAAGAACAATATTTCCTTTTTTCATCTGACAAGTGTGTCTTCCATTTACCGTAAATTCATTTGCAAGGTTCATTTTCAGATGCCCACAGTCAAAATCTGGCTGTTATTGCAAACCTACAAAAATAAATACATTGATGCAAACACAAGAGCTAACGTAGCTGCTAACTACCTCAGAGCTTGCAGAGAAAGCACAGGATGAAGCAGCAGTTTGTGACCCTATGTCTGTGGGCAGAGACCCGAGCGTGCGAGGGCTTGCCAGCTCAGGACTCTGCTGCTCTGGAGCATATTGAGGGCCCAGAGCTGCATAGCGATGCTTGCGCTGTGCTATTCTGAGATACGCCTGGCAGACCGAAGCTGGTTCGACTGTTTTGCTGTTGGGAGCTTGAAATGTGCAGATTTGGTTGTGGTGATGCAGAGAGTTTTGTCTTTGTCTTCAGCGCAGTAGTACTAGTTAATCCCTCCAGAAGTAGATGCATAGCAGAATAGGGTGTAAAACGCCCTGTCTGACATCAGTCTAACATCCTGAGGTACAATGGAAGTTTCACACTCTGATTTTATTTGGGTGTCCCAAATACTGGAGAAACAGTGTTCTTTCATCATGTAGTGAGAAGATACTTGCAATTGTACAGATTTTAGTGTAATAGAATCGAATGTTAAACTCAAGTTGAAAGTTGACTTCTAAACTTTAAAAATGAACAAGTTAAAATTTAACATTATCAGAAAGGAAACAGCGAGGTTTTGTCTGTGGCTGTCTCATTTTCAGTTGAATGTGCAGAAACATTTCCTAGCTCATCAGATTACACCAGCACTGTGCATGCAGGGAAGCCAGGAAACTTGGCTGTTAGCATCCTGTGTCAGCTTGAGGCATCAGCTGCATGAAGAGAAGTGTTGAGGCGATCTCATAGGAGCAGATTAATCTGTCTCTCCCCGCACTCCCATTCAGTCAGGCTGAAGTCCTTGTCTCCACAGCCCTTTCCGGGATGACAGGGTATCTTTTGTAAAATGTATAAACATATCCTACTTGCTACTTAGGATTAGGAGTGATTCTTCTCCTCCCTTCCCGGATGTTCCCAGGGTTGCTATCCAGGGAGGGTCTTGTAATGATATTTGTTCCAGTAGCTTACTATGTCTTCTTCACACTTTCCCAATAATAAAATGATTTATTTTACTATTGAAATCAAATTACTGGTTTGATATCAAGCTGTTAACCTTTAGTAGCTGTTTTGTAACTTTCCTTGTGTAGAAGTAGCAAGAGACAGCTTCAGGGGGTCTCAGTGAGTCTGGTAGATTTTGTCTCTGTGGGTGTGGGTTGCATGGATTAGCCGTGATAGCAATGCAGAAGTGCCCAAGATGCGTTGGTGGTAGTGAGACCAGCAGCACACAGGTGCTGCAGTGTGGGACCAAGGAATGGCCATGCTGGAAAACACCAGTTACCAGTGACTTGCTGTCTGCAGGAGTGGGAAGCAATGTATATGTCATGGAAACAGCGTTTCTGACACCAGAGTCTTCCCAATCCTACAGTCTCTCCAGTGATAAGCCTTTGGCTTCTGCAGTGCTCTGCTTCCCCCTCTGATGGATGTCTCAGTGGCCATAGCTCACTGTGGGAGATGTGGGCTGGTCCAAGGGGGCTATCACTGCAGGACAACAAAGCTGTAGTCCAGGAAGATGTTGGGGCAGTATTTCCAAGTCAAAATACTGTGGTTTGAAGGCATGTTATTTTTTTTTTTAAAGGGAGAAGGAAGATTTTCATGTAGAAAGGAGACATTTTTCATGAAAATCTAGTTGAATACAAAAGCTAGTTAGATTTTCTTTCAAAGCGCTTTCCCCCCAACACTACCAGTCAGTCACGTGTGATGCCAACATAAATTATCTGTTGTCTGTAATCTTCAATAGCTCTGTAACTACATTGGCCCAGCAGTCAGAATTAGTGTTTTACCCACACTCCTGCCCTGCAGAAAATATGTTTTAGGAGTGTAAACTAGGTTAGATGATGAAATGGTCAATATTTTAATTGCAAGAGATGAAAAGGAGAGAGGAGATGGGCAAAGGAGAGCAGCCAGGATGTCTGAAACAAGATGGTAGCAGGACTCTTGTAGAAAATATGCTTTCCTTTGATGGAACTGTTTCCTAAGACAGCTGTGATTCTGCTAGAGGTTAGCACCATGCTAATCCTCCCAAGGAAGTTAAATAAAGCCACATATTTAATTTTCCTGAACTCTGTACCCAGAAGGGGAGTTATTGTGTAATTGCTAGTGGTCTAGTTAATAGAAGTCAAAAAGTTTTTGAAATAGAGTGTATCAGGTTTTAAGAAGCAAGAAAACCTAAACAGTTTCCTCTTTTTTGGCACATCTTACAGTGTTATTTTAGGTGTGAAGCAGCTTGAGTGAGGGGTCAGCCATAAATCCCTATAATATTTTATTGGTTCTATTTTATACTGGAGATCAAAGATCAGAACTGTAAGCCTATCTTCATGTTGAGTCCAAGGACTTCGAGACATTCACTTTTGACACCAGCAGGTTGTCAGGGTGTTGATATTTTGATAATCTCGGGCTGAGTAACAAAGAGTTGCTCAAAATCTGAATTCATGGAAGTGTTGATACAACTCTTGAGCAGAAATCTTGGCTCATAAAGAGATTGCCTATTTCCTTTGAGTGTCTTTTAGTGTATAAGCAAGAGGCTTGCTGAGCCCACGCCATTGTTGGACCTTGGCATCCTCCTCCTAGCTCTGGGGAGAGCAGCTGGTAGAAACTCTCGGTTAATACAATCCCTCCCCATTGGACTGGCAGTGGGAGAAGGGATCACTCTGGGAGTCAGGGGTGGTCGTAACCAGCCCGAACCAAGCATGAGCAGGCAGCCAAAGGATGCCAGCAGCATGGGGTTGTATGAAGGGAGCAAAACTGCCCATGTGACTTTGTGAAATTAAGGGCTTATTCTTAACCAGAATTTGTTCCCTTTTCCCTTTGGTTGACTGATGAGTTTTCTCCTTTTGTTCCTTGAAAAGTTCCTATAGCGAGCCCATTGATGAGAGCCGCTCTGGCTAACCCGCTCTGAACCTGGCCAGTGAGTTAGTCCTGGCTGCAGCAGATGTTTCTGATTTTAAAGGGAACAGGGAGTTTTATCATCCCAGTATGTGTGTTCTCCCTCCCACTGCCCAGCTCTCTAGTAATGAGTCCGATGCTGGAAACATGCATTTGGTTTCCAGAAGCAGTTTATTAGCCAAAGAGGCAACATAAACCAGACCAATGGCTCTCACAAGCAGAAGGTTAGATTTTCCTGTGTCCAAAGCAAATCACAACGCAGAGGAGCTAAGCGGTGTGGCCAGCTGTGTTTACAGGTCCATGTGTTTTATAATGCCAGGATGGCGATGTGTAGGGAACCCCCCAGCCCCAGTAGTGCCTTTTCTTACTTTGGTTTTCCATTGCTGCCTACCACTTTGACATGCTGGGGCATGTGGCTGCCTGTGGCGAGAGCCGATGTGTGGAGTGAGGCTGTCAGGCAGTGCTGGAACACTAAGTCTCAAGCCGCATATGGTAGCACTGGAGATTTCATGTGTAGGACTTGGAAATAGGGAGACAGAAATCCTGTCTGTGATTTGATTTGAAATGCAGACCCACAGCTGCAAACATTGTGGATATCAGCCTTTCACTCAAAGAAATGCCCTTTCCAGTATCTCTTGAGCCCTGCTAGCCTTGTGGGGAGAGATGATGTCTTTTATTAGTCTGACTTGATAGACGGAGATGAAAACCAGTCAAGCCCTCACCACCTAAGCCTTTCTTCAGCCCTGTTTTCTATGATACATTAGTTAGAAAGGATTTCCTGGGGATGTAGGTCCTTTTTTAAATTGTGGACGTTTTTTTCCACAGCCCTGCTGGGTGTCTTGAACTGCATTTCTAGATTCAACTACATTTATACACGCCCCTGTTCCAGCTTTATGATCCCTGTATAAGCCCAGGTGACTTTTATTTCCACGTGCAGTAAAATCGAGCTGAATGATGTGATCCCCAGCATAGGCATGTCCTTCACAATTTGCTAAGGAAACCACTTCACACTGGAGATGATATCCCTTGGCAGTGTTTCAGCTAGCTGGAGTTCTGCGTGCTGTGGCACTCCACAGGGCAGCTGGCAGATGCTGGTGTCTCTTGGCAGACAGTCACAGGAAGGGCAAAGCATTTAAAAGATGCGGGGCAACCTCTGGATATTTGAGGCGATGCTATGCAACCCTGATATTTTGCAAATCTGGGCACTAAAGATGTGCTTAAGGAAGTCTCTCATCCTGTGTCTCTTTCAGAAAGAGATGGAGATAATCCTGTTGCAAAAGTTCCTTCTGGGCAGCTCCTGGGATAACTCCTAAAACATCTCACTCTTTGAATGTGACACAATTGTGACATGTTTGTATGTTAAATGCTGGGCTTGCAACTACTAAGAATCCTTTCAGCCTGTGACCATATCATGTTAAGGAAAAAGGAAATGTGTATTTATAACTTAAACTTCTGTGCTTTGCGACAGTCAGTTAATTCTCCATGTCGACTGTGAAGAGGAATTGTGATGTTAAAGCTGAGGGGGAGGTAGTTAGCCAAGACTGTCATGATGTTGAAAACAGGTTTCTTCTTTTAATTCAGTAAGGTGGATAAAATTGAAATTACCTTCAATGCAAGGTCACATTGTCTTATGTTATGTATGTATTTGCTGAGCCCAGGAAAAGGTTGCTTTCCTGTGAGACTTCCTCCATGGCTTGGGTTATTTGCCTAACGCTTCTCTCCTGTAAAACAAGGGTAACACAGGTTGATGCTTCTGTATTTAACATTAGGTTTGTTACAGCTAATTGCTTGGTGAGTGTTTAGTGCTGTAATTATGATCTGAGTTAAAGCTTTGCTTGTGTTTCACATCATTGAAAGTCCTTCCATAGAATTATAGCCTCTTGAATCGAATATTAATCCTGTTCAAGTGTACTTAAAACAAGCATCCTGTCGTTTTGCTGTTCTTTGTGGGTGGGCTTTCATGTATCATGTAGGCATTTCTCTAGCAGACTGTTATTGCTGCAGGAGGTGTGAAGGGAAAGAGGATGCACCAAGGCACAGAAATATTCAATAAGTACAGACCATTATCAGATAATCAGAGAAGGGGAGACAAAAAAAAAGCTGTAACTGCAGCTTTTAATTTGGGTGGAAAAGGGCATGGGAGCTTTTATTAAATTACTAGCACTTTGTTCACTGTGACCTGAACTTCAGGATCTCATGGTGGTCATGGGCGGTCTTAGGCAGGCAGGGACTTCCGATAGTCTATAAAGCTATTTTCTCTCCTTTCTGGTATGGGTTGGCACCACTCATGCTAAACTCATAACCTTGTGGTATGGGTCCTTCCAGGCAGCATGGCAGAGCTCACGTACTGGATCTGTGAGTTATGAATGTACCAGTATTGTTAACGTACTGTTAACAACTGGAATAACAGAGTTGACGGCCTTTGTGTTGCAGGAAACAGCTTATCATAATCTGTGCCCTTGTGACCTTCCAGCTGAACCAGTGCTGCTGATTCATGTTGCAAGTGACTCCTTGACAGTCACAGACTGTACAGTTAACCTTTTGGTATTAATATGTACTGCAATTAGAATGGATTTATAGCTGTCGTCTGGTGCTAAACCACAAATGCGATTAAATATTTGAGAGTCTTTCCTTCAAAGCAAAAGGTAAATACAAAGTGTATGCACTTGAGAAGCAATGGACACCGAAGACTTTTTTTCTTACTGTTTTGAAGAACATTTGTTCCCCTGGCATCCAGCTAGAAAAAGTTATCTCTGAAATCACCACATAGGTGTCACAGAGTTTGGAAGAGCTGGGGTTTGCATGTCAGTCGCTTCCTGCTGGTCCTCTATTTATAGGGTGACACACAGAGCAATCAAACTGGAAACTAAATTAAATAGCTAAAATATTTTATGGCAAGTAACTAGAGCATTTCTCTGTGTTTTTCTGGAATGCACCAGCCCACATTGCCACTCAAAATAAACGAGGAATAATGTGGTTCTTCTTTAAGGGCAGTTACTGATTCTTCACAGAGGTAAATAATGAAATGAGAAATAAGAATATGAAACTCTAATAATTAGATTTGCTTCATCAAACAGCTGCTAAATATTATCTTTACTGCAGACTTCACTTGGGAAATAACTCAGGGATGGTAGAAACAATTGGAGCTGCTCAGGTTTGGTCTAGTGTGATTATGCTTCAAAGCCTTTGCTTTGTTGCTGTAGTCAGGTTTGGTAATTCAGTGTACAGCAGCAGAAATATTGATTAGTTGTAAGGAGTTAGGACACAGGTTAAAAAAAAAAATCCCTGCCAGAAATTTCTATTGGCTGACATTTTGTTCTAACAGTTGAGTATAGTAAAATAATAATTGTTATCCCTCCATTTGCAAACACCATGTTAAATAGTCATAAACCAGGTGCTTTTGTTTATCTCCCTAACATCTACACATTCCTGTCCATGCTGCAAAGCATGGCTCAATCTTTATTAAAGCCATGCACCACTCCGGTGATGCATGGGAGAAGTTTCATTTATGCTTTGCAGGGAACAGACTTGCATTACTTGCTTCATTATACAGTATTCAGTGGCAAAGCAAGAAACACAGTTCCCAAATCCAAGCTCTTCAGCTCCTGACTCTGAGGACCATGCTTCTTCAACATCAAGTCTCCTGACATGTTGAGCCTTCCTCATTCTTCCTGCTGCCAAAATGGCAATGGGAAAGAATTGGAAAACTGAGCAAACTTTATGACCTTAAAAGCTGCAGAGTGAAGTGTTTGTATAATTGAGGATGTAGGATGCTCCAGGGTGCATATTCCATTCCTTGAAGGGAAGCACTGGGAATGATTCCCAGCTTGGAGACTGACAGCTCCTTCTGGTCTCGTTGAGGGATGGGGCTGATGTGAGTGTTGGTAGCCTTAGCCGTGCCGGACTTCCTCTCATTTCAGAGGATTTGGTTTACTTATTCCATGCCAACATGCCATTCATTACGTGATGTGCCTCTGGCATGCATGGTGCATCCTGGAGCTATGACATAGCCACTCCTGGCACAGAGAATATGATCCTGAAGGTTTAATGCATTTTCTCCTTTTGTGTGTTGTTGGGCGTGTATTTTACCAACTGATCAGGGAAGCATGGCCACAGATAAATCTCTGCTAAAAGCCCATATCTCACCAAGGCTCTCTTCTTTTCCAGGTGGTTCCAATGCTTCCCAAGCTGCTCTGTGAGGAGTTATGCAGTCTCAATCCCATGCAAGATAGACTGACATTCTCTGTGATGTGGAAGTTGACTCCAGAAGGCAAGGTACCTCAAGTAACAGGCAGCCATCCTGCTAATCAGTCCTCCCTTGGTATCCAGCCCCTACCCTTCCAATCAGAGTGGTAAAATGCCATTCCTTAACACCCAGGTGGACAGGAAAGGACTTATTGGTGAACAATACTGGAGAATGTAGAACTGTTCCGGTATCTTGTCTTACTGATGAGATACCATGGAACTTCAACTAGAATAACGTCACAACATAGTGGGGAAAGGAAGAATATTTGTGTGAATTTCAGGAATGGAGAATTTCCTGCTCCTTGTCAGGTCACCCATCCATGTAATGTCTTACCTCCAGCAGCAATTCAAAGCTAATGCTTTGGGTGGGACAAGATATTCCCCCCTGACTCCAGCCCTGCCTTGTGCACATAGGCAGTTGTGCACTGCAGTGGATGTGGGCAGTATCCCTCTGTGACATCTCTGGTAAACAGACTATATCATTCTTCTTCAGAGCTGCAAATTACACAAATCCAAATAAAGCATGATATTCAGCAAAGGCACAGCTCCGTCCTCTGCATGTGTTATTTCCTGGCAGCAGTGTGGAGGCTGTCTATCAGTGCAGTGAGCTGCCTTCAGCTGCCTGCCAGTTCTCCCCAAGTCTTCATTTCTTTCCCTGATCCTCTCCCACATTCTTTGTAACCCTAGCAATCTCCTCTTTGGTGATCACAGGGTCCTCTCACTAATCAAGGAGGGCTAAAGACTGCTACCACCAGAGGACCCTCTGATCTATGTGAAGTACACTTTTTGTAGTCAGAATTATTTTTTTAAACCAGTGTCCTGCTCATGCACAACTCTTTCTGTGGAGAGTATTTCTTGTGCCAATTTCATCATTTTTCACAAAAATTAACTCTACTTCCTTATTATTGTCCATGCTGCCCTAAAGGATACTGAATCTTGTTTTGTGCTGTAGCAAAATATAGTTGCAGTCCTATATCTGTATTTCTCCAGTGAGTCCTGCTGTGGCACTGAGGTGGGTTTTATTTGTTCATTGTGAAAAGCATTCCACTTCCTATAGTGACAGCATGATTAGTCATGAGGCCTTCTAATAATAGCTACTTGGTGGGCCTTTTATTGGCTCTGAGTGGTCTTTGAACAGCAAATAGTCAAGTCTTAATTAAAATAAGTCTTTAATTAAATCTTATCTCTTGTCCCCTGCAATATATACGTTATTTGCTTTTCAAACAGTGTTCAGACCAACCCTCTGTGACTAGTGAGAAAACAGAAGAGCTGCAGCATCTGCCCTACACCTGCTCAGGGAGCTGATCTTTGGAGGAGCAGGGGTCTGGGCTGTGACTGTGCTTCCCCTTGGAAAGCAGACTCCCTGCAGCCATCTTGGCAAACTGGTTTCTCCTAGGAGGCCTTTGAGGACTGCAGTCTTAATTGAAGTCACTTGATTTGAACATCAGGTGAAGGCTGGAGAAGAATTTACTCCTTCCAAGAGGAAAAGTCGTTGTAGGGCTTTTGCCCAGCAGGGCATTCTTGTAACAGCTTATCTCTGAGTTGGGACAGAATGTGCCTCCTGTATTTCTAGGTCTTACTATATATTACTACAGCCTAATCTCAGTGTAAACAGGATCACATGCCCTCGCAGGCTTTGCTGGGTGAAAGGGAGGTGAGTCAAAGGCCCCAAAACGGTGTTTGAACCTTAGCTGGTGGTGGAGAGCAGTGGGAACACTGACATTGAGTACAGGGCATTCCTCAGTGCGGGATGCATGAGGCCAAAAAGCACTTCATTGCACCCCATGTGCACAGCAGTTCACAGCCTTGAGCTGGCAAAGCCAAGCCCAGCAGCACTACTAGAGGTGAGAGCTGCTCTGAGTTCCCACTCTTACTATTCTGAAACAAGTAAGTCTACAGCTAATATACCTCCCAAGGAAAGGTCATGTAGATTCCTCACTGAATGTGGCTCTTGGTAAGTTCAGGAGATTTTTAACTGTTGCCTCTTTTAGAAAAATAATGCCAGGCTTAGCCCTTTCTGGGAGACAGGCACACACTTGTTTCTATTGCTTTTGGGTTCTGGAGTTTTTCTCTTCTAGTTTTCATTGACTGTAAAAAAACGTTGCCTGAGCAGTTCTCCACATAGCTCCATGGACTCCAGTGGGATAGCATGACATGATGTATCTGAAATGACTTTCCAAAGGCAGAGGCATTAACCATATTGTCTCATCTGCTGTTCTTCAGAAGCAGAGCTAGGTGTTTATAGGAACAACATAGCACATTCTTGTTTGGATGCAGTCAGCAGAAAGATATTTGAAAACAAACAGTGCAACTCTTCTTTTTAAGTTGTTGCCTGCTGATGTTTAAAGCACAGCCCTGATGGTTCCTTCTACCAGTGAGGAAGAAAAATTGCTTGACTTTGAAACAACCTATACAAACAACGTGTCTTCCAGGCTTAAAACTGCTGTCATCAAACAGGACATGATACAGACACTGCCTTGTGTGGAGAAAGTCCTCGGCCTCCTGCAGAGCTATGTCACACCCTCAAAGAGACCTGCACCACCAGGGACTCTGCTCATGGGAGGGTTTTGGCTGAGCCACGCTGACTGCCATCACATGATGTGCTGGGGACTACAGCTTTTTCTCAAAAGTGGCCAGAGCTGAAGGAAGCCTTAACATGATCCTACAAATATCTCACATACTGCTACTATCTGGAGTCTGGGTGCACCAGTCGTGCTGTAATGGGGGAGACCTTGCAGACTAGACTTGTGGGCTGCTTGTTGTAATCTCCAATGCCCAGCTTATAACCCCCAAATGTTGCTCCTCCGCACTGCTTTGCCCATCCATCAGCCACTGGTACAAGAGGTAAGACAACCTTGTGCAGTTTTCCCAGCAGAAGCAGAGCTTGCCCCTTCCTCTGGTGGGGTTTCCAAACAAGGGAAGCAAGGCTGTGGTTACCCAAAGTCTGCTTGGATGGCCACTGAAGGCAGAGATGGAAGGCATTTCCAAGAAATACTTGGATGGTGGGTATGTTAAATTAGCCTGCCACACCAAGGCTGAGTCTGGCAGCTCTGCTCACTACACAGGGGTTCCTGGACTGCACAGGGCAAAATGCATCTGAACTCCATTCCTTGCCTACATTACATGTGTTTAATGCATCCAGGCAATCCTGGTGAGAAGGTGTTTATTGGGTATGTTAGTAAGAGATCTCTCAGGGTTGTCACTGTCCAGTTCAGTTTGCACCTGTTAGAGCCATTGCGGGAATGAAAATTGGGCACTCTGTATCATGCTGCTTGGTTGCCTTTGAAAGATCAAGAACAGAAAAGGAATTGAGGAAACAGAGAAATATAAGAAGTTTAACATCTGTTAGTAATGGGCTGCTTGTCCCGAAGCTTTGCCGAATGTAGCCTGCCTGAGATTTGAAGTTCTAGTTAAATTCTATGGGCCCAATATGCTGTATCTCTCATCTTACAAGGAAGTTATTGGAGGTCTGAAATATTTGGCCTCTTCTAAGCAAGCGGAAAAATGAGGTTTTGCTGAAAGCTTCATGTTCAAACAGCAGAGTGGAAATCCAGTCTGTTGTCTCCTGCAAGGGACAGAGAGAGCTCTTGGAAGCCAGTGGCAGAAAGCAACATGTAGCATCATGTAACTCATGTAGCTGGCTTTAAGCAGTAAGTTGGGGATTGGGGAAAGTGCTTCTCTTCAAAATTACCATTCTGCTTTGTGCCCTGTCCTTAACCCTTTTCAACACACATGTACTCACCTACTTTATCAAGCAAAATGAGAGTGCTTTCCAAGCAGAAAATATTTAGTGTGAGATAATATAACAGAGGACCAGAACTGATTATGACCTTTGATGCAGAAATTAATAGCTGGAGATGGAAGAACTAGCAGGGAAGTAGAAGTACTGCCTGAAAATGTTTGAACAGCAAGTTGAAAGAGCTGCCTATTACAACTGGAGGGTCTATAGGACTGCTCAACTGAAATGAAGGCTGCTAAGCCTTGCTTCCAGATCATCTCAACAAGGAACACCATCTTTTTGGTGCCTGAGTACCATCCGTGTCTTACTGAAGCCTGAAGTATCTCTATTGCCAACTGGTTAATAGTCTTCAACTCGCTGGAAGTGGATAATTTAAAGAGCAGTGCAGCCTCTTCCACATCAGAGATTGTGCTTGCTTAATATCAAGAGTTTTTTTGCGTTCAGCAGATTTCATCAGATGTTGCTGTCTTACTGGACATCACCACAAGAAGCTGAACCATGTTTAGTGGGATGCGTCAGAGTGCAGAGCAGGTGCTGCCAGCAGTGTCACAGCATCTCTGTCCAGCTTTGTCACTTTCTCTTCCTTTCTTTGTCCTTGGCACAGAGAAAGGAGCACACACAGAATGACCATGAGCCGGGGGTCAGAGCATTTCACATTGCAAGACATCACTTCCTGCACCTTCACTATTGGGACACTTTCGAGTTAGAAATGAGCTTAAATGCCCTGCGACTTTCAGAGCTCTGAGCCAGAGTTTTACTGCACATATGTTCTATGGGGCATAAGGGAGGGAGGCAGCAAAGGTATCTTGGGGATCAGTACTTTTCTGTTAAGAAGAGGATTTGCCTTTCTGAAGCAATGTCCTTGATGAGTCTGTCAGAGAGAGAGCTGGCTGTTCTCCCTGGACACTGTCACTTGCAGAATTTACCTTGTCCTGTTGTGCTGATGAAGGGGTAAGGTGGCAGTTGTAGGTAAAGCAGAATTACAATTCTCCATTCATTCTCTGAGCACTTGTGCTTTGAATGGTTTATTGCAGACTGCATCTGTCTCCAGAGCCCTCATGCCAAGGCTCTTGACTTTTCTGAAGAGCCTTCAGCCCTTTGTCTTTCTGCACGTTCTTACTGGCTTGATGAGCTTTTAGACTCGTATATATCTCAGCTGAAAACAGGTTTTCCTTTCTAGTTTAAGAAATAACTCTGAATTGCTACTTCTACATTCTGTTACAGAGTTTTAAATAGGAGTGGCTTCTGGTTTAAAATAAAATAATTTTATAGGTGATTTATAGGTTATTTTCCTCTAGATTACAAAATCAGTGAATGGCCATCTTTCCTCCAGACTCACCGAAGTCCTACTCAGGCACTTTTACAAGTTCTAGTCAGATATTGGGATTCCTGCAGTACTCATGAAACCAGAGTATTTTAAGATTAGCTTCTCATTCCCTGTTGGTCACACTTTAATCAAAGGAGTGGAATATAATCTGCTATGTTTTAGATAGGAGAGCCTTTCTTAGAATCTTAGAATCAACCAGGTTGGAAAAGACCTTTAAGATCATCCAGTCCAACCTTTACCCCAGGACTGCCAAGTCCACCCCTAACTATGTCGCTGAGGGCCTCATCTAGATGTTTTTTGAACACTTTCAGGGATGGTGATTCCACCACTTTCCTGGGCAGTCTGTTTCAATGACTGACCACCCTTTTGGTGAAAAAATTTTTCCTGATACCCAATCTAAACCTCCCCTGGCACAGCTTGAGGACATTTCCTCTTTTCCTATCACTTCGTACTTCGGAAAAGAGACCAGCCACCTCCTCTCTCCATCCTCCTTTCAGGTACTTGTAGAGAGCAATATGGTCCCCCCTGAACCTCATCTTCTCCAGACCAAACAACCCCAGTTCCTTCAGCTGTTCCTCATAAGATATGTGCTCTAGGCCCTTCACCAGCTCCATCGCCCAGCGTTCTTGCACATTCTTGCACATGGGGGTTGGAACTAGATGATCTTAAGGTCCTTTCCAACCCTAACTATTCTACTATTCTGTGTGCATCTGCCTGTTGCCACTCCTGCACCTAGTAATCTTTGAGTCAGCTGACCGATTTTAACTTATAATGGGCTGTAGTTCTTTGAGCTTTATGAAAGAGGGAAATCAGGTAGAGAAGGGAGGTCTAAGCAGTTCCCTACATGCACAATATATTGTGCATATACATGTTACTAGACACTAGAGACTCTATATGGCAAAAGGCCTGATGGTCTCAGTATGAGAAGATCCTCACAGTCAGTGGTGAGGTCTGATATCATTCCTTCCAGTGTTTATACAACTTCCCAAGCTTTTGTGCACTGGAAGAATAAACCGTTACATCAGTTTACACTTTCCAATTTTGCAGATCCTTGATGAATGGTTTGGGCGGACAGTCATCTGCTCCTGTGTGAAGCTAAGCTATGACCATGCACAGAGTATGATTGAAAGCCCTAGGAAAGTGTTCTCACCTGAAGAACTACCCCCTGTCTCCACTCAGCACTCAATAGCCGAGATCCAGCAAGCTGTGCTGAACCTGCATCGGATCGCCCAGCACCTCCGCAAACAGCGCTTCATTGATGGTGCTCTGCGCTTAGACCAGGTAAGTCCAGCCCCTGAAAGGGGCTCCTGCTCCACTGAAGCAATTTCATGTTGTACTACCTAAGAATTTCCTGATCAAAAAAAATCTCAAGGGGAAAGTCAAGACTGGAATAGGAAGGCAGGTTTGTGTGCCATGTCTTCTTAAGAGCAGCATCAAATTATGTGTCAAAAGTACTAAGTAGGATGAAAAGAAAAAAGTTTTTTAAGGAGGGGTCAATTTTTCAATATTTTTCAAAATCCTAAAACCCTGCTGGACTGGGTAAGTAACTCATACAGTAAAACAAATCATGATGGTGTCATTCATTATCAAGCAGTTCAGATATCCTTAGTGCACATTTCACTGTGAAAGGCTCATCCTCCACATTTATTTCTGTGCTTGCAATGCTCATGTTTTCCAGTTTTCATAGCAGTACTCTGTGCAGGAGAATGACTAAATGTTATCTAAACTAATACTTACAAGAGTTGGGTGTGTTTCAGAGGAAGAAATGCTAGTGAGGAGGTTTTCTGTCCGGGGTGATTTAAATAATCTTGTATCAGTTGTGGTATGTGTCATTTTTATTTTACAAGTAGATCCAGTTATTTTAGACTATCACAGCAAAAATACTTTTGCATTTGAAGTTCAGCTGCCCGGAGGTGGCTTCTGACAGTTTTTGTGGATAGGAGGTTCCAGTAATTTATAGAACCCAGTGGCCTTCTTGAGCAGGAGACAAAATAATCTCTTAATGTAAGGAAACACTATTGTTTCATTTTGCAAAATGAGCATGAGTCAACATAAGGATATTGCTGAGAAAGAGGCTAGTGTACCGAGATATGTAAACAGGACTATTGTATGTAAGAGGTATGTTGTAACCCTTCCATTTTACTCAGTATTGTAGTGTTGTCTCTAGTTGCAGAAAACTCTTAATTTCAACAAAATCGTTACAGAGCAACAAGATCAAGGAGTGTCTAAGTCAGACACAAGAAGTGTCTGACCTTCCCCAAGAGAGCACGTGGCTTAGTCTGGTGAAGCTGCTGTGGAGAGGAGGCAGTGTGCTTTTCCCCATGTCTGTGATGGACAGGATGACACATTTGTATCCTGAGTTTCAGTAGAGGAGATGGGGTTATATTTTAGGATAAACTTTCTATAGGCATTAGTATTGATATATGCTTATAGGTATATGGCTATATGTATAGGTATTGTGGTGTCTGAAGTTATCTTGCCTACTTCTGTTGTAGGAGAACTTGGAGGACAGGTTAGGCACACATAAACGAGCCTGGAGGCATTTGCTCAGGGTCCCTCCTTGCTCAAAGGAAATAATAATGATTAAAGTTATATTAAATTAATTTTTGGGAATCAGACTCCCACTTTGAAGTCATGCAGTTTTCTTAAACCTCTTTAGGAACAGAGGCTTCCCTTTTTGAGGTTTACCATTCAATGGCTAATAAGCTGGGCTTTTGTTCACAAGCACACTCTGAATGTTTGAGAAACATAAAAATGCCTTTGCACTTGATGAGCTAACTGGGAAGCCTTGGAGATGTTTGGGTTGGAACAAGAGTCCACAGTGACTGGGAGCCATGGCCCAGAAAGGTCACCAGCTGCATTCCACAAGTCACACAGTGTAGTGCTGGGCAGTAACTGTATGTGCCTGAGTTGAGTACCTGTTATCAAACTAACCTCAGAGAAAATATGTTTTAAAACAGCTGTGACATTTTCAATGGGAGGATTTGGCCAGGGAAGCATCCTGTTCTAGTGATACTCCATAAAAGATTAGTGGTGGTTTGTTTTGCTCTGTGCTGTTGCAGAGGAGCTGTTAAAGAGAACATATTGGAGCATCATTTGTTAGATCAAGGTTAAAAGACACTGCTAAGGGCACCAGAGAGGACTGATTCCTACTTAGCCTAGTTCCTAACCAACACGATCAACTGAGTTATATCTCACAAGTGGCACTTTATGTTGCACAGAATCTCTCTCCCCTGTCAAGTCTCCGAGTGAAAGTAATGGTCTTTGAGAATGAAGAGTATTTTAGTTCAAGGATCACTGTCACCATACTTACTCTTTTCAAGTATTGCCTTGATAGTAATATTTTGATAAACTACATCCTCCCCAGCACATGGAGAAAGCATTTACTGTAAGGCCCAAGTACAAACAGAATGTGAGGGATGGGTGTGTGGACATATCCAGCCATCTCCATAGCTGGACAAAGCAATCTGTAGCTTTTAATAGAAGGAGATGAGTCCCTCTGCCTTTGCTCCCTCACTTCCCTGAGTTCCCATGGACGCAGCTGTGCACTGGGTCTGATTTCCAGCCCTCAGCAAGTGAGCAAGGGTAGGTCTGAATGGGAAACACACCTTTCTAATCACTGGACCTCTCACTGATTTCCTGTTGAGTAATGTAAATCCTGAACAATGGAAGACAAACTCCAGCAGGAAACTATGGGCAATGAATTATCAGATTCCAAATAAATATGTGAATGAAGGAAACGATCATCCCACAGTCTTAAGGGAGGGAGTGGCTGGGCATGGATGACTCCTGTGTTTTTTTTTCCAAGGGATATGAGCCCTCTTCCTATACATTGCATTATGTTTGAGATCTTCTACCTTGGGGTCACTCCTGATTGAACAGTGATGCTTTGTGGGTTTTTTTTTCTTACATACACCCTGCCATTTTTCAGTGTGATGTGCTTTTGTGCTTCCTGTTGGTATTAAGAAAATCACGGGGGGAAGAATCTCCTGTCCTCCTTTGCCACTGGCCGTGATGCCTTGTGCTGGTGCTCTCCCTGTCTGCCTCAGTTTTCTCTTTGGAACGATATTGATCTCCCCCACAATATCTGTATAATTTAGGATTTATTCCCCAAAATTAAGAATATCTCGCAGCTAAAGCCATTCATGGGCATACCTTTATAATAGCAAAAATACTGGTTGGCCAGGGAAGTCCTTGCACTTGGCCTAGGATGGCTCCAGTAAGATGCAGCAGAGTTAGACAGGCCATGCCGTGGTGAGGGAAATGATTTTTTTATGACCTAGTGTGAGAGCAGCATCTGCTTGCCCATGTTTTAATCTTTTATCAGTAATTTTAGAAGCAGGAATCTCTGTAGCTCATCAGATGAAGAATTTTTTATTTTTTATTTTTTTCCTATAGCTTGGGAATTACATATCTGGGTCACACAGAGGACCTTGAGACAAATTACAGAGGTAGCACACAGTCTTGAAAGCTTAAAATTTATGGATTCAGTGTCAGTTTATATGTGTCTTTTGGGGGCTGTGCAATTTTGAATTCCTGCCTCGGTTCGGTCCTGGGCAGCCTACATACCTGTCACTCTTTTACCCCCCGGCCCCTCTCCAGTTCCTTTCATGACTCTGCAGAGGTCTGTAGAGGAATCCTACTGCACTGGATCTTGGGTCTGAGGACCTTCTTTGCAACCAGAGCCGTGCATATGTCACTCTGTGGGATCTTACTGTCCCCATAGGCCCCTTCTGGGACTCTTTCCCTAGAATATGGTTTCCTGTGCTGCCTGCCAGCTTCCTAGCTCCAAAAGGCAGCTGAGCACTGAGTTTTATAGAGGTTTAAAGTCTTTGCACCTTAAGCACCTAAGGAGCTTATGAAACTTTGTCCACACAGAGAGAGATTAATGTATTTCTTTTCCTTCTCATTTGGAGCTGTAGCTTTAGACCTAAAGGCAAGAGGTGTCTTGTGCTGTGACTTTGAGAAAAAATGTTCAGATATTTACAATATTGTATTCCCCCCCGCCTCCTTCCTGCCCAGGACCATGAAATGCCACCCCTGTGCTGTTCGCTCACAGCTTGTGGTGCATCCACACTCTAAACTGGAGCAGGGATTTGACCTTGTTTAAAAACTGAAGCGAGCACAACCCACAACTTTACTTTTTTTTCCTGGCTAGGTTATTTTGAAGCTGGACCACTTCCCCAAGCCACAGCTTTTAGAAATGCTAGCCAGAGAATCAGAAACTTGGTTTTAACAAAAACCATCAAGTTTGCAGAAAAGCGCGTTAGCTCCAGCCTGCCTAAAGGAGACCTGCTGATAAATGGTTCTCTGTTTGGCCTCAACAGTTTATAAATGAATCACAAGGAAAGATGCCTACGAGAAGACAGGTTAAAAAGGATTTCTGTGCATATTTAAGATGAGAATACCCCAGAATGCTTATCTGTCTCTGTGACAACTGCCTGTGAGCTGAGTGGTGGCTTTTGTTGTGCCAGTGATTCTGCCTTTGCCAGCGCACTTATACCTGGGTGCTCAAAACACTGGCATTGACCAAAGTTCATTGTGAGAAGAACCCAAACTGCATTTGCATTAGACCAGTTAATGGCATTGAATTGTTTGCTAGAATAGCTTTTCTGCTTGTTTTCTGTGCAACAGACATTCAGCTTTGCAGGTGTGTGTGAAAAGGGGAAAAAAAAAAAAAGAACAGCAACAGTACAGATGGGAAAGTTACACAAATTTAAGGTTTGAATTGCTAATGAAATGGCTTCACTTCTGCTTGCTCCCAGCCTGTGTGCTGTGCCACTGTCACTGTGCTGTGCTCAGTCTTGTCGACTGAGCAAGGGTTGCTTTTCCCTGGGGATCTCATTTGTTTTGAATAAGGTAGTAAAGTTAGTAAAAACTGTATTGTTGTAGCTCTGTACCACACTGGAGACCTTACCTATGGTTCTGTCCCATGGCTGCTGGGAATGAGGAAGTAAGTGATATTTGAGAATAGCTTTGTTTAGTTAAGACTTCTGAAGTCTTAGAGTATTTCTGCTGCAGGAAATAGAGGGAAACAAGCACAAAGACCCCTAACACTAGATTGTGTGCAGAATACCAGCCCAAAACCACCCAGGTATATGGCATACTGGATACATTAACCAGCTCTGGATAGTTTTTGAAGCTCTCAGAACTGACTCTGCCTACTTGATGGAAACAGCTTTGAGAAGTTGACTCAAGCCATTCACACATGTAAAATGAGGAGGAAGAAAGGCACAGTACGTGCAGGATGTGACATTTTGTTGGGAAATTTCGTATTTAGTTGTGGCTAATGGGATAGGACAGAAACACATATTTTTAGACAATTGCTCCTGCTAATGCTGTTTAATTGGAAGTCTCAAGAGCTACAGATTAATCACTATCACCATTAAAATTTTCCAATATGAATGACTGCTGGAAATAATTATGGGAAATCGTTTTGTCGTATTTCCTGCCTCATATCTGTATAGTAAACATTCAGGTCTTTTCTTCTTGCTACATGGAAGTAATAAATATTTTTACCCTGGTTAAGCAGTCACTGTGTGCAAAATACAATATAGTAGTATATGAATGGAAGACACTTTGGGTTGGAAGAACTGTTTCGATGGGACAGCAAAGGGCTGTAAAATTGTATAGACCTCGATTAACTGAATGTACCTATGTTTTCCCTAATAGCATGATCTGAATTTATGTCTTAAAATGCTGTTGGGGCAGGAAGGCCATCTTGGCATGAGTACTCCCTGGTGTGATGCCTAGGTTGTCTAGCCATGGTTGTTGTACGTGCTGCTCCTGCACACTCTTTCATGCACCTTTCTGGGGAGGAGTAAATGGCTTTGCTCCAACCCCTGACTCTGGCTGCACCTCTTTGGGGAGTGTTGCTTTGTTGGGTTTTTGGCCAGTCTCAAAGAGAAAGTCCTGGTGCTCATCACCTAGAATGTAACACTGGTACCAAATTAATCTCAGATTTGGTTCCAAGATTAACTTTCAGGGTAGGTTGAGGTGTGTACCTGCTTTGCCATTTGCTTTTGCCCAAGAGAAAATCCAAAAGACCTATTTATGAAATCCTGAAAACTCCATGATACCTCCCTTAAGAAGTCATTACAGCAACAGTGCATGAACGTGACAGCAGAGGCAGGGTGGGCTGTACTATGGTACTGTAAGATAAATGGAAATGCAGACTGACAAGGAGCATTCACTATTCACTTCCTATCACAATTCCACCATTGTCTGCTCCTTCTCTTTGATGTCTGGTTAAAGAGACATCACTGATACCCAGAATGGGGACAGCAGGTGCTATATGATCATTATGGAGAGTTGCTTATAATGTGTAATACACAAGGCAGCTGGGGGGATGTTGGATGTACTTGGAGATTAATTTCCTTTGGAGATTTTATGTCTTTTGCATAGCCCCAGTTAATATGTCAAAATGAGCATCTAAGGCTGCAGCTTCCTACTGGGGGATACTGCTCTTTCCTGCAGGAGTAATTGAAATGCATTTGCAAAGGTGCGTTAAGAAAGTAGGAATGATTTTCAAAATGTCTTTCCTACAGTACCACAGGGGAACATGTACTTTGCCAGACAAATATGAAATGTCATCATTGTTGTCAGGAACAGCTAATGGCTCAGGTGGAGCAGTTTGCACACACCCCAAGGTTGCACACAGGAAGGAGGTGTTGTGAGGTTATGTTATAGTGGGGGTCTGTGTTGGCTGAGCATCTGCCTGCTTGCATGGAGATGTTTATATTGCCAGTAGCTTTTAAAATATTTTGATTAAATTAGGATTTTGAGTGGAAAGAACCTAGTCTTTTGCCCTGGGAGTTTAATGAAGTCCTGCCAGGGGTGTGAGTAGGATTGGTGTCCTCGCACATGTCCCACTGTTCCCTGATCGTTCTTTTAGAGCTGAGCAGCTGTGTCCCAGCAGGAGCAGGTGGTGAAGTGGTCAAGCTGGCTCCGACAGGAGGGGGGAGTTGGATGCTGGAGCACAGGGCTCGGCTGTAGAGTGTTGTGCTGGGAGCCACCACAGCCAGATGTCTGGGCAAGCACGGCCAAGAAGGAGCTCCCCACACAGTGGTGCTCTGGCATTAATTTACCATCAGTAATGCAAGAGTGGGTTATGACTTTATTCTTCCTGGAGTGAGTATTCCAGCCACCAGCTCAGATATTCAAGTTCTGTGGTGATGTATGAGCATTTTTCTTCTAAACAAACACCGCTTAACCCTTGAGTTTTATTAAACCTACCACCAACCTGCAAGCTTAGAAACTTCTCAGAAGAAAAGGGGTCTTACACTTTAATTTTGAGTTGCTGTTTGACACCTCAACAGCTTCTTTTGTCTGCCAGCCTCGGAGCAAGTATCAGAGGGGAGGATGGCTTCATCTTTCCAGGCAATGCGAATGGCATGAATAGGTGAAGAAGTTGCCTGAGCTCACATGGTGAGTCGGTGGCAGAGCTGGCAGCACAGCCTTTTTCTGATTGCCAGGGCAAATCCAGTGCCTTAGGCCAATGATGACCATTCTCTTCCTCACATTTATTACTGACAGCTGTTGAATAAGAACTGGTGCTTTTCTGTTTCTACCATTTATTGCTGGCCCAGTTAAGATCAGACATTTTTTATCCCACTTCCCCGCAGGTACTTCTCACAGTGCAGAGCAAAGAAACAAGCCACATCAGCACAAAGGGCTGAACTGTGGCCAGCACATCTCTGCAACGCAGAAGCTATCAGTGTATTTCACAAGTGGTCTCTCTCCCCAGTCCTTTCAGTTCTCAGGCTTTTGTCTACATGTGCCAGGACCAAGCCAGTGTGCTGCTATCGCATGGAAGTCCCTCTTGCTTGCACAGGACAAAGTTGTAGTGGGCAGTACTTCATCATACTTTATTAATTGCTTGGCTTTTTCTTTTGATTGAATCCACTCGGTGATCAGCCATTGTAGAAGGGAGGTGAGTTGGCAGCCATCTCACACTGACCTGCAAGTAGAGTTGAAGGTGTTTGCAGGTACTCCACATTCACACATGAAGTAGACATCTCTTGTTTTCTCAGACTAGGTCTTGCCTGTGCTAGTGTGATAGGCAGCCTGGGGTCACTTGCTCATAGGGACCTCATACAGTGCCAAATAGCATCTGTAGGGGAAAGGGAGGGCATCTGTGGCAGGTGGTGGCTTAGCGATGGAATGTATCTCAAATGTGAAGCTGATAGCTAAGATAAACAGAGAATTCAGTGCTTGATCCAGCTGAGCAAGCTGCTGACTGGTATTTTTGGGGTTGGTAGGGAGAGAAGTAGTGGCTTCTGCTGGCTACTATTGAGAGAGGTTCAGGATGGAAAAACTGGTTCTCAATGAAGCAGAAACAAGCTGGTTCTTCAGTGTCTCTGATAGCAATACAGATAAAACCCAGGAAAACATGTATTTGTGTAGAGGTACATGTGGGGTGACTGCTGGGAGGAAGTTCTTATTTTACATTTTCTACTGAGGAAAGAGTCATTGCTCTGAGAGTCTTGCCCTACAGTTGATGGTAGTTTTCTTCCCCAGCAATGAACAGACGTTGTTTCAGATTCCGTTGATCATGTATTTGAACAGAGGCTTGACAAGGGGTTTTTTTTCAGGTATTAATTATAGCTGACTGCACGGCCAATCCATCTTTTCGTTAGATGGAGTCACTGGGTGTTGAGTGATGTAACTTCAAATGTGATGAGTCTGCCATAGGTGAAGTTGTAGCAGTTCTTTGTCAGAACCAGTTCTGTTTCACATAATAGTAAATGGAAGAAAGGCTAATTGTATAATGACAAAAGACAACAATTGGAAGGAGATGAAAGATTCAGACATTGCAGTTTTGTGATTTCTCATTTCAATTCCAAAGTGAGAGGGGAAAAAATTCTTGCTTACCATGGCCACAGTTCCTTTTATCAGGTGTCTCTGGGCATGATCGCTTCTTCTGAGTCCTAGGATGTTTTATATTTTCTCATCCATAGCATATGGATGGTGAAGGACAAAGAAGCTCAGAAAGCACCTGTGGTTTTCCTTCCTCTGAAATGAGGCTACAAGAGTCTTAGCCAAGATTCCAGCTAGCTGAGCTGAGGATAGAGCTGATCTTGCCCCATCTGAGGAAGCCAGCGTCTTCTGAAATCCACTTTTGGGTTCATCTTTAAACATTCGAAGTCCAAGTCCTGCTTGGACTACTGAAATTAGATGCCCTGCTGAAGTTTGCAGTGATTCATTGGCAGTACGTTTTGTTGAGCAACTTCTTGGTTTTGTTTTGCAAGCTTTGAATCTGTCTTTGGTAGTCTAGATCATTTATCTTGCACTTCTCTACGTCTTCATATGGTAATAAGGAAGTTGTTCAAGCTTATGAGCATAACTCTGTAGATTTCCCTTGAATATGTAATTGGATAAAATGGGAGCATGAAGCATGACATCTCAGATAAAGTTGTTGGTCCACGTCGCACTTGTTTCTGAGATTTGTCCATTCCTGAAATTTGGGAAGGACCTTCTCCCTGAATATGCTCCTTCTTTGTGCAGCACTGTGTTCACTGGTGTGAAACACTGATTCCCGCTTGCTTCCTGCTTGCATCTTAAGGCACAAATACCCATCTCTCCCCAGAATACATATTCTCAAGTTGTTGCATTGTCAGCGCCTTAAAACCTGACTATTAAACTTTGCCCTCTGAAGGAAATGCATTCTGCTATTTGGATCTAGGCTGGTAGCAGATATATTGCATGTGTACTAATTAGTTACCAACCAAGCTGGCAACAGTCCGTTGCCCATCTATGGTGGGCTCTCATTAAATTGATGGTCACTTGAAAACTAAGCAAGGAGGCAGTGAGAACATAGCCTCAAGAGTTTGTTGGACTAGAGTGGTTTGAGAGACTTCAGACACCTGGAAGAAACCAGCCATGCAAAATCACTGTGAAGGGGTTTTTGTGGGTAATTCCTTTAACTGGCCTTGAAAAACTTGTTTCTGTCACAGAAATACAACTAACCAAGCAGTCACTGTTGTTTGGTTTTTCAAAAAAGCAATCTAGCCTGAATACAACAAAATTTAATTTGTGCCTTCCTCAACAATTGAAGGAAACTGGCCGCCTCATGGGTTCAATCCCTCTCATCGGGCTGACCTTGGGTGACTGCAGAGCTGTAGCTTATTGGTGTCTCATGCCAATGCTGAGATCAGCCCTCTGACTGAGAAATTCTCAGTCCCATGAATCCACAGGAGGTTTTGCATTAACTTTAAGGCTGCTGTTTCACCTCAATTTCAAGGTCTCTGTTTTAATCTCAAGACTCTCCTTGTTTTTCTGAGAAGAAAGCCCATTGATCCAGCTAGCACTTCTGATTAGCATGTAAGAGTAGAACCTGACCCACAATAGTAGGAAATAAAATGCTTAAATAGCTAAAATGGGATTAAAAAAAAAAAAAGAAGAATAAATTTATTAAATGATTTCTCTGTCAGTGATGTGTTTAGCAGGTATAGAAGACAGAATGAACTAAAACAGGCTTTGGCATTTCAGAAAGTGAGTCATTTTTTCTGTTGCATCATGTATAAACTTTTCCCTTCTCATGTATGTATGGTTGAAATTACTTTGAGGTTTTGAATTTTCACTTCAGCTCTCTGTTTTTTATTATTTTCAAAGATTACTGAGAGTGATGGTTGATAGTCTTTAATACTGTGCTCGCATCACCTTGTTCTTTAGGTTTTGGTGGTTTTTTTTTTTTTTAAATAAACCAGTGAGCAACATATAGGTATTTAAATGAGCTGAGAAGTTATTGGTTTCTCCTGTTTAGTAGGAGTAAGAAGTAGGTGTATTTGATGGATCCATAACCTGGTGGCAAGGGGTGCTGCTGTCAAATAGCCTTTACACAGGGGACCAAGCTTGAAATCCTTTTGCAGTGTGGTCATCGCTTCAAATTCTCAAGAATTTGTACAGATTCCTTGAAATCAGTTTAAAGACCATGAACATGGTGCTGTTGCAGTCAGCTGAGATAGCAGACAGGTGTGTCTTTTCTTAAAAGAGTGCAAAACTGTATTAAACCCTCTGAGGTTCTCCATGCTGAAGGAGCACTATGTGGAGCACTATGAAGGAGCACAGCTCAGTGTCCCAGGAGTTTTAAGATAAAGTCTACAGCAGACAATGAATACTGAGAGAGGCCAGGTAGAACTATGGTATTTAAATGGATACCATGGTCAGGCCCAGCACCGAAGCCAGTTGGTCTCCACATGCCAGGACCAACAAGATGTTGTACATGCTTGATGGGATGAGGATATCCAGCAGACAGAGGTGTGTTAAACCTGCCTCTGTGTGCCCATCTTGTAGGGAGAAACAGCTGCTCCTCAGGGTGAGCTTAATGACATTCTTTCTTTGAGTTCACAGCTAGCGTCAGCAGCTGAGCGTTGCAGGAAAGAGATGACTTGTCCTAACCCGAAAGCAGTTGGGCAAAGGAACATCATCTGGGCTTCACCCTTTCAGGAAAATTGTTGAAAGACAGGCAGCTTCTACAACTGACTTTTTGGGCTGGTGGGTTTCTTGTGCAGCTTTCACTTGGTACACTGCCAATCCTGGTTCATCCTTACTCTTGCTGAAGCTTGCTTCAGATCCAGCACTGAGGATCAGTGCTTTTGCTACAAGTAGTCTTTGTAACAATAAGAGGAAGACTTGCTGAATGAGCTTAAACAGCCAGGAAATGGGTGCCACCACAGTAATTTCTCCCAACCCTCACTGATTTTCATTTTGAGAGAGTTATGTTTGGGGAGGGTTGTTTTTTGTTTGTTTGTCTAAAATAAAAAAATATCTTACCCTCCTTCATGGAGCTGCTGCGCCAAATGTTTTCAGAACTAGTGTGCAGCTGCCCAGTCTACCTTGTCTTGTTAGAAACTGGCTTGATCTTCAGTCTTGGCAGATCCAGTGAGAGTCTATGAGATCTATTAGAAGGGTCTAAGGTGACTCTTTGGTATGAGAGGGTAGGCATTTCACAGCTTGCTAAATGTCAGCTGTGACAGTGCAATGCCTGGGATGTGCTCTGTCAAGGTTTGAGCTGCAGTTACGGCATCCCGGAAATGTAAAGCTGGAAGGGGCTTTAGGAGATGATTCTTTCCTTTTCCTGGCAATAGCAGGATGTCAGCTGGTAGTGATCCTGTGCCATGTTTGTTGTTATGTTGCCACTGAGCCTTTGTAGCTGCTGGGACCTATGTAGCCAGAGCAGGTTCCCCTTGGGGTTGCCTCTGTGACTTTCACCCACCCAGCCATGCAGATACAAAGTGTGTGGAAGAAATTTGCTGTTGGGCCTGTTCCTCAAATGTCCCTGATTAGTCACTGCCAATCTGAAATACTAAAGACGTGCAGAAACCTTGCGAGGAGCTTGGCCAAGCATGCCAAGGTCCTCTGAGGTAGAGTTCAGCAGTCTGAAGAGCTTGCCTGATTACAGCAAGGTAGTAATGCAAAGTGACTCACACGAGATTATCTTTAATGTCATTGAGTGCTTCTTCTCATTACAGTTGACAACAGCCTGCTGCTGTTGTAATGGGGTTTTACTTGACGTGGCTGCAGTGTTGTGAGGTACAGAGAAGTGCTGGGGTACGAGATGCCCCCTAATGCAGTCCAGGCAGCATGGCTCCATGCTCCCACGGCTGGTGGTAGTGGCATTGCTGCCGCACTGGGGGCAGGTGGCATGGCTGGGTGATAACCAGAATGAGTAAATCCTAGCAGGACCTTTGCTTTTCAGCTATAAGTGGTGATTTCTGCCTCAGGTTGGGTTTATGGAAAGCAGCGTGAGGTTTGGTTTAGGGAAGAATAAAAAAAATAGTCCTTTTGAAAAGCAATTTGTTTCTGCTTTCTGTGAGCAAGGCTTCCAAATGGAGTTGGTCAGTTCTGCAGTGCGATCAACAGGACTGGAAAAAAATACCAAGTGAAGTAACACAGTGGCTGTGGTAAACATGAACTGAGGCCTTGGAAGTAGCTAATGGCATACCACAAAAGAGTCTCCTTTCACCCACCGCAAGCCATGCCAGCAGAAAGCACTGCCAGTGCTGGCGTCTAGCAGAGGAAAGCATCATTTGGCTCCCTTTTGGATTTCATTACTCTTCCTGCACTCCCTCCTGCTCACAGCAAAAGCCTTTCCAGTTGTAAAGAAGTGAATTAACTGCCTTCGTGTCAGTGATGGATGAGGCGCTTTCTCCCCCTTCAAAGAGGCAAGCCGTGCCGGTGAATGCAGGCCAGCAGAGTTGAAAAGTCCAAGCAGAATAGGAGAGCCCTTGGGGTGACCCAGCTGTCAGGCAAGACACCCTGGGGATGGCTCCCACCGATGCCCTTCGAGCGGGAACAAAAGCCACTCTCAGTGTGTTCGCTGGGCCTCAAGGCTCTTTTTTTCTTGTCTTTCCTGCTTTCAATGGACTTGGGCACATCCCTTAACACACAGCAGCCATTTGTGCGAGGATCACGGGGCCTCAAAGTCTTTCAGAGGGTACTTCTCCGCCCTGCACAAAGGAGGCTTAGCATGCCAGTACTTGGGAGATCTCCTTTCAGGCGTCCATAGCTAATCATATTAAAGGTGACCTCGTGGGCAGCGCTTTCCATTGTTGCCATATGTTTTGTCCAGTGCTTGAGTGATATTGCGCATTGGAATGTATTCATGCGTCGCCTAATTTAATCACCAGGCTTAATCCCTTCTCCTGTTCTACACCCTTAGAATTTACTGGCTCCTTTCTAGCCTCCCATACATTGTCTAGGTCTCCTTCACAACATACCAATGCCTGGAGATATTTTTATTTATTTATTTACTTTCAGAGTACATTTGAAGAAAGAATAATCTCAACACCAAACACAGCAACCTCTACAAAGGCTGAGTGGGTGCAATAGATGTTCTAAAGAGGCTGATCCTTTTTCCCTGTGATCTTTTTCTTCCATCTTTTCCATAGAGAAATTAAGGATTAGGCTCATGGGTCTAAAAAACTCAAAACAAAATACTACGAATGGAAAAATGACTGAGAAAGCAGTGTGTCTCCTTTTAATATTGTTGGAATAAATAACTAATTTTAAGAACTTGACTGTCTCTGTAAAACATGGTGTTGGTTTCTGCCTTTAAAACTTACTGCTTTGGTACAGACAACTCCAGTTCCAGGACTGACTGGACACAATTAACCCAACAAAGCCCCAAGTCTGGAAAGCCTGATTTATGCAAAACTACCACAAAACCAGAGAGCACTGCAAGAGCTGCCATGCTCCACAGAAGGGAGGCATTTCTAGGGGGCGGTGCTTTACAGACTGTCTTTTAAGGATGATTTCTAAAGATTTTTCTAAGACATCCCTGCCCCAGCTGACTCTGCCGCATGGAGGCATATGTTAAAAATGGGAAATAGAGATTCAGTTGTGTTGTGACTTGCTTTAGGAGTGGGTGCGGTCAGCCCTAGCAAGGCAGTGATGAGATTTTAGGATGATACATGATCAGGTTGCTAGTATGCTGAACTCCCAGGGACAGGAAATCTTTTAATTTCCTTGCACTGCTGAGGCAGATTGTTAAATAAATACCTCATGCTTTGGTTCAGCTCTTAGATACTCCTTCTCTGCGTACAGCGTGCTGGTACCCACAACTCTAAACAGTGGACTACATCCCAGATGTCTTTGAAACCTTAAACATAGCTTGTACCAATTTAACTGAATTACAGCTTTAGGTTTCCGTCTCTGTGTGCGTGTGTGCGTCCACACACAATTTTGTTGCAGCTGAGTTCTCGCACATGAGCTTGCTGATCTCCTGTGACTGTGTGTTATGGTTTGGGTTTGATAGGAGGAAGGAGGAGTGACGTAAAAGATTGCAGATTTGTGACTGGTTTTAAAAATTGTTTCAAAATATTATGTATCTTCATTTTGAAGAAATGCAGGACTGCTTGGAAATCACAACTACTGAACATAAACCATGTTGAGCCCCTTACATATGTTGAATAACAGTGTGGAATAGAGGGTTATAAACAGAATGCTGTTACAATGCTGGAAGATCACTGACCCTACCCCCTGCACTCCAGCCCGGGGATCGACAGCAGTGCCGTGGGCTCCGACATCCACTTTGCCCTGCAAAAATACTTTACATGTTACACCTCACCTTTTCAGAGTGAACCTTGCCAGAGCCCTTTCTGAAGCACCTACATGCACAAATCACTTCCCCACTGAAGTGCAGCTGTGTCAGAGCCAGAGAAAGACAGCTGGCCATGGGTTAGCATGAGGACGGGGTGCCCGTCCCACTGCCAGCGGGCTCTGGGATCGCTGGGACAAGTTGCCTGGCCCCCATCCACTCCTGCTGCCTTCTTTCTCTGTGACAGAGGAGCTGCAAGGCCCCTGGGAAAGTGTGAGTGGGAGCCGGATGCTGCCAAAGGAATTCAATCGAGCCACAGCCAGCCCCTTCCCGGGGGAGCCCAGTGGTTGTGCTAATAGCAGCAGCTCTTGCTGTTCATGGGAAGGGGCAGGGATGTCCTTGGAAAGCTTTGGATATTCTGCTCATGCACCAAACAACTGTGCTTAGACACGCCACGAGATTTAGTTAAGTAAGGGATAGGAGGTGATGGCACAAAGCCCACATCTGCCTGGGGAGGAGGCAGCTGGCACTGCCATGGGTGGCATTTTATGGCGTGCAGTGTGTGGAGAAGGTGCTCTGTGGAAGGCAGGAGGTTGAGTGCATGTGGCAGGAGGTGCTTTCCCATCCCATGCTGCCAACAGTGTCTGGGGGAGGTTTGGCCAAGGACACAGCTGAGCTGCTTGCAGTCCTGGCAGGTTGTAACAAGCTGCAAGAGAGTCCAGATTGTCCCCAGAGAATGAGCAAAGCTCAAGTCACCAGTGCTAGGGCTGGACTTCAGGACTGCCAGGTATTTCATAGCAGCACCCCAAAGGATGGCGGAGAATGGCATGGCTGTCAAACTGAGATCAGCATGGTGTGATCAGGGTATTCCGCATCTTCATAGTCCCAGCTCTAGTTTAATGGCTTGCAGATATAACTAAACCTAGAAATACTGTTGTGATCTCCCTTGTTACCTGGCAGAGCTCTTATCACTTCAGCACAGGGGCTTTTCATATTTTAATAGGTTTATCTCTTGTATGGAGGGTATTACAAGCTTTCATTTGTCTTCCAGTGCAACTCTATAGAAATCCCTCCAGGCATGAGGCAGTACCTGGGTGCCGAATTAATGTGTGCTCCTGGGTTCTCACAGCTCCATTAGTGGCTTAGCAGGGGAAGCAGTTAGCATTAACAAACTTAAGAAAATAGGATTTGCTCTGTTTGATCTGCCCTCAGCTCCTTGTATCCTCCCAACAGCAATGACAAAGAGTGGGCACATTACAGGAAAACTCAAAACAGTCATAGAGAAGACACAAATTAGGCTGATTTGTAAAATGTGTATCAGCATCCTCCAAGGTTCATAGGGGTGGAGGGAAAGTTGTGCTATAGTCAGGTGCAGTAAAAGGTACCAAACCATTTTTCCTCCTGCCGCACGCACAGACACATCTACACCCAGAGCTCTTACCTTGGCTTTCCTGTGACTTGAGCCATTTGAAAACAGTGTGGTGTCCCATCCTCCTTCAGGTAACCACTGCCCTGTGCTCCATTGCTGGTGTGACACTGGGGCAGCTCTCAGAAACCATCCAGCACTTTGTGAAAGGCTGTTCATCCCTGTGCTTTTCATCAAATGAACGTTTACCATTGTTGGTCTTCTTGTTCTGCTTTCCATTGAAGAAACTGCCTGTGAGCTGCATGCTGTGTTTTCCTTGTGGTGCTGTGTTCCTTAGCAGAGCTGTGCATCCATCAGTGGTGGATCTGCCTTCTCTTTGGGAGCCACCGACTTCTGCATTGCTGTTCTCTACTGACCACAGGCTCTCGCAAAACAGTAGGGCCAAGTGTGAAGCTAAACTTCAGTCTGCTTAAACCCAGCGTCAGTAAGTTGAGACCTGTTTTCAGACATGACTGTCAGGTGTCTGAAATAGCAGCAGTTGAGGATAATGACCTGTTACCTGTAGTACCCTCTAATAATGACATACCATGCAGTGAGTTTAGAGAGGATTTCCACTTGGTTGTGTTGCTTTTCATATAAAGCAGATGTGGAACACACCAGTTGGTTTTATTAAGTCTTTCAGGCTCTCACATACCATTTAGGGACAGAAATGCCTGAGTGATCCCTTTCTGATCAAGCTTTGCTTTTACGCATTTGATCAAGATGGCATATGTATGGACTTCCATACCACCCAAGCTGCACAAAAGCTGGTGTTGGTCCCACAGACCCCCTCAGGTCCTGAGTAGGACCAACTGGCAGGCTGCAGGCAAGGCAACTGCACAGAAATGCCTGTCTGTTTGGCTGCTGACACTTGTCATCTTAAGGGAAGTTTTACACCAGCTGTACCCTTAAAGTTTCTCTCCGTGTTAATAGTGAGAAATGTTTCTTTTTTTTTCATGGTTATTTTAACTCACTTGGTCTATTTGCTTGAGGGTTTTCAGAGAGGTGGATGCATTTGCTGCTTTGCCAGCCCATGTGTACAGCGAGCTTTCTGACGAGCCAGGGATTATGAGGTCCCAGGTCCCTCTCAGTCCTGGGTGTCTGTGGCAGGTGCTGCTGGTGTCGGTGTTGTGCTCCCCTTGCCCGGGCTATGCACCAGCTGCTAGTGCCCATGGGCTTTGGCAGTGCAGTGTCAGCAGCTGCATTTCCCCTTTCTCTTCTCATGCAGCAGACCCTGCTCTTGTCTGTTTCTGTTCACACTAATTACAGGTCCCTGTGCTGCTCCTTTGGCCTCTGGCTGTTGGCCTCTGGTCTCTCCTGGGGAATTTTAACTCTGGTAAGGTATGTGATGTCTGAGTGCTGCCCTCCAGCCATCAACTTCTTCATGGAAAGGGAAACTTCACTTGCCAGCAACTCTAATTGCTTTGAGAAGGGTCAGTCCTGCCTCCCTAGGAGTTTCTGGGGTTGTTTCAAATTCCTGATTGCAATCTAGCCTCTTAACAGCCTACTTGATCAGCCTCCTCTCCCAAATTCCTGCTTTCCCAAGTGAATTTCCATCTCTCCCAGGTGAAAAAGAAGCCTTTGGGACTGGGCAGGATCTAACTGTTCCCCTATTTCCCCTAAAGCCTGTAGTCATCATCAGTCTTCAAAATGCAAGAATTTTCTGCAGCCCAAAATCTCTCATCCCTATTGAGGCTGGTAAAACCCAGCCTGTGAAGGCTTTGATATTGCACAAGATGGAATCAAGGAAATTGTCTTTTGTAAGAGCACTGGCGGGGCTGGGAGAAGCACAGGAGCCTGGAGTGCTTTAAAGAGAGGCTGGGAGGCAGGCTCTGAGTAACAGAAAATGGCTAAGCAGTGAAATTTGGCATGTATCTTGTTAGCATCAGTTTTTTATGTGGCATTTCCTAGGGATGTTTTGCTTTTATTTTAAAATTGATGTATGTTTAGAAAATACTTTTAACTTCATTGTCAGTTCCCTAGTGGTCTAGAGCATGCGGTGCAGTGTCACAATTCATTAGCTTCTGAAAAAGGTATCTTTAATCCACCAATGTAAACCCTTTGCAATTGTATAATCTGTATTTTAGTCCTGTGGTTTCCTAATCATGCATCTAGAGAATGAGCTCATCCAGTTTGTAAATTATAAAGTGAACACAAATATTCAACTCTTCTTTCTACATAAATCTGGACCCATTTCTTCATGGATTGTGTTTGAAACCTCCAATGCAGGCAAGTGTGAATGCTTAAAAATAAACTCACTTGCAGTTTATATTTTTGCCAAGTGGTGAAAGTTGTCTTCTGCCCCATCTTTTCAGAAAGGCTCTTCAGCTTTGACTTGCAGCTGTGAAATAAAAGCCATGGGTATGATGCCAGCTTGCCGTTTTGATGACAGGATCTGTATGTCTTTGCAAAGGATCCAGCCATGCTTCTTTCTGGGTTTGCTGTAGTGCCTGACCACCTGTAGCAGAGATTTTGGGGGCCACTAGACAACAACAGAGCAGCCTTTGTATGTGCTAGGGAACTTCATTCCTGTCATGGGAAGACCCTGGGTCCTTGTTGTATCCCAGAGGAGAAATTTGAAGAGCAAGACCTGCTGCAGCCTGTGGGATAATTTAGTAATAGCTTATTGTGACTTTGGGTCCCAGGCTGGGAACCTCTGGCCTGGGAGATGAGTTTTAGAAGGGGGAAAAGCTATCTGCTATCTTCCATCTTCCCATGTCAGGGATTCACTGGATTTGCATGCATTTTATGCAGTTGTATAATGCAAGCAGCAGCAGAGGAATAACATCTGAGTAAACTTTGGGATTGTAAATTAGAAATGAACAGTGGGAGCAGAGTAATACCCCAAAGGAGTTTCAGCTCCTTTTCTTAGTCTGGATTGGGTTTCGGGTTGACATTGTCCTTTAGCCACATGCATGGATCTTGTAGCCTGTTAACAGAGGTAGCTTGCTGGCTGATGTTAAGAAAGAGGCATAAGAGAGGTGCGCAGCTTGGGTGGTGCAGAATAAGTAAAACTCAAAGTGATATGTTGTATTGTTCCAAGTAAGAGAGAACCCTTCTGCACAGGAGCCCTCTAAACTGGAAAGGAAAGCAGGAATGCAGAGGAGGTCTGTCATTGTTTAACCCCAGTTGACAACTAAGTTCCAAGCAGCTGCTTGCTCCCTTCCCCCTGCTCTGGTGGGATGGGGAGGAGAATCAGAAAAAGGTAAAACCTGTGGATTGAGGGAAGAACAGTTTAATAATTGAAATAAAGTAAAATATGATAGTAGTAATAATAATAATAGTAATAGTAATAATAATAATAATAATAATAACAACAATAATAATACAGCGCTGTCATCTCACACCCAGGAGCTCCAGGGTGTACAGGTTGGCTGGTGGTGGAGCATACTGGCTGCCCAGCATGTTCCTTGCTGATTCCTTCCTGTGCCTCCTGTTCATTTCGGTTTAGGGGTTGAGATATCTCAGGAGCGATGACAGTGGGGCAGGAAGAGGGTAGAAGAGCAGCTGTCAGTGATGTCTCCTTCCAAGCACCCTTTCCCTGAAGAGCAGGCTTGTGGGACAATTGATTTTACCTCTCCACTTTTGTTTGTCTCACAAGGATTTGCTATGCTGAGGGACACAGGGCAGCCGGGACATCTTCAGGAACCCACTAGAGAATTTAAACCTTCATCTGGAAAATGTGTGTTTAGGGATGAGGAGAAGGAATCCAACTGAGGAGGAAATGGGTGAGATGGCACCAGTGTAGGACCAGTTCAGGAGTTCCAACCAGTAGCAACAGCAGTCTGTAATCAGTTGCTGAGATTGGCCAAACATTCACTGTCTGGAGAGCCAAAAGAGAAGGACCACCCCAACCCAATGTGACAGGTAACTAGTTGAGCTGGTAGCGAGTTTCCTTGTCTTTCCTCTTTTTCCACAGCTGGACTTTTGGTCTCTCCTTTATGATCCCCATCCTGTCGTCACCACATGTTCTTCAGCCTCTACCCAGGGTCTTTCTCCAGCAATTTTGAACTGCAGCACAAATAGAAGAGCTCGTGGAAGGAGAAGTGCTTCGGTCTCAAGAGCAGCTTCTTTAAGTGAAAACGCAGCTGTGAGGTTTGCAGCCTGTGCTTCTGTAAAGGCTCATCCAGCCGGCGCAGCCAGCACCGCTGCAGTCCTTCCAGCACGCAGGAATTGGGAAATCCATTGTGAACAAGATTGAGTTTGATGGCCTGCATGGAGGCAGATGGATGTATTTTTAAGGCACAAGGTGCCAGAAAACTCTGTGATTACGTTACTGGAGCATGGCTCATTTTTTGTGGTTTTAAAAGTGAGTGTCAGGACTTCAGGGCTATTTTTTTTTTCGGGTCAAACCCGAAGCTTGGGCAGGGCATAAAAACCTGCTTGATGACTAAGTTTATTCTTAAAAAGCTTTCTAGAGCTTGCTTGAGAGAGGAGCCTTTATTCCAAGAGGGAGCTGATTCCAGTCTTTTTGGACTTCCATGCAAACGGGTTTAAAATTGAACGAGTGCCAAGGGTAGAAAAGAGCCCCTGCCTTTCAAGACACTGTTTTCAGTGTAATCTTTCAACCCAGTCTCCTGGTTTTTGTCTTGGAGGCTCATGTTCTGCCTCTCCTCTTTGCCCTGGGTGAACTCTTTCTGCTTGAGTACCCCACCACATTGGTGGAATTACCTTGAAGGTTTATAACCAAGGCTGGCCGAAGCATGCCCTTACATTGCCCCAGAATTGGGACATCTGAAATCTTTGACCTGGTTACTCGGCTGAACTGATAATACCTCTCTGACACAGTGCATGTGTAGGGAAAGCATTTTGTCTGATGACGGAGGTTTGCAGCTTGGAGCCAAGGCTGGGAATGGGGGGATCCAAGCCAAGCCATTTACTCAAGGGGCATGCAGAATTTGCCCAGTCAAGTCAGTATAGGTCCTGGCAGCATTTCAGCAGCCAGAAGCCTGCTCCTCAGGCTCTCCTTGTTGGAGCTACCAGGCTTTATTGCATGACTGAGCCCCTAATTGCTGCAGGTCTGAAACTTTCTTTAAAATGAGGACACCTTCTGGCTGCACTGAAGCCCAGGCAAGCCTGGAGGTCTATGACAGCGTTAAGCACTGTTCCCCCTTTCTTAAAATCCTCTTCCTGCCCTTGGTGGAGGAAGCCCCAGATATAGGCAGCTTCCCCAGCACCCCCCACCAAGGCCTGTCTGCCTGAGCAGGGCATTGGATTCCTGCAGGGATCAGGCAGCACAGAGCTGTTGGTGCTCTGGAGGGCAGCTGCCCTGACCCCTTCTGCTTTGGCTCTTGTCTCATGTCTGTCTGTGTCTATATGCTGGTTTGGTGTCTGCTCACCACTGTCAGGGAGGTGTGTGGGAACCCTTGGGTGCAGATGAAGCATGTTGATGTCTGATGGATGGAGGAACAAGGAGGAGCAAGGAGCATCCCACTGTCAGCCAACTGCTTCCTCTGCTGGATGTAAGGATGTAGGAATAGAGAACGGGAGGATGTTACTAATCTGAAGAGTGGAGCCACTGCACAAATGTTATGTGTGCACAGCCCTCAGTGCCCAGTGACTGCAGGCAGGATATGACTTTCCTCAAGGAGGTGGCATTATGTGCCACTCACTGTGAGTACATTCTCTTACTCTGTTGACCAGTCACGGGATAGCGTGCCCATACCTGCTTGGTACCTTTGGTGTGATAATGCCCTCCATGGAGGCAGCGATGCCCTGCCCATCAAACAGCCTGCCCCAGCCCCTTTGAATTTCTGTGCCCTGCTCCTCTTCTGTTTGGGTGTATAGCAATTGCGTTTGGTGGCGAGCAAGCCTATCCATCGTTGTATCCATACAGATCCCAATTACTCTTTTTGACAGCTCCTATTCATGCATCTCCCTGTGCCTCTGACATCTCAATTATTGATGGGGCTCGCCTGGTAGGCAGCACTCTGTTCTCAGCATGGCTATGTTCCAGCTCCCTTTCCCATTGAGTTCACGCACACACCATGTCGAACGTTTCTTTATGTGCAAAGCTATTGAAGTGGAAAGGGATCTTTATTAGCGTGTGAGCTCCAGGGCTACACAGCTGAAGGGGGCAGTGCAAGCCAAATCGCACCGCAGTATGGTGCTGGGAAATTTCCTCTCCTCTCCCAGTGAAGCCCAGCAGTGTCTTGTAAAATGAAATGATCTTGTATGTTCAACGGTGAAGATCCCTTGATCTGATGAGCCTTCATCGTGATGGGGTCACCCTGCACTTGCATTTGTGTAAGAAACCTCAGTCCTCCATTGGCCTTGCAGGCATAAAATCCGGTATTTTGAAAAGCAGTGCCCTTTGTCTTGGTATGTTTGTTTGCCAGCTTTGCAGCAAGCCTTTATGTTCTGACAGGGAGCACTGACAGACAAAAGAAGGAGCTTCAAACCAGCATGTGGTATTGGAGCAATGTTGTCAAATTGGTTAAGAGTTAAAGCTGTGCCAGAGGGACAATTGCAAAAGCCTACTTGTTTTGTAGGGCTTTGTGTATCAGGGAGGCTCTGGATGTCTCATGACATTGCTGTAGCAGTAGTCAGATTGAAGGAATGATGAAGTGGTCAATCAGCTCCTGACGTCTCTCCTGCTCCCAGCCTTGTCCTGCAACCTTCTTAAATTCAGAAGTAACCAGAGGTTTTGTGCTTAGTGAACAAAAGCAAAAGGAAAGGGTGGTTGCTGGAGAAGATGAGACCAGAGAGAAGCAGCAGTGTAGGGTGTGCATAGAACTGGGAAGGGACACTTGAGTTTTGTTTTGAGACCTGTGGCAGCAGGTGCCTCATAGGTTAGCTTTAGCATGAGAGGAAAAATCTGTGGAGCAGACCTTCCAAAGCACTGAGGTGCTGGGGAGCGTAAGTGCCTCTGTAGCTGAGCACGGCCATGCACATGAGCACATGTCTAAGGGTGCTCGGTGAAGTACTCCTGCAGCTCCAGTGGCAGAGAGGACCCAACTGCATGATATTGAGTGGGTGTGTACAACCTTTTCAAGTTTAGTAGGAAGCTTACAGTGTCTGCATCCCACTGTGCCTCCTGGCAGCACTCAGCTAGTCCTTCTCTACCTGCCTTACCTGCTGTTTTTTGGTGCTGGGTTTTGCCTGGGGACTCCGCGCTCCCTTCAGCGACCAAATGCCACCAACTGAGCCAGTGGTTGCACAGCCAGAGCTTGGCTGTTCATTCAGGATCTGTAAGAACTCCTGGCCTGGGTGACAGTCACAGGTCTTCTCTTTCCCTTCAGGGTCTGTAAGAACTCCTGGCCTGGGTGACAATCACAGGTCTTCTCTTTCCCTTCTCGCTGGCCATAACACTACATAAGCAGGGCAGATCTGCACAGGAGCATGGTTTTGTGCACCTGCGGTAGCATGGCTTGCCTTGAACTGTGGTTGCTGAGACAGACCTTTAGTTACGCATCTCTCTGTGTGACAGCGTGACCCTGACATTTCTCTGAGTAGGGTCCTCTTGTCACTGTGAGTGACAGTAGCATCCTCTTGCCTGACAATATTGCCTCATATGGTCAAGCTGTATATAGTTCCTGTTACACAGGCCTTGCTGGCACCGGTGGGTAGCAGAGGCAACTGAGCCTGCCAAGCAGGGTGTGTTTTATTTGTCTGGAATACCATAACCAGACAAAGAAGGGTTAAAATAACAGAAAGTTGAAAACCCATTATCTTCGGAACTATGATCTTTCCTTTTTTGGGTAGGCAGGTTCCATGGGACCCTGTCCCCCCTGATAGTGGAAAGGTCACCCTCCCATACCTGATTGCCCCACAGCTTTCCCTGGCAGCCTGTCTGAATAAGGCTGTTTTCCTTCCCAGCCCTTTTCCTTCCTTCCTTCCCTTCCCCTGGACTTGAGCTGGCACAGCCCCGAGTGGTGCTGGGGGCCCAGAGCCCAGGTGAGCTGTAAGCAGAGATGCTCAGTTACTGAAAGCCCAAAGCCCACTTAGCTGAGTGCTGCAAACAAGAGGCTCAGGCACTCCTGAGTTTGTCCTGATCAGAATTATTGCTGAAAGTGGCCAAAGCCACACTTTTGCCCAACTTGCACTTTCTTTTGTGTTTCTTCTGTAGCAGTTCTTCAGTGTGGTGTCCATTTCTCAAAGCACAGGACCAGGTGGAGCTCTGCCTGAGATACCTGCTGTCCCCGTCACCTCAGAGGCGCTGATATTCTAGCAGGAAAACTTTAGAAAACCTGGCCCAGAAAAATGGCTTTGGGCAGTTCCTAGTTCCTCCTTCAGTTCCACAAACCAGGGCAGCTCACTTGAGAGGACTCTGGTTATGGACCACATAACCAGCAAGGTGATCACCTGTCTCCTTTGGGGAGGTTGCTTGTTTATTACTGACCTCCTGCTCCCATGCATTAGCTGCTGTTTGCCATCATAACATCTGGGGAGGCTGGAGCAACAGCCCAGCTTCATGGATCTCAGCCAGAAGTGTCCTCAGCCCTGCTAGTCCTGCCTTAGACACCAGTCTCCAAAATGGATCTGAATAATCTGCTAAGGTGTGGTAAGATCAGAACTTGCAGGAAGGGGAAGTTGTGGACAATGTAAGTGTAAGAGGTTGCTGTCTGGACAGCAGTACCAATTGTGATACATGTACTATGGACACATGTGTTGCAGGAGTATGTGTTTTAGAATGGCTTGCAGAGTTAGGGGCATAGAAGTCAAGGGAGATCAGCTGGATTTGGCCTCAGCCTGGTACTCAGTTCTTAACTTGTATCCAAGATGGTGAATTTTTTGATGATTGCATGGTATGCAGTTTTATTTGGGTCAGTTAGAGCGCAGTGTATTATTTTGCTACCCTTTAGGGAAGAGAAAATCAGTGCACCATCTAATGATTCAGCACATGGGGTTTCTTAACAGCCTACGAGAGAAAGATGTTTTAATTCTGTGTTCATTCCTGCGTAAGCCGTTAATTTGAGTTAGCAAGTTCCTTGGAGTCCAGAGGAGAGGCTCTGTGATCAAATGGAGTGGCTCAACACTGCTTTCTCATCCTTTCCCTGTTTAAAAAGGTCGGGCTCATCATAACAAACCTCCTTCGACTTTTAGCCCTTGCAATGGACTTCCCAAACTGTTTCAAGAGTCCTGCGTGATCTAGCAGTGATCACAGCCCTGGTGGTAATCATCTCTGTGACCCCAAAAAAGCCAAAGCGCTCAGCACACAATGACTGTAGCTACCTCTTCTGAAGGATGCTGCCCCTCTTACCCAGGCTTCTGGCTCCTGGTCAGGGTCTGCAGCCCTTTTGCAGAGCCCAGAGGCTGCACCTCATGGCTGTGGGAGTTATTAGGACACCGGTCTGGGGGCCAGCAGCCTTCCACTGGGTAATGAGGGGCTGCTCGGTGTGCAGGGCTGTTGCAGGGCTCAGCCCTGAGCTGTTTTCTAGGCAGTTCAGCATATAAAATCACTGGAGACATTTTCAGCAAAAAAGTCTCCCCGCAGAACTGTTCTGTTGCTTGTTGAAAGAGGATTAATTTTTCCCCTTAAATAAAATGAGCCGTGTTTGAAATCAGAAAACCCTTGCTGAATGCCTTCTTGGAGCTGCAAAGAAAGCAGCTTCCAGGTCACATCATAGCCTCCTGCCGGACGCGGATCAAAACTGCAAACCGTTCTAACAGCTCTTTAATAACTCTGCACAGAAGGAAAAATCTGTCACCTTTCCCTCTGTGGTTTCTCCTCTGTTTTAACGCACTGGAGGAATGAGATGGAGCCGGGAAAGTTTTCAGAGAAAGACTCGTGGGAACCACAGCTGCCGATGGAGAAGACTCATTTCTTTAGTGTCTGAGGGGAACCGCAATTGCTTTGGTGAAGGGTGGTGTGTGTGGGTGGGTTTGGAGGGGTGAACTGTTTTGACCCATGCATTTCAGAAGAACCACGAACACTTTATAGTAACAAAGGGTGGAAAAAGCAAGAGGTTTCTGCAATGCATGTGACTTTTCCCTGAGGTTTGGAACCCCACAGTATGTTCCAGGCCACGGTGTTTGCGTGTCAGTCTTGGTGAGTTAAGCTTTCTCCCACAAGCCTCGCTTGAAGTTGCTGTGATGACTGAGAGCCTAAAATGTTGCCTTTTTTTTCCCCCTTCTCTCTCTCTTTTCATTCTCCCCCACCCCCTCTCCTCTGCAGCTGAAGCTCTCGTTTACCTTGGACCAGGAGAGTGGGATGCCTCAAGGCTGTTATATCTATCAGTACCGGGACAGCAACAAGTAAGTCCTGCGGAAGATTGCGCGCAGCAGATAGGGGAAGGTGCATTGAAAGGAGACTGCCCTGCATTCTGGCAGAGGGATCACAACTGCTTGTACCACTTAAAAGTAGATTAAAGCAGGCTTTGGGCTTGACCTGAAACTGAGAACAGCTCCGGTAAAGGCCAGATCCTTCAAAATGCACTAGGCCCTGCAGTCCCCTTTTTTCTGCATTGTTTTAAAGCTGCTTTTATTTGGCTAAAAGGCCAGCTCTTGGGTACCACAGGCTCTGGCAGAACTCACTCAGGCGTTGCCCAGGGGTGGTTGCAACTCAAACCCTGCACTGGTTTATGCTGGGGTCATGCCGGGAGTGCAGGCTGGAAGTAAACATCCAAAGGCTGCAGAGCAGCCCTCACCTCTGCTCAGCTAGAGACACACAGCACCTCATTCTTGTCGCTAAAGCTCATGTGTGGGTTCACTGAGTGGCCTTTCATTTTTGGTACTGTAGCCCCAGTGCAGCCATGTGCTCTGTTTTTATAAGGTACCATATGATATTCAAGCTTTGGATGTGTTTGGAGCACAGAGTCCTCAATTTCTAGGTATTCTGCCTATTTTTACTAGCTGCTGTAGTGAATTGGCACCCACGATGTTTTTATTTCAAATCACATTCTCATTATCAAATTGACAGCAGTAGCACAGTTCAGGATATTTCTGTGTTCGCTCTGGGATACTTTGCCTGAATACCAGAATGTCATAAATCCATAGCTTGTTACCTCCACCCATATAGTTCTGCTTCTTGCCAGTTATTGAAGGTTAACCTAAAAAAAGAGGGAACATGAAGTTGTCAATGAATGGAACAGTCTGTAATTTGATCTGCTCTGAAATGCTGACGAGAATAGTCCCAGTGAGGAAGAGGGACATCCACAAATAGCACCCCTTTCTAAGCCGAGAAATCTCAGTGTTTAAACAAGAAGGGTGATAATTTCTGGGAGAATTCTTCCCACCTGTGGATGGGCGATTAGCACAAGATATATGGTCCCATCCTGCCTAGCCTGGCCACAGAGGCGTGGATGAGCAGAGCTGGTACCTCCAGCACCACCAAGCTAACAGGGAAATGTGCAGTTCAGCGCCAAAGCATAAAATCAACAAGGGAAGAGCATTTGTTTTTGAGATTTTTAAAGGCGGTGGCACACAATGGGCAGAGAGGAAAAGAAAACCCCCCGACCTATTGGGGTTTGTTAAGGATGTTTATAGATCCAGTGTTTCTAATTGTGTGGTGTATATCTCAAAGATCAGCAGCTGCAGTCTTTTCTGCCACAGACCCTCCTCTCCCCAGGCTCCAGTGGGTGTTCTGTGCCATTGTTTGGGGAAACTCGGGGGATGGGAGTGGAGCTATTTTGTTTAAGTGCTAAGGCCAATAGCAGTTCCACTTGGAAACCTTGCTTTTAGCTGTGAGTGGCTCAGCATGTGACAAAGTAGCTGTGGCATGTTGGCAGTTGTTGATTTAGAGATGTATGGCTGTGACCTGCATTTCTGGCAAGCACGGGAGCTGAGCCACCCCAAGCCATGCCAGTCGGGATCACAGGCTGGAAGAATATGGTGTAGGCAGGATGAGTAGGATTGCACGTAAACCCAGACTTTGAACGTGTCTGATGATCCAAACTACAGTTATACCTCCCTGCAGGGCCGCATGCTTTGTATTTTATAGCTTGCTTAACCAGCCCAGGGGGAGCAGGATCCCATTTCCCAGGGAAAGCCCCACTAAGTTTGCACACATTGCTTGTCCCCCTAAACCCTGTGCATGCAGCCCAGCACCTCTGACAGTCCTTGGCCAGTGAACTGAAGCATGAAGGCCTGTGCTAAAGCTGATGTATTCTTGCAGGTATTGTGCCCTTGAGTCTAACGTGTGCTTGATTCTAGTTGTACCCTGGGTGATTTTGGAGGAGCCCACGTGCACTGCAGCATGTTTGAGCATTGCCTTTGAATAGTGTAGTGAAGCACCAGTCACGGGTCGTGCGTAGCTGAGCAGAAACTGAACTTTTCAAGCATTCGGGCTTTCATGAGGTTAATGTAAATATCTGTAAAATAGCATGGCAGTTTTCATGATAATTTTTCCCTAGCAATTTCCGAGGGTGAACTGTAGGCCTCATGTTCTCTCAAGCCTAGTCAGGCTTTGACTGTACTCATCAGGACCCAAGAGGATAACAGCCCTTCCGCATCCTTCTAAAGCTGAATCTAGAAGTGAATCTAGAAGCAATGTAACGCTTGTGTCTGCGCTATGTTTTGGAGCCATTTACAGTCCGGAGAAGAAATGCTGGTGACACACTGCAAGCTCATGCGTGGGAAAGACTGGAAATGTGCACGCTGGAGCCCAGTATCCTTGGCAGAGAGTCAGGGCTGGGACCCACGCGAGGGACAGACTCGTAGCAGGAGTGCAGGTGCGTGACGCTCTTGAGCAGCACCTCTAACAGGAGGAAGCTGAGGTGATCCAGGTCAACGGGAACTCGTTCTGGCCTGGCGAGTGTACCCGATGCCCCAGAGATCTGTGTGAGCAGGACTATGAGTCACCAGGCTCGGTGTCACCCCGGTCCCTGGAAGAGTGTCCCTTCCCCTCCAAGTGGCAAATGCTGTTCCAAGCTGCAGCCAGACGGGGCCACCGGAGAACAGCGGATATTGGCCTCCCACTTGCAGAACAAAGGACTGCGGCATTGCTGAAAGTGTAATTACCAGAGCAATTAAAATTTCTATTGCTTAGGGTAGAAGTGCAAGTACTGTGCAGGCTCTTACAAGTGCAATCAATTGGAATTTGTTCTGTTTAAAATGATAAAACCCTGCCAAGAAATTTTTGCAGCTTCCTGTTGCTTGCCTGCCTGCAACAGTGTTCACAGGCACAGTGCTCGTCAGGTGCCTACTCCGCTATCATACCCCAGGTACCCAGCACTTTGGGGATACCAGGCTCAGTGGAGCCTTGGGAGCCTTGGACCAAGAGCAGAAGAGGTGCTGAGCACCCAGCTGCTTACCCCTCCATCCTCTGCTGTAATATGTTGGTATCTGATGGCACTTGATGGTCCCAGTAGCCATCTAAGTGCTGTACTTAGAGCCGTATGGAGCAGAGAGGCTGTCGTTGCCCCTGTAGTCTCAGGGGTGAGACCAGAGAACATGAATTCTCCCCTTTTTGCCTGCTCAGACCCAGACACTTTCATCCCCTTGGCTGTCAGTCCTTCCAAGCTCTTCAGCCCTTCCTGGCCCCAGAGGAAATGGCTTAACCTCACGCAGAAGCAAGCAGTCTGCTTTCTCATTTTTAAGCCATGTTACTTAAATTCTTCCTAATGTTGTTCAGTCAGTATAATTGACAAAGCACAGGGCTGCTGCGGGACAGCTGTTCTGCATCGGGAGCACTGTGCTGTGACACAAAGATGACCAGTGACATGAGCTGGGTGACATTTGGAACAGGAGCATATTGTCAGCCTTCACGTGGCCTCAGAGCGGTCAGATAGAATCATAGAATGGTTTGGGTTGGAAGGGACCTTAAGATCATCTAGTTCCAACACCCTGCCATAGGCAGGGATACTTTCCAGTAAACCAGGTTGCTTAAAGCCCCATCCAACCTGGCCTTGAATACTGCCAGGCATGGGGCAGCCACAACTTCCTCGGGCAGCCTGTCACAGTGCCTTCACCACTCTCACAGTAAAGAATTTCTTCCTTATATCTAACCTAAATCTCCCCTGATTAAGTTTGAACCCATTGCCCCTTGTCCTATCACTACAGTCCCTGATGAAGAGTCCCTCCCCAGCATCCTTATAGACCCCCTTCAGATACTGGAAGGCTGCTATGAGGTCTCCATGCAGCCTTCTCTTCTCCAGGCTGAACAGCCCCAACTTTCTTAGCCTTGACTTCATATGAGAGGTGCTCCATTCTCCTTATCATCCTTGTGGCCCTCCTCTGGACTTGCTCCAACAGCTCCATGTCTTTCTTATGTTGGGAACACCAGACCTGTATGCAGTACTCCAAGTGGGGTCTCATGAGAGACATCCAGGAGAGGACAGGTCTGCCATCCTGAGGTGTGACTGCAGCACGAATTGAGTGTTGAAGGTGGGACTGGCTTTCTGCTGTGGCCTCTGCACAGGCTGGATTTCTCTGGCCCTGCACAGGATCCAGTTGCAAAACCCAGCCAGGCAGTAAAAGACTGTCAAGGCCATTCACATCCACCATGGTTCATGAATCCCATCTTATAACATGCACTCACCAGTCCCCAATCTAGGAATATGATACCCGCTGTACTGAGGAAGTGCCAGCTGCCTGCTCTGAAGCCTGCCTGCTTGGTGTGGCTGGTTCTCCTCTTGTGGGCTGCCAGGCAGATGGAGGGATGAGATCAATAAAGGTCATGAAAGACTTCTTCCATCCGGCATACAGGAAGAGCCAAAGCCAACTTGAGATCCCCCTGGAAAAAAAATAAGTGTAAAAGAAATAGTATCTTTTGACTGTATCCAAGAAATAGAAGATGATTCAGTATATTTTCCGCATTTGCTGTCGCTATCCATATGCTTCTCTGGAGACCTTCTAGGCTCTGCTCACCTACCCACAGCAAGCCCAACCTTTCAAATGCCTTTGTCTTTCCTCCCAAGACTCTCTGATTACCATTACCTTTCTCAGGTGATGCAGTGCGCAGGATCCCTGCCATCCCATACCTGCTGAAGAGCTACACATTCCTGTCAAGATCCATTCTGTTATGTGGGCCATACTTGCAGTGCCCACAGCTGGTTCTCCTCTAACAATTTTCCTGCTCCCTTAGCCTCCAGGTATTGGTCTCTTTTTGAGGTCCCATCCTCACATTACAGACACCACCTTTGCTAATAAACCAGCTTGCAGCTTGCCAATGAATTTCATTTTAATTCCTTGCTGCAGCTGGGGTTTGTGTCAGGATTACGAATTTGCAGTGGCGGCTTTCATGTTCTCTTCAGAGTAATTTTTAAACCCAAAGGAGCAGCATCTCACATGGAAGCACTTAGAGACCTCTTACAAAAGCAGTGTTGGAGTATTGATTGTTCTTTCTCTCCAGGGACCCAGAGTGCTACAGATAAAACTGCTGTGCAGTGTAGCCACTTGCGGGCAGCACCACACAGCTCTTCAGCATAAGAAGTGAAAAATAGCTCCAGTTGAAAGGAAAAATGGTGCCCCCTTTTTATATAGAGATCAATGATGCCTGGTACATTGGATTATCACTTAAAACAGCAGGACTTCAAATGCCAGGGTGCATGCACTCCTGAGGCTGACAGGCTCGTGATACATGATGCTGTTTGGGTTACCAACTGAGCTCCTCTGTGCAATCTTCTCATAAGGTGAATGTAATATCTGCAGTGATGTACCCAACGTTACATCAGGAGAGCCAACCTATAATTATGCTTGAATTGTTTGAATGGGTTATTTGTCACTAACACATTAGCTCACTCCATTTATTGCAACCATTCAAGACTGCAGCAGGTTTGGTGTAAACAAAGCTTGGGTGGATATTTGGGAGGAGTATTTTTCTGAGTAGAGCAAAGCAGAATTGTTTGGAATTCATTCTTTTTTGCTAGGAGAACTGTTGACTGGGTGTGCTAGGAGCAAAATATGTAAGGCATTTGACATGGCATAACTGATGTGTTTTCAGATGTACTTCCCAAGTGTACAGCTCATGTGTTGGACTTTAGCATGGACCTAGTTTCTTTGCAATGAGCTGGCAGGTTTACCATGCTATGTTTTGTTCCTTATGAGAAATGGAGGCTTGCAGAGTGGGTGTTTGTACAAGGAGCTGCTGCACAGATCACAGTCACTGGGTGCCTAACCTGCCTTATTACATGGTTGTTTCATGCATGCACCCCAGCAAAGCAGCACTGCTTGTATTGGTGTAAAGAAAGTAGTCTTCTCCCTCATGGCATCTGCTTTTCTAGTCGGTGATCAGCAAATACGTGCTCTGACCTACTCTGACCTGCATGGCCAGGGATGTCTCTGAAGGTGGCATCTTCTCTTGTTTGTCTTGCCTGGCAGACTGGGATTTCATAGGGGAAATCCATATACGTGTAATCCCTTGACATCACAGTCTCGGATGGATGCTGTCTAGTAGCAGTTGGACAAGGTGTCTTAGCTGGGACAAGGCGTGTCCTGCTGCACCACAGTTCTCTGGGTGCAGCTCTATGCATCACTAGCTTTCTTCAAGAATTGCCCAAGTCTTGTTGGATGGACTGCAGGTAGCTGAGCTGCCCTGTGACTCTCATGGTGAACTGTGAGAGGGTTTAGGTGTCTTTGGAGGCCACAGAAAAGCACCACAGGCGGTTGGGGTAAGTAAGCCTGTGTTTTCATTGCTAAGAAGGAATACCACCACTTTGATTGTAGTCACCTCCTGGGTTTAAGACTAAGCCAGCCCCCGCTGGGCTTAAAACATTACCAAGCTCTGGTGGAAGTGCTGTCTATGTGGATGAGAATAGGATTGGAAGCAAAGTGTAAGCCAGGGCATGAGTTCACACTGCCCAGAAGATATACTCTGCAAAAGCAAAGAGTAAGCAGGTTGGAGTTTTTCTTTTGATACTATTTTGTTTGACTTATTGACTTACTGACTGATCTTTACTATGGTTATCAAGTGATTTATATCCTTCATCTGCCAAAGGGTAAGCACTAGAGTTGCCCAAGCAAGGCTGGTGAATTATTCTGTCACTGTACGCAGAGATAACCAGTCCTCCTAGTTTTGGCATTGGTTCAGTGTAGGGTTAATTGTCTGGCGGTTGACCTTTAAAACTTAAAAAGATGCATAATCCTTCCTGCCTAAGGTATGAACTCAGTTTTCTGTGTGTCACAACCAAGTCTGCTGGGATGTATGCTGCAAAAATAGCCTTTGTCACTTGAGACTTTGAGGAGCAGAGAGTTGTTCCTTTCTTGCTGAAGGGACCCTATGGCCACTTCTAGGTGATGAAAATGCAAAAGATGCAAAAGGCTCTACCCAGGTACTACTTAGCTCCTTTTCTTGACACAGAGCTGCCTCTTCCTGCCACCCTGCTGCTTAATAACAGGTTTCCAATCCATCAGTGCTGTAGAAATAGTAACTGTCAACTCCTTGGAGTGTCAATGTGGTGTGTGGACTGCAAGTGGAAAAGGTGATCAAGGAAACCAGCCTTTCTCCTGAGCAAGTAGGTGGGATTTGATGATAATCTGACCCCTTCCAAATGAACATTTGAACCTTTCCTTGGTGGCCTACACAATATCCTACACTGACCAGTAGCTCTCTTTCTAAATCTTCAAAAGGGTACCAGAGCAGCCAGTGTGTGTTCCCACCCTCAAGGGGGGGAAGAACTGAGTTCTTAAACCTGGGTGAGTGAGGGACCTCCCTACTCTCTAGATTGAGTCAGGGGAGTTTGTTGTCTTGCCTGTTTCAGAGCGTTAGCTTGGAGAGGAGCTGTAAAACCTCCCCGTGTCAGTGTCAGATATCTTGGTATTCAGTGGAAGTCAAGTAGGTGAGAAAATCAGCTGCAATTGTAATTGAGTCAGAAATGCTGTCTCCATGTGTCATCCCTGGAGATCTGTTTACGTATCCATTTGCTTAACAATGTGGTTAGAAGCCCTCAGCAGCATTTCAGCACCATCTCCCTGGCTTATATGTATGCCTGACATGCCCAAGGCAGTGAGCTATATCCGAACTAGATATAGCTCTAGAATTGCCAACATATGCATCTGGGTTTTCTTAGTAGTCCTGAATCAGATGGGTCTCTGAGTAGCCCTTAGGTACATGGGAGAGGGCAGATCTGACATTTCACAAGCAGCACCTCTCAATTTCATCTTGAACTCATGTCGCTGGATTGATTCTGTGTCGAGGAAGGCCCTCTCCTGAGCTGAGATCTGGCTAGAAAATCATCAGACCCCCTAGCTATCCATCTCCCAGGAGGATTTCTAGACATACTTTTTCATAAAAAATATGGAAAAGGAGTCCTTGTTTTGGCTTAGTCTCTGTGTCCTTGAATGAATAGTCATAGTGCAAGAGTGACTTCTCTGCCAGGTATAGGTTTTGCTGTCCACCCTGCAATGTTACCAGCGGGCAAGTGCATGTGGCACTTTCTTTCACTTTGTTAGGATATGCTTCAGATACAAACTAATGGTGGAAAGTTGCATGCGGTAGCAGACAGTGTAGTTAAGACCAAAGATGATGAAGGGGATGCTAAGTACTTGGAGCATGGATTGTGTTGGTGGTGGTAATGTTTTGTTTGGAGATAGATCTTCCACTCCTGCTTGCCAACGTGCTGTTTGATCTGCACTCTCCTCCTGGAGAGAGCAAGGGCTTTCAGCTTGCTATGGGCAGGACCTCTATGGTCTGTTCAGCACTAAGTGCCCTCAGTCCTCAGGAGATCAGCCATGTAAACTGGAGTAACCCGGGTGGATTGTCAGCCACCTGGGATTGCTCTCTCATAAAGAGCTACTGGCTGAAAGCTGGAGCATTCAGACTAGAAGTAAAGCACACATTTGAAAGACGATATAGATTAACCACTGGCAAAATGTCCCAAGAGAAGACCAGGGAATTCTCTGTCTCTGAAGGACAAGTGCACCTCTGGAAGGTATTTTAGACCCTACAAGTCAGTGGATTTAATGGAGCAGTAGCTACCTGAAGCCCTCCAGGAACAGGAGGTCAGCTGCTGGAATAATCCTCCGTGTCTTAAATTCCTGGCACACATCTCTGTGTTAACATAAAGGATCAGCTTTGCACTGACACCACTCACTTCTTTGCAAAGCTGGGTTTTGCCAGCTACTGGGCCTGGAAGAACAGAGCATTTGCTTCGAGTCCTACCCTTTCTCCACATACTCTGCTTAGCTGGGTATTCAGTGTACCTTTTTGTTTGAAATTATGTCCTCAGAAATCTGAGGGTGAGAGTGGAAGCATTTCTCCTTACCCCCTCCAAGCAGCAACAGTGAGCAGTTCTACTTTTCCAGCTGTTGCCATGCTTTGTTCTGGGTCTTGCTGCTTTTCGGTGTTTTTTCCACAGTTCAGGGCAGCTAAATCAGTCTGGCAACAGACTCTGTTCTCTCCACATCTCCCTGCGTCTTCTCCATTGAAAAAAGGAGCTTCAAATCACAAATATGTTTTATGTGCTCAGCCCCTTGCTGTGTCAAGGTCACCCTGAGTGGGGTTCCTGTTACAGCTTAGCGTTTTCACCTCTTCTAATTTCTCATGCATTAGTCAATCTGGAGCCTAATGGATCTGTAACCTGACTTTGCCTATTTCATCTGAGGCATTCCCAGCAATGTAAGAGGATTTGGGTACAACTTCCTTTCAAGTTAATGGAAAGATCTTGCTTGGAAAGAACCTGCTTGAAGATCTGAGTGTACTTTGCATTAATGTTTGCATTAATTTTAATGGGAGATGGCTCTAAATTCCTTAGATCAGCTTTGAGCTTCTTAAATTTTGTCCTTCACCTGTCTCATCTAAAATGGCACTGATGACCAGCAGCACCCTTAAATGAGCGGCATCATTATTGGCCACCATGTCCTGCAAGTTTTTCTGCTTCTGTTGATCTATCTGGAAATGTCCCTGTTCTCTGGTGACCCCACTGCCCCCCTCATCAGCTCACCACAGGCAGGGCAGAAGGTCCAGGCACAGCTCTGAACTCAGAGGCTGTCCCTTGCATGGTCTCTGACAAGTCACATTGTCTGTCTCTGCTCCACCTCCATCTGTAAAGCAGGAAAGAGCAAGACTCCTCTGGGACTTTTTTATTAGCATTTATAAAGCACTTTGTGATCATCAACAGGAGGGAATAGAGGAAAGCGAATCTATATTCTTGCCACTCAAGTCTTGCTTACTGCAAAGCTCTGCTACTTTGGGCACCATTACCTTCGTTTGGCTGGTACAGGCAGGCCTGCCTACCTGCCCACATGTGGGGCAGAGCCCAGCCTGGGTTTTAGCGTGGGTAAGGTCTTGTCTGGCTTTGCTGCTTCTGTGGTGCCATGCTACTCATGGCACTCGCCTCGTGAACTAAGCAACTCGGTATTTCCTACTTCCCCTCCCTTTCTTCTTGATCTCTGCCCTCCAGCTCCTCTGTTAACTTTGACATTTGAACACAGCAGTCATTAACTGTTACTGAGCATCTCTCACTGATCAGATAGCTGCTTGTTCAGCAGATTTCTTGCCTCCATTTGGGCTTCCAGTAGGTATTTCTTTACATCTCAGACTGAGCTGAGCAGAGACCAGCATCCTGACTGCTCATCACATCCCCCTTTCCCCTGGTGAAAGCCAGCCCTAGCAGAGCTCTTGTACGTGTTGCATCTCTGGCATGATCTCATTTTGCTCAGACAGTCCAGCTTAAACAGCCTGATGTAGTAAAAGAGTTGATGCAAACCCTACTCACCTCAACACAATCAGGTTAGCGAGCAGCTACACATGCAGTTGTCTTGGCAGACAAGAAAGGCCACACTGGCTTGGCCACACTGGAAGTACCCCTAGGAAGGACTTTGTGGTCAAATAGGACGTAGAGAGGTGGGGAGGCAGCTCTGTTGAAGTATAACAGGGCACCTGCTGGAGAAGTCATCTTATTAATGAGTTTTTCATGCTTTATTTAAGCTCAGTGCTCATTTGCAGTCTTGTTGCCAGCCAGGCACCGTCTGGTGTGGTGCCACTTGTCTGGTGACATGGGGCTGGGCACAAGTGTCCAAGTTACAGGAGAGCAGGCAGGGTCCACCATACTTAAAGAGATCTGGTGTGACTTGTTTGCCACATAAAGCAGGAGAAGGTGGGAGCAGGCTGCCTGTGTTCACACACCGGGCCAGCCCCAGGTCAGTTCCAGCCCCCAACAATTAGCGAGACAGATTGAATCTAGATTGATCTGTCCCAATTCCAGCAAGAAATTATCCTTTCCCTCTGTCTCCATGTTAAAAGGAAGGAGACCTTGTCATATTTCTGGATAAATGCGAAGTACATGGCAAGGTAGAAATAAATGTTGTGCTAATGCATAGGAAGAATCATTAGGACAGAAAGACATCATCGACGCAGCCGGGCTGCAGCTGATCTGCATCACTGTGTTGAAACTCTGCCTTATGGTATAGCTACTGCAAAAGGCAGGATTCAACAAGGGCTCTGCTATTCATTGCACATTTGCAGATGTTGCAGGGGTGTGCAGACAGGTAGACTCTGGTTCAGAGCAAGAGTTCTCCAGGCTGCACCGATAGCAGCCTGGACCAGTGCAATGATGTTTGCTGCAGGGAATTCGTAGGAATTGCCTCCTGGTGCAGTTGTTTGACAGATGCACTTGGGTCACTCAGATCTTTGCAGTCCCTATCAGCATCGAGAGAAAACTGGGTTTGTGGGAGAGCAGAGGAGAAGTGACATGCTGCTTCAGTGAATGCACATGAGCAGGAGTATGGTGCTGAGCTAAGCTGGGTTTTATGGGTCTCTTTGGAGATGAATTTTTGAGAGGGTGAAAGGGACAGTGAGGAGCAGGGTATGAGTCCCTGGCAGAAGCCAGTAGAGGAATATCAAACATCTGCTTCATTCTGTGTCACACCAGCCATTCCCAGGCTCCACACCCAAAATATGATGACACTAACAGGGACACTTAATTGAAAGAGTGCTGGCCTGCCACCTCTCTCAGCCGCATCTTCACACTGTACTGTGATCAACAAAGACAGCGAAGAAACCAGAAAATTGGGCAGGCTATTATCAAGGAGGGTAGTTAACCCTGAAGGGTGCAGTGCTCTGATTCACTCCATGGCTCCACAAGCTGTTCTGCCCATAAAGCCAAGGGGGGGACTCCTTTGCAATGAAGGGCTCTCTCTATTACACCCAGAGAGCTCAATTTTTCAAAGACACTGCAGGAAGCAGCCTGAGGAGTAAGACAGAGCACAACAGCCAAACCAGTTTGGCTTCGCACCGCTGCAGAGAGCAGCATGCAGGCCTGGAGACAACAACCTGCAAGCTCACTGGCTGCTCCAGAAAGCAGAGAGAGACAAAGGATGCTTGTCCTGAGATCCATGGTGGGTGCAGCCATCCCTGAGCTACCCACAGCGTGAAGGGACGCTCTCTTAGCTGGCAGAGCAGTGTGGATTTGTGCATGTTTATCCAGGGCTTTTGCCTGCGTGGTGCCAGCATGAGAGCCCCTGCTTGTAGTTGACAGCTCAGCTATTGTTGCAAAGTATGATTTAATAGCAAGACTTGATTACAACATGCAAATGTAGCTGCTGGGGGACTATCTCAGAGGTTTGTGGAGATTAGCTGTTAAATTGGCCAGTGCAAAAACATTATTAAGCAGAGAACATAATTACTCATCTTGTGCTTCTGTAGTGTATAGAAGAGACAGATTTGTTTAAAAGCCAGCAAATCCTATATAGAGAAAAGACTTGTGTAAATGCCACATCATGTACTACTGTATGTTGCAGCATATTTTATTAGAGAAGCAATACTTAATAACAATGTTTGGGAACTTGTGGAAGGAATCCATTATATTATTCTGCATCATAAAAGCAAACGTAATGCCTAGTCTTTGTGAAGGCTGTGCAGATACTCAAACATCTCCTTTCGCTGGTGGTTGATTGCTTTTATGGAGATTGTATCATATGGATATAAACAAATCTGGCACTTGATATGAAATCTGGGAGCAGGGTTTTAGACTCACGCATCTATCTTCTATCTGTGCTTGTTCCCTCTGAAATGCATCAAGGTTCCCATTAACACCTTAAATGTGGAAAGTAGGATTAAAGTGAGACTGTCAGCACATACAAAATGAACATCTAGGCGTGCACTTGCTGTTATGTTTTTCCCTTTCAGTGCTAGGGTAGTCCATGGGGCTGCTAGAATAAAAAGCTTGTGTGTGTGCAAGGGTGCAGGGGGAAGGATGGAGGTGTGGGGAGCTTGTTAGTGCTGCAGACCTGGTTTTTAGAGCAGGGTTTTCTGGGTTCAGTGGTTTTCTCCTGCCCCGTGGCTCTCAGTAGCCCAGGCTGGGCTTGCAGGGAGTGGTGCAGTGACAGCTAGAGGACTGAAATCAGATGTAAAAGTGCATTTGGCTAGCCAAAGCCCCAGACAATTTCAGGAAAATCTTCTTTAGCAGAAGAGTCAGGAGGTCTGAATTAGAGGAACAGCTTGTTCGTAATGGAGCGTAGTTCCTGCAGTCACAAGTGCTGGCAGGGAAGGAGGGTGATGCTGGCAGGGCGAACCTGCTGTGCCGCAGTGCCTGTGGCTCACCCCTGATTCATGTCACTGGACACTTCCGTTCCAGCATCTCAGGCCCCCGAGAGATGCTCTGCCGAGGCTTTGCTTGTCTAAGCAGAAGGAAGTATCCTCCCAGCCTAAGTGGGAGAGATAAAGACATCAAGAGTTTTTGATGGGAAACTCCTTGCCATCCCTTTGTTGCAGCTCAGGAGCATTTGTACACCAGTAATTGCTCCCCAGGCTAGTTCCTGTGTGACTCAGAGCTGAATGTGGAGCTGGAGAGGGCTGCTGCTGTGTGAACCTCAGCATCCCAGCACAATATGTCCCAATCACTCTAAATTTCAGTTCACAGCCAATCCTCCTTTACAACATGTCTGTGAACACACAGGCATGCTACCTTGCTCCTGACCTGCTGTATACTGGTAAATTTGCCACGGTTGGAGCCATCAGCTGTTCCAGGCGGTGAAGGTGGGGAAACTACTGCCTTGCTTGTGCTGTGCTTGTTTTTGGCTCAGAGCCACAAATCACCTGAACTCCAAGACAGCTGCTCACCAGCATGTTCCAGTATGACTGCGAGGTGGCCAGGAAGAACTCTGGCTGTGTCCAGCAGCAGCATCTCCCTCCTTTCATTATTCAGTGCCAAAGGGTAATCCTAAGAATACCTGTGAGTGGTTTGCAAGCCACAGATGTCAGAGGGGGCAGCTCTGCAAAGATCTTTTGTCACTGGGGAAGGGAGGATAACCCATCTTGTCATCACTGAGCAGGAAGGGATGTTACCTGCAGCCAGGTGCTGGGAGTAGGTTGGAGCAGGTCTGGTTCTCAGCAAGGGAAACCAGCTGAGGGTGGATCAGCCCTGTTGGCAGAGGAGCAGGAAGGGACATGGGACAGCACGGGCTGAAATGCTGAGGTATGACATGCTTAGTCCCTGCACAGGCACATCTCAGTTACAGCCATTTTTCTATGATGATCTTTAATAGTTTGTAATGAAGCCAAGCAGTGGGAGAAACCACATAGCAAAATTTCATAATAATTTTGTCCCAGTTATATGAGGGCTGTGTCTATTCAAGCTGTCCATGTCTCCCTAAACACCACATTCGCACTTCCAAGCTGCATGTCCAGTGATCAGTACTGAAAAATACAATGAACTTCACATAGTGGTAGAGTTGCAGCAGGAGTCTCTGATAGCCAGAGAGGAGGCAGAGGTGATGTACTCCTCTGTTAAGCTCCTTTTTTGTGTGTGTGTGTATGGCTTGGGTGTGCAACAGATCTGTCCATTAAATGACTGTTAACCTGTTCTCAGAGTCCAGAGCACAGGAAGTCATTTGTCTGATCCTCTTCTCTGGCAGTAGTGGGGCTGCCTATGGGAGATGCCCTTAGCTGCAAACTAAGGTACTATAGGAAGAGCTGCAGTAGTTCTTGCTTCCATGAACAACAGAGTTTTTCTGCACTGAGCTGAATAACACAATTTGAGGCAGGACCTGCTCCTAACTGGTCCTAAAAGTTTGCTGCTGCTGCTCTGAAACCCTGGGCTGGAATCAGGCTGTGATAATTAATGGAAGTTAAAGTGCTCCTTCTGCCTGTGAGCTGGTTGGAAATGGAAAAGAAGAACCTGTCACAATTGTGACTGGCTCTAAACTGCTGTCAGGCTCTCCTCCTTCCCTTCCCTGCCCCAAGTGGAAAATTGTATTGGAAAGCAACAGTTAGAGCACTTAAATCTTTCCACAGTTCATTTCAAGCTCCCTTTCTTCTTCCCAGCCATTCCCAGGCCAGTTTGGGGCACGGATGGGAGACTGCATCTCTGGCCGAAACTTCCAGGATGTTAAATAACAATGGGAGTGTGGCTTTCTAAAAGGGTGTAATGTGCCTGGATTGCACGTACCATAAGCTGTATTTCCCATGCTTTAATATACAGACAATCCATGTATTGCTCCTGAGCTGTTTCATTTTCATATGGGATCTATCATTGTGTGTTATGGAACAAGCTCAAGCTGAAATGGGGTTGGTACCTCTCCTGCTATGGGGGATGTCTCCCACAAGCATTCAGAGAAGTTGCTAGCATTTGAGGGATGGTGTGCTAGCGAGCTCCTTTGGTCTGCCACCTCAGTGGAGGTAGGGGATGGAGATCCATGCAGCAGCAAAGACACAAGGGTTATTGATGTCTTAGAAACCATGGAGGCACCTGAGAGTGGTCACATAGGAATTAGGGCTTCCCCTCCAAAAAGGTGGCAGGATCAATACCCCAACTGAAGTGCATCTACACCAATGCACAAAGTATGGGCAACAAACAGGAGGAGCTGGAAGCCATTGCGCAGCAGGAAAACTGTGACATAGTTGGCATCATGAAAACCTGGTCAGATGACTCGCGTAACTAGGGTGCTGCCATGGGTGGCTGTAAACTCTTCAGAAGGGATAGGCAAGGAAGGAGAGGCAGTGCAGTAGCCCTGTATGTTAAGAAGTGTTTTGACTGTCTGGAGCTTCATGATGGTGACAATAGGGTTGGTGTTTATAGGTAAGAATCAAGGGGAAGACCAGCAAGGCAGATATGGTGGGAGTCTGGGATAGACCACCCAACCAGGATGAAGAGGCAGGCAAAATATTTTATAAGCAGCTGTGAGAAGTCTCACAATCGCTAGCCGTTGTTCTCATGGGGGACTTCAACTTACCGTATGTCTGCTGGAAATACAGTACAGCAGAGAGGAAACAGTCTAGGAGTTTCAGAACTAGACTGAAACTAGTCTTCTAGTAAAGCCTTTGACACCATTTCCCACAGCATTCTCCTGAAGAAACTGCCTGCTCATGGCTTGAGCAGGTGTACTGTTCTCCGGGTAGAAAACTGGCTGGATGGCTGAGCCCAAAGAGTGCTGGTGAGTGGAGTTAAATCCAGTTGGTGGCCAGTCACAAGTGGTGTTCCCAAGGGCTCAGTACTGGAGCCAGTTCTGTTTAATATCTTTATCAGTGATCTGGACAATTGGATCGAGTGCACCCTCAGTAATTTTGCAAATGACACCAAGTTGGGTGGGAGTGTTGATCAGCTGGAGGGTAGGAAGGCTCTGCAGAGGGATCTGGACAGGCTGGATCAATCAGCAGAGGCCAACTGCAAAGTGCCGGGTCCTGCACTTGCATCACAACAACCCCATGCAATGCTACACGATTGGGGAAAAGTGACTGGAAAGCTGCTCAGTGGAAAAGGACCTTGGGGTCCTGATTGATGGAGCTGAACATGAGCCAGCTTGTTCCCAGGCAGCCAAGAAGGCCAATGACATCCTGGCCTGTATCAGCAATAGTGTGGCCAGCGGGGCCAGGGCAGTGATCATCCCCCTGTACTCAGCACTGGTGAGGCTGCACCTCGAATCCTGTGTTCAGTTCTGGGCCACTCATTACAGGAGAGACATTGAGGTGCTGGAGCAGGTCCAGAGAAGGCCAACAGAGCTGGTGAAGGATCTGGAGCACAAGTCTTATGAGGAACGGCTGGGGGAACGGGGGCTGCTCAGCCTGGAGAAAAGGAGGCTCAAAGGAGACCTTATCACTCTCTACAGCGAACTAACAGGAGGTTGTAGTGAGGTGGGTGTTGGTCTCTTCTCCCAGGCAACAAGCAATAGGACAAGAGGAAATGGCTTAAAGTTGCACCAGAGAAGGTTTAGATTGGATATTAGGAAAAATTCCATCACCGAAAAGGTTCTCAAGCACTGCAACAGGCTGTGCAGGAAGGTGGTAGAGTCACCATCCCTGGAGGTATTTAAAAGACGTGTTGATGTGGCACTTACGGATATGGTTTAGTGGTGGACTTGGCAGTGCTCGGTTAATGGTTGGACTTGATGATCTGAAAGGTCTTCTCCAGCCTAAACAATTCTGTGATTCTATGATTTTCAGAGCTTGCGAAGGACAAGGAAGCTCTCTGCTCAGTCTGAGCCTGGAGATTGCAGTGCACCCCAGCCACATGGGCTGTTTCAAACTGTCACTCTCAGATTTGCAAATGGTTGACCCAGCATGTAGATCTAGTGGCCAAACAGAGGTCTAGGACCCACATCATTCACATTGACTGCCGAATATGAAGACATCACTGACTGGGTTGCCTGGAAGGAATATGGCTGGTTGGGATCCAACCACCACAAGAGCTCCAACCATTGAGGTCCTTCTGTGCCAGGGCTAGGAGCACCGTTGTGCTTCCAGCAGTAGAGTCCTTGCAGGTGGTGACTGGCCTTGGTGATTCCTAATGTAGAGTGAGAGATTCAGGCACTGGGGAATGGGCGGGCATTGTTGTCCAAACCAGGATGGTGATTTAGAAACAAAAGGCAGATTTAATGTTGTTTTTCCTTCTTCTAAATGTACAGAGCTACCCTGTTCATTCAAGGGTTAAGCAGTCTGAGAGATCCAGCACCCAGAGCCAGGTATCTGTCAGGCCTGGACTGGAGGCTCACCAAAACATGAGGATATATGGTTTTATTTCTGTTTTGTCATTTGGAGATTACTACTCAGTGTCTGTAGGACAAGAAAGTTCTGGGGCATCTTAGGATATGCCCTGTGCTCCAAAAGAGGTTGTTGTTTTGGCTTTGCAGCACTCATACGCAAAGGCAAGAACTCATGCCTGAAATGTTCCTTTTCCAAGTATTAAAAGCCAAGGCTCTGCAAGATGACAATGTTGCAAATCTTATCACAATCCAGTGCTGAGATCCGTTGGTTTCAGCAGCACAAATGTGCTCACAGATCTGCGTGCCTGCTTTTTGGTGATGGTACATTTTTTCAGGAGCTGGTCTGTGCTGCTGAACTCTGGTTGTATCTCCCAGTTCAGAGACTGGAGGGTAACATTGCAAGAGCTGTTCTTCATCACGCCTGGTTCTTCATTGTAACCAAACTTTCCTTGATCTTGTAAAACCCTGGCCCAGAGGAGCAGTTTCAGGATATCATGGTGGATGTAGCTTGGGTTCCTCTGCTCTTAGATGCAGCTGAGGGACCCGTAAAAGTCAGTGAAGGAACTAGCAGAAGTAATCAGGTTAGCGTGTCAGCTGTAACAGCCAGGGACTGAGACACTTGCTACCTTCACCCAGCAGCGTGTGAGGTTTTGCAGATCTCACTGTGAACAGAGCTTGTTTTCTGTTTTATACAATCACAGCAGAGGGACTGTGATGTGAAACAAAGTCCTTTCTGCTAATCCAGCTCTGGAGAGTTGTCATATCCATCTCTGGGCTTTAAGGATATGATTCTTCCTTGCTTACAGCAATAGGTCCCATGCCACCCATTCTTACCTGTTACAGTCTCATCGAAACTACCTCATCTATCCCCATCTACCATCTGTGTGAAAGTAGCTCCAGCTGAAGATAAATAGCTCTCTGCCACCAGAGCTGTGTGCTCTCCTCTCTGTCAGCAAGCGTGCTGTTCAACACCCGCTCCCATGCCACTTGGCTTTCTCCGTGTGTGCTGAACTCCGGTAGGATGTTTAGCAGTTTCTTCTTGATCCCATTGCGTAAATGAGACTAATTTCAGCCTGCTGTGATGTGTGGGCTTGTTGGAACGTGACTATAAATCCAGACCTGAACATTTTCTCGTAATGGAGAGGGTGGTGAAATTGCATTGCTGCCTTTAACCTCAGGCTGTCCTTAGACCAAGCCAGACTCTTCACAACCGCTATGACAGTAAATCAAATAGCTTTTGAATCGATGCACATAAAAGTCAGGAGAGAGACGTTACAGATGGAAAAGACCTACTGCACCTTGAGTCTGTCCCGCTGCAGAGGGGGTAAGGCTCTCAGGAATTTACAGCGTGGCTCCAAGCCTGCCCGCTGAGGCCAGGCAGGGTGAGAGTTGTGCCTGGGGAGATGTGGGGTTAGGAGAGACTACCTAAGTTTCCTGCAGCGTTTCCATCCTGCTCATCTCTGCATTTCATTCCCTTGGCTTTATTTTTGGGGCAAGAAAACTGTTGTTGATTGTATATTCAACAAACCTGATACGTTCATTCTGCTCATTGTTTTTCACTCAGGGCTATGCCTGACTTTTCTATAGAAGCATGTTTTTCTCACCTAATATTTAGTTTAAGATTGCAGGAGCTGGATATAAAACCTTCTGGGATGTTTTAATCTGCCAAGAGGCTGCTTGAAAACAGAAGCTATCCAGAGTTTTTCAGTAGTCCCTATTTAGAGAACATCACCCCCAAATCCTGTGTTGCCCATTTCCCTTTCATCTCCTTGCCAACTTTCATTGGTTGTTTTAACCCTGATCTGCTGTGAGTGTCCCCTGTACTTTTCTCCCCTCCCTCTAGGGTTTCTATGTCTTTGAAAGTCCTGGTAACCAGAAGGTTCATGTGCTGTGTTTCGCAATCATTTCAGACCAAGAATAATACAGCCAGAGCCAGCTGGATCCTTCACTCCATATTGATACAACTATTCCCCTTAACCTGCCCACACTCAGTGCTACAACTGCAAATCTGAGGTTGAACCGGAACAGTGCTGTAAGCCCTGCTCCATGGCCCTGCCTGGAAAGCAGCACCCCCAGCAGAGCATCCCACAGCCAGGAGTGGCTGCCTTTGGGTGTTGTCTGCTGGGGACCTTGCTAAATTGAATGTATTTTCCTGACGCAGATCTTCTCAGAACCAGTGGTCCTGGTGGTTGCTCTAGTTCCCTTGATCTGCAGCCAGTTTCTCCTAAGCAATCCTCCTCTGGCAAGGCCCCTGCTGAAGGCTGGCCAGTCCAGGTGATTACTTCTCCTTCTCCTGAGGACTCTTCCTATGAGCCCAAACAACACTTGAGCATGGTTAAGAACTGGCACAGGGACCCAGAGGGTCTGTGAGATACTTGACTTTGAAGGTTGCTAGAACTCAACTGGAAAAGGTCAACCTGATCCAACTTTGAAGTTATCCTGCATTGAGCAGGAGTTTGGACCAGAGACCTGCAGCAAAAGAGGGCATTGCTTACCAAGTCACTGCCTGGCTTTCACTTCATGAACATCAGGAGGTACATGTTGAGTTAGCGTGCCACCACTGCCTTTGGCTGCCACATTATTTAGATTATTTTCCATGTTCCTCATCTTTTAAACTTTTTTGGCTAGCTTTGGTTGTTCATCTTTTAATGAGCTTCTGCTGGCTCCTGCTTGTTTGTCCCTGGGTCACAACCTGGTTGGTAGATGGATGCTGTCCCCAGTCATTGGCCACCTCAGGGTATGCTAGTCTGGGATGTTCAGCCCTTCTTTATTTCCCCCTTTTCCATTAGTTTGACTCCTGCTTTGGAAGTAGTCAACTCTTCAATGTTAGGTAAGCTGGAAAAAAGCCAGGGAGAAATACACACAGGCTGTGAACACCTCCTCAGCTGGAATGTCTGAGAGAGCATTAGCTGGTGGGGAACATGGTACAGGAACGCAGGTTCTAGCGGTCTGTGACTCCCTACAGCACTATCTGTTCTCCAGGTGATTAAGTGTTTCTTCCTTACTGAAAACTTGTCTCAGATTAAACCACCATAATACAAAGCTCAGGTTCTGGAGCAATCCCAAGTGTAGGTTAATATTTACAAGCTATCAGCTTCAGGCTTTATCTCCATACCTTGCTAGCAGAGGTAAAATCTTTAAAAATCCATTTTGATCTTTCTGGTTCATGGCACGGCTTTAATATGACACTTTCCATGTGAAACTGGCAAATGTCTTAATGGAAATGTAAGTTTTTCTCATCCCTTCAGGAACTAGTAACAGATGAGCAGCCCCCTGTGTACAAGGGGCCATGCCTTTATAATGGAGCATAAGTGATGGACAGTATCTCTGCAGGATACTCATGCTAGGAAATGTCAGAATGTTATTTCTGCCTCAGTGGCTTAAGATCATTTGTTTACCTAATGGATTTGCATTTTGCAGGTGTTGTGTTAATATTAATGTGTTGTCTGAATTGTTAATATTCCTTCACTTCAATGTTACATTAATGAAGGCTGCAGAGGATGGAGAAAAGACCTGGCTAATTAATTAAATGGGCAAAAAGCATCTTTAACTTTCCATCGTGCTGCCCTTTGCTTCTACCTAATGGGTCTTGGCATTTCTGGTCAGCAGCCATGTAACACATGCTGCTGTATGGAACACTCAGCCATGGACTTGCTAATTTTTTTGACCCATAAATCACTTGCGTAAAGTTTTAATGGTGAGGAAAAGTGCCTTTCATTCCTGCTTCCTCCTTTCAGTGGGAAATGCAACCTGGTAACAGGCCGTGCTGGCCTGATGTGTGGGGCCGGAGACTTTCCCATCAGGAGAGGGGCTGTCTGCATTTCTTCAGGAATTCTTTCCATTCCCCTCTTAGCCAGACTCTAAATGACATTTATATTATGTATCTTGTCATAAGTTCTACGTTCAGAGGCAGTGGCATATCAGGCTGCATGTCTCAGGAATGTGGACTGCCAGTCTGGCTTTGGGTGCTGGTGTGAGGTATCTTCCCTCTCCTCTGCACCATTCCAGACTCAGTTTGGCTTTGGGCTCTTTTGCCCAACAGGAATTCCCATAGGCTGGATAAAACTGTCTTGGGACCCTCCTCTGGCCCTGGGCAGCTGTCCAGCACGCCTGTTTGGGAGCATCCTAATGCTTTCCTGAAAGTAAGGCTTGCCAGCCCAGGCGGTGATTGCTCTCGTGAGACCCATTAGCTGAACACAGCGTTGAGTTGTGTGCATTAGTGGTCACTGCTTATCCCTCCCCTGCGTCTCTGTGGAGTGGGAGCAGGGCCGTGGCCATTGTACCTCCCTCTGAGAGATGAGATCTCAGTGAGCTGGTGGCTCCCTGGAAAGCCAAACCAGATCTAATATGGATCCGTGGGAATCCGTGGGCTGGGATTCCCAGCCACACAGCTCCTGCAGCTAAACGCAGGGATTGCAAATCCTTTTGAGTATTGCCATCATCTTCCCCACAGAGAAATGCTTGGACAGTGTGAAGGGGTTGTGTTTTAAAGGAGGTTTTTCAAAAAGCACTTTGTTCTGACATCCATCATGAGTGGAGAGGTCTGTGCAGCACTGCCAGGCAGCCCCAGCCACTGGAGACATTAGAGAGGAGTATATGTGGGTCTGTGTGCACATGCTGAGTGAGTGGCACTCTGTGGGCTTCTTTGAGGCCAGTGGAAAAAGTTGCTTCTTGACCCAGGAAGGTCATTCCTGGAGGGAGATCTTCCTCTGTCTGTGGTGCTGAGGGCGAAGTCCTCTGGCCTGGGCTCAAAAATGTGATAGCCTTGAGAAAACTGTAGAGAATACTGGAGCTGGGACCAAGGGAGCCTGCTGAAGTTGTGCTTCAATGTCCTGTGCGGCCCAGCACATGGGTGCAGGTCTAAGCTTTTATCCCTGGCCCGCAGCAGCTGAAGGTGCTGTTTTGGCACGGAGGGGCTCTTCAGCTTCATGTCAGGAGTCTGAAGGTTGGCACCAATTTGCATGAAAAGGAGCAGACTGCAGTCATATTAACATTTAATGAAGAGGCGCAGCCCACAGAGACCGCATCCTCTGCAGCACTTGCTCTTCAGTTCTGTCCTGGGTTCAGCTATAGCAGTCATTTTTCTCCTGCTTAGTAGCTGGTGCAGTGCTGTGTTTTTTAACTTTCAGCCTGGGAACAACACTGATAACACCGATGTTTTTAGTTGTTGCTAAGTAATGTTTATTCCAACCAAGGACTTTCTCAGTCTCATGCTTTGCCAGGGAGGAGGGGAAGCCGGGAGGAAGCAGAGACAGGACACCTGACCCAAACTAGCCAAAGGGGTATTCCATACCACAGCACGTCATGCCCAGTATGTAAACCGGGGGGAGTTACCCGGAAGGCCCAGATCACTGCTCGGGTCGGGCTGGGTATCGGTCGGCGGGTGGTGAGCAATTGTATCCTCTCCCCTTGTTATTTCACTAATCGTTATTATCATTGGTGGTAGCAGTAGTGGTTTTGTGTTATACCTTAGTTGCGGGACTGCTCTTATCTCAACCCGTGGGAGTTACATTCTTCCCATTCTCCTCCCCATCCCTCCGGGAGCGGGGGGAGGAAGAAGGGGGGGGGGGGAGTGAGCGAGCGGCTGTGTGGTTCTGAGTTACCGGCTGGGCTCAAACCACGACAAGTTCAATGACATTTCCTTTGCCACGTGGATCAAGACAGGATGGATGGTGGTGGGATGGGTGGGTGTTAGCTTTATCCCTTCCATACAATCCACAGATGAGGCTGAGGAGCTCCAGGCCAGGCGGGAAGAGTTTGCCATCCATGTAGCTGAGCGCCAAGAAGTGCCAGAGGTTGCTTATGCTGTCTTCAGTGCCCTGATGTCTGGCCTGATGTCATGCTGCCAGGTCAAGTCAGCTCTTTTACGTAATGGGGCTGCAAAGTGGCATTGATAATTTCAAAGGAACTCAGGCTTTTCTAGCTGTCTAAATCCCCGTGTGCAAACCCAGTACATCAGGCTTTAAGCAATTAATTCCTAATCATGCCAAATGCCTTCAGTAGCCCAGCTTTAGTATTGAGAGCTTAAAATGGTTTTCCACTGTACCACGGTTAATTTGGATAAAGCAAAGAGAGTGGTCTCAGGGCGTTTCCAGCCTCAAGGTGTGAGAGTGGCCAGTAAGTGACATTTGTATTTCAAAAACCCTCCCATGCATTTGGATTGTAGGCATCTATTACTGGAAAGGCACCATAGACAATAAAAAGGGCATTCTTTATACCCTGCAAGGAGAGTTCATTAGAGGGAAAAGCCATTCTAGCTTAGTAAGAAATGAATCTAAAACTGCCTCAGAGCTGCTATTCTCATCAAGTTTCAATGTTAACAGTTTTAACCAAGAGCTAATTGTGCAATCTCAGAAAGTGGAGTAATTCCATTATTCAGCTATGCTTCAAGGCCACCACTAGTTGAGAAAGGAGCACAAATGACTTTTCATCAAGCCAGGAACTGCCAGCGTTCTTGCCTTTTACTACTTTTTCTTTCAAAAGAAAGTAGGGCTTTTGGTCTTTTGGCAGCTGTCATTGGCAAAGGGAGCTCCACACCAACATTGCAAGGCTCATATATAACACCGCAGTCCAATTTTTTGGATAACAGGGGATTTGATTTTCATAACTCTTCAAGCAGCAGTGCTATTCCAAAGTGGATGGCTGAAGATGCTCCTGTTCGTTGGATAGGCATAGTGTCACCAGGAAGACAGTACACCATTCTTGCAGGATTTTGCATGGAAAAGAGCCATCATAAGTGCTGGACCAGCTACTCGCCAAAGAGCATGATTCTGTCATTGGCTGCACTCTCAGGAGATGCAGGATTAGCTAATGTTGCTTTTAGAAGTGCTTTTATAGAAACCTCTCAAGTTCCTTTGCTTCATGGAAGAGCTGTAATCAAAAATAAATGTACATGATTTAAAGGAAAGAAGAAAAAGTCGCACCACATCCAGCGTCTTTGGACTTAACACTTTTGAGAGAGTTTGTTGGTTGAACTGTGGTGCCATTTCTTTACTGTTTTCCTTCAGCTGATAAGGCTGCTGCTGCTGGATGTGCACTGGACTGTTTGCAGCCTTTCGTGGAAGGTGACTTTCTCTTGGTAAATTCAGCAGGATTTAGAGTCCCATTCCCAAGAGGTGGCTATAGATCTCTTGTTTGTTATGAGATTTCGCTGCAGCAATAATCCCCTTCAAGCCAGCAGAGAGCAAGAGCTCTCAGCGATGTACTGCCCTTAGCAAGGGGACGTATATCCATCAGTGTCTTTAGAGCCCTCTCAGACACACACAGACAGGTCTAGGCTTCCTTTTCTCAGCACTAGCCTTCCATGGCACTATTTGGTTCATACACAAACCAAGTTTTCAAAGCTATACTGTCCTAACCCTGTTTGGATCCAGCATGGAGCTGGACACCTGAGGCAGACATGTAGCTATGAATTGAGAAACCAGAGGCCTTGTCTGGTGGTTGAAGCACAAAACCGTGCTGAGCCAGGATATTAAACTCATCTGGAGATGGGAAGGACTTTGAACAGCAGAAGCCTTGCTCCCTGTGCAGGAGGGAGCAATAGCTGTAAAGAGGAGACAAGATGGAGAGGAGCAGATGGCATTTTATAATGTGATAGGGGAAAGAAGTTTGGTAACCTTTCCAGAAATTATTTGGTCCCATTTGGCTCAAGTCTGAGATGCTGGAAAGATGCTGAGATTTACTTGGTGGCAGCTCACCCAGACAGAGGGACTACTGTTGCAAGGGTGGCTCAGACTCCAGCTCTTCCCTTTGGGAGTTTGTTTCTACAATGAGCTACATGTGAAGAAAGGACCAATTTCTGCAGCCTGTGAAAAGCAAAAAAACCCAAAACCCTGCCATGGGAGAGCTATGCAGTGTTTTGAGTTTATCTCTGAGTCCATGCCTCAGCTATGAGAACACTTCCAATGCCTGGATACACCCAGCAGCTACACCTTGCAGAAAGGGATGGAGGTGGTGACACAGCTTGGGGGGAGAGCCATGCTCATTTGTTCAGCCCTACCTTGCTGTTTGCTCTGAAGCTTACAGGTCTGCTACACTGGTGGAATAGCAGATGTTTTAGTGTAGCTTTGCTTTAACCAAGCTGCCTGCCTCCTTCCTGCATTTACTGGATTGCAAACAAAGTACTCCTTGTCTCTCCCTTGCAGCGAACCTTGCTTAGCTAATGTCATTTGTCAAGTTAATCAGGGAGAGTGGGCACTTCAATGGCTGCTGTATAGGCTGGCCGCATTGCCATGGAGACAAGGAGCCAAACAGACATTTCACTTGCCCTGCTTCACTCTGCACAGAGTTGGCAGAAGAAGCCAGTATTTTATTTGCCGTCAGCCAACGAACTTGCTGAGGATGTGAAAAGTTTTTCAAGGTTGCTATCAAGAAATTGGGAAGGGGTCTAGCTAACCTTTTACAGAGCAAATAGTAATGCTGCTACTAAAGCAATTCCAGAGTCTCAATGTGCAGCTCCTCTTTACACAGATGTTTGGCTATGGTAGGAGCTGTGTGAGAACGGAAGCCTAGTAGCTTGGGTTTGGGGATGCCATTGAGATGTTGTCAATCCTCTTCAGCTGGATGGTTTCATAGGTGGCTGTTTGCTTACCAGAGCTGTGATCATCATTTAAGATACTTTGAAAAGCACCAAGTGCTGTGTTTAATAGCATCTCAGGAGCCTGAAATCTCCCTGGCAGTTGGTGGGATTTAGGAGCTGGCATGCCTTGATCATGTTTGAAACTCGGAAATTAGTGCTTTTGAAATCTGTACACTCCAGCTGACCTCTTGCATAAGGCAGTCTATGTAGTTTCACCCACTAATTCCTCCACCAAGCCTGTAACTCATAAGCAAAATCTGGGTATTGAAAGAGATGGCACAAGATGCTTAGAGAGCTTGCAAGCCGTCCTGCCCCTCCCTCTCCTCCCTCTTACATGTGCACGTTAAATGATGCATTGAACAGGTTTGGAAGTGCTCCCTCCTGCAGCCCTGGTGAGCAGGACAGCCAGGATCCGCAGGCACCTATAGGAGGGACAGCCACCTGCTAACCCCAGCCCTCTCCACAGGACAGCACAGGAAATCTCGCATCAGCACAGAAAGGCCAAAAGTTCAGATCAGATTGTTTATGGGATTTTATGGAGCCGGGAGCCAAGGATAGCTCAGCTAATCCAGAGGAAACTGTAGCGATGGCATTAGAATGCACTTCACATGGGATTCATTCAGCACGCATTCAGATGGACCAGTCTTTCTGTCTCCATTTTTTTAGCCATGAAATATTTTTCTTTGCACTCCCAGCTGCCAGCCGCGCTGAGCCAAACTCCAGCTAGGCTGTTTCATGAAAAAAAGAAAAAGAAAACCCAAAACTCCTGTCGTTTGACCTGCCGATGAGTTAGCCGGGCTTCAGTGCAGCTCCCAGTAACACCAATGCCAGGCGCTGGTCTGGCTCCTGGCCACTGCCAGCCAGCCTCTGCTCCCACCTGCCCCAGCATCCATTGCCTTTATTCAAATGGCAACGTAGAGCTTGCAAGTGGAAGGACATTAGCTAAAAGTGCCATTAAAAGGCCACGTGGGGAGGGCACGATGGCAGCAGCTTTGCTGTGCCCTCCTGCTTCTCAGCACCTGAAGCCTTGCCAGCTTCATGGGCTGTCCCAGACATGGCTCATCCTCCTCCGCCTCCAACATCCCATCCAGTCTCAGTGTAAATCCCTCTTGAGAATATAGTTTTCCATTTAGGTGCAGTGAGACCACCACGTTAAGCAACTGTTTCTTGCAGATCTTGGCTCCCTTGTGGTGTCCTGACCCACAGATCCTGTTGCTCTGCTGGAAGAGGTGACCTGGATTAACTCTGGGCACAAATGCCAGTTCCTTCGCTGCCCCTAGCCCATTCCCTCTGACCCTGGCAGGCTCTCACATGCTCCTCATTAGCCTTGCTGTGACCTCTCCCCTCTGGAAGCTGCTTTACTCTCCCTGGGGACTAAATCCTGATGTTCAAAACTAAATGTGTCTAGGAGCTAACACGGAGGAGCCCCACACGGACCATCCCTTGCAGGAATGCTGCAGTGGGGTGCATGTGGGGAACAGTTCTATGACCCCCAGGTGATCCAGAGCTGTGAAGGACTCTCCATCCCTGCAGGGTGTTTTGGCATCAACCCACAGGGCATTGCAGCCTTCTCAGGGCGCTGTGGTTTGTTAACCTGAGATACAAACCAACCCATTTGGTCCTGGGGCTTCTCTTCCCCCTGGATACAGGGCAGTGTCTGATCTCATCCGTGTTATCTGGTCCTTGAAAGCCCAAACTGCAGGTTCATCTCACAAAGCCTGTCCCTGCCTTTAGGTGAGTGAGCAAGACAAGTAGCTTTTCAATTCTGAATATATGGTCACATCCTGCACACCCTGTCACGGGTGCTTCCTGGTAAGAGTTTCCTGCCCATGTATTCCATTCAACCATGAGCCAGGTATCTCTTCTTGATGGTGTCTGTCTTTGATGCTGTCTGGGGGCTGGTGCTCTACATGTTGAAGGGAGAGATGATGGGATCTTGCAGAGCAAAGCGGGAAGTGTGTGCTGTTAGTTTTCCTTTGGGTGTAAAAGCATTCCTTGGCAGGAGGGGTGCTTAGCTATTATCTACAATTCAGTACTACTTAGAACATCAGAACAAGCATATCTCTATGAAAATATAAAAGCCCAAGTCCTAAAATGATAGAACAAAATGCAGAACTTAATGATCAGGTGGAAACTGCATCTAGCCCAAAGTGTCGATGGATGTAAGAGGTAAAGGCTTCACACTCTAGTGCTCAACGGGAGCAAGAATGGCAGGACCTGCTTAAGTACTCACTTAGTGTGCCTCCCTACACTTTTTGCCTGTGACAAAGAGGATATGCTGTTCACAGGTGTTTATTGCTTTGTCTTTAAAAATGGGTTTGCTCCTTCCTCCGTAGAGGCCACATTTCAAGGAAGGCACAGGGATTCCATGGGCCGGCTTTGCCCACGTGTACATCTGTGTTGCTGGACTAGCACTGTCTCCCTTTTCCTTTGCACCAATGCCGTAGGAAGGAGAGGCGCTGCCTTTCACAGCCCATGCTGTTTGCTGTGCCTTGCTACGAGCCGACTTGCGCAGAAGGGGCTTCCCAGAAATGAGCATGGGCTGGCAGAGCCTCACACATGTCCTCGGGCCACAGTTGCCCATGTGCTGTCTGGAGACGGGCATGGCCGTGCTATACATAATCCGCTGGGTGCTACTCGCTGCCCTGCCTCCCGCCCCTGGGTGCACAGCCCGGTGCCCGGCACCCTTGGGGCATGCTCTCTTGCAGCCCCCCAGTGCCGGTGGCCATAGAGGGACCGCTGTTGCCATCTGCTGGCTTAGCTGCACAGGAGCAGCAAGAGCTTGGCTCAACCGTCTTGGAAGTCGCAGGCTCCCACGGGTCCCAGCCCCTCACCCAGCCCTTGGCCTTCTGGTAGCATCTAATCATCGGCAGGCGTTTTAGAGGACAGGACGGATGGGTAGCCTGTTCCCACTTAGGCTGCACTGCCCCTGTGCAAGGGTGTCCCTCCTACCCTCCCTTCGGGGTCCAGTACTGACCTCTGGCACAACACGCCCTGGGAGAACCACAAGGCTCTTATTAAGGGAGCACCTTCCCATTAAAGATGAACATTTACACTGCTCATTATAACTGTCAGGTGCTTATTCCTCCTCTGGGCTTGTTTTTATTTCCTTTCTCTTTCCGGTTCTTGGCGAGTACTCTCAACCTGGGAATGTATCACTGCTGTAGCAAGTAACCGTAGGAGCACAGCACCCTGCACGTCTCACCTGGCAAGTGCTGCCAGTAATGGCCAGAGCCAGGAACTGCAGGACCACTGGCCCCAGCCCCAGTGCCCCAGCCAGCCCTGCAAAAGCACTGCTTTGCCTGTGGGAGCAATGGGGCTGAGCCACAGTAATGAGGGACAGCTCACTTGGGCATTGCTCACAGGATGAGGTTACTTCTGTAAATCTATTATCTTTTTTTGGCAATTAGCACCAGTTAGGAGCTCTGGGAATACATGCAGCGAATAGCAGGAAGCCCAGTTAAGCACATCTCTCTGCTTATCTAAGCCCAGTTAAACAAGTCTCCTGTGGCATAGCCCTACAGCTGGTAGCACAACCCATAAATGCTCCAAAGATGATCTCTAGCATTGGGATTGCTTTTCTTTGCAGCGTGTAGTTCTGGAGATTTTCATTCAATGCATGTACATTCAGAGGTGGCAAGTGGGGGGCTCACCCCAGCCTGCGATACTCCCAGCAGTCTGCAGATTGCATGGAGGAGCCCCTCGAGTCCTTGCACCACGTGGATGCTGGATGCAGCCCTGCAATGAGCTGCACTTGTGGCTTGGCCTGCCTGGGGGCTGCACTTACATCTTCCTCTGGGTGGAAACCAGGCATGAGGCAGAGCTCAATGGCTGGGCCTGACCACACATGTTGAGGTTGGGATGGGGGAGCGACCAAGACGCTGTTTTCTCTGGCCCATGAAAACAGCAATGTGTGTTTGGTTTCCATGCTATCTCTCACACAGCGTTTGTTTTGCTTGTCGAGCATTTCAGGAGATAAAATGACCTAAAGGGAGATTATTTTATCCTAATTTAAGCTGTCAATTTATCACTGACTTCTGCTTGTCTGTGCCAGCAGGACAGCTTGCTCTGAGTCTGTGGGGAAACCTCAGATATAAAGTGAGAATTGGGGGGGAGATTTGCTGAAATCTCACATCTAATCTGTGCTTATAACAGCAACTACAAGCTGGTCCCCTGTTCCCCCTATGCCATATTAGTTCCCATCCCTATGGACTGACTTGGCGTAGCAGCTCCCCTCTCTAACTGGGGCCTGGGGTTGTTTTTCTTGTGCCACAGGCTGGTGGAAGAGTTCATGCTGCTTGCAAACATGGCCGTGGCCCACCAGATCTACCGCTCCTTCCCCAATCAGGCCCTGCTTCGCCGCCACCCCCCACCTCAAAGCAAGCTGCTGAAAGACCTCATGGAGTTTTGCAACCAAGTTGGCCTCAACATCGACTTCAGCAGTGCAGGGACCCTGCATGTGAGTGCACTGGCCTGGCAGGGAGCAGAAACATGAGGGTGAAGGGTGGGCAGCTATGTGATGGTGTGTTTGCAGCAGTGTGTGGTTTATTCCCTGTCCCAAGGGAATCTTCCCAAGCAGAACTGACAATTATCCCATGCCACAACAAAACACCTCCCTCACTTGCTCTTGACCCCACCAGTGCTGGGCAAGGGTGGCCTTGCAACTTCCCTTTGTGCAAGGTGGGCCCTCCACTTGCAAGGTTGCAAATGACTCCAGCACCACTCTTTCTGCAATGGGAAGGACATTTCAGTGCAGGAGTGCTCCCTGGGACACCCAGATTTCCTTTCTCTGCCTTCTCTCAGCAGGTCCTGGGCAGGGCATTTGCTCTGTACCACAGGCAAAGTAGCGGTGCAAAAGGGGTGTTTCTGTCTGGGCTGCTGAAGGTCTCAGGGAGGGCAGGGTGGGGAGTGGGGTGACTGGGACAGACTGCAGAGCGGCAATGGGAATGGTCAGACACAGCCAGCGCGGGAGGTGTCTGACCGAGCCTCTGCTGAGCATGTCCCGAGGCTGAACTCCAGCTGAACAGCACAGTGCAGGTTCCAGGATTTTCTTTACTTGCTGTAACTGGACTGTGGATAATCCTCTGTTAATCCCATCCCCGCTGGCCTCCCGCACACCCCTCCATCAGCTGGGACTGCTTTCCCCACTTGCTGGCTGTGCTGAGGCTGTGTCAGCAGACATTGGGCTGCACACTCAGCTCCTCTCCTGCACTTTGACCCCTCCAGCCCTTCCTCACTGCTAGCCCCAGGCAATGACCTCCTGTATCCATGTCTCCCCAGACTCCCATTAGTTGTGCCATGAAGCTCTCAGTAGCTGGGTGGGAGCCAGGCACAGCTCAGGAGAGGGGTTGTGGGTGCTCTCGCACGCTGCACATCTGGGGTTGGAGCCTGCAGTCCCTGTGCCCTGGGTACTCCCTGCCATTGATGCCAGGAGGTGGGTCAGTGCTCAGAAGGGCTGTGTGTGCAGTCCTATCAGAGCTGCTGGGACCAGAGCAAAGCCCAATTTGATGTGCACTTTTGACTTACAAGGGGATTTGCAGAGAAAGGAAGAATTTGGCTTTGAGAAGCTGCTGTTTGCCCCAGTAAGGTCTGCCTGGGTCTCCCAACCACCATAACTCGTCAACACTGAACGCTCTCTCTCTTTTCTCCTCCAGAAAAGCTTAAATGAAACATTTGGTGCCGACAAATATTCCGAAGCCAGGAAAGAAGTGCTGACTAACATGTTCTCCAGGCCCATGCAGGTGAGAACAGCACTATGCTGTCAGATGTGTCTGGCTGTAGCAGTCTGCTGTGGCTCCATCTTCAACCCTCGCCCTTTCTGTGTTACTGTAGCTGGTTGTTACGTAGAGGGAGAGTAAATGGACACTGAACATGGTGCTGTGGGGCTGCCAGCAGCTTCCCCCAGTGCCTCCAGCCCCATCCAGCTTCACTGGATAGTGGGGTCAGACTGAGTCTTTTCTCACTCCCCACAGTGTCCCTGTTGTTACTGGCTGGGATGTTTCACCCTTGAAGCTGCGTGCAGAATGTTGGCAGACTCACAGAGGACCCAGCCTGCTCTGTGAAGAGCTTCCGTCAGACTCTGTGGTTCATGTTTGTGCCATTTCTTCACATCATGGCATCCCAACTAGTCCAAAGAAGGAATCCGCAGTGGGATGTAGGTGTGTGGGACTGGCCACAAGCAGTGTTGTACCCAGACGCATGCTCTTAGAAGCAGGAAAAGCTCTGGAAAGCTCTGCAGACCCTTTGGTCTCTGTCCAGACCAAGAGACCTCCTGTGCTGGTCTCTGCGATGGAGGCTTGTGCTGCTTACACTCACTGATTGTTGAGTTTGGTGCATCTGCAGCTCAGGACACTTATTCAGATGCTTATCACCATCAAAAAAAGTTCTTGCGAGGCATCTGCCTTTCTATGTTTGCAGCTGGGCATAGCACAGCCTCTTCTGAGGCAAGTCCTACCCCACGGGGAGAGGAGGCACGTTCCTGAAATGGTCTCTGTTGTGGCCCGCTTATCGCTGTAGGAATGAATCATCTTCCCAACATCACTCATTTGACTGTCGCTCTTCTAATTAGCTTATTTGCTCCATTTACTCATTAGCAGTTGCCTGAAGTCCTGCTGTACTGCAGTGAGTTAATGCTTGCTTGCAAGTTGGGTTGGGGGCTGAAGCCATTTGGTAAACCATCCCCTTGTGTATGTGTCCAGCTCAGGGGTGCTGTTTTGTAAAGTGCAGGGAATTTCCTCTGGAGCTGGCTGTGTTGTCCCAGATCCCATCTCCTGCTTTGGTTGTCCTGGTCCCTTCTGCCACATCTTCCTTTTCTGATGGAAGTACAGTGGTGACATGAATTCCTTGGGGTCCCTCTCTGGTCCTGCTGACTGTGGCACAAGCCTGGGCTTTACCTGCAGCAGTATATGGAGCAAGCCTGGCTGCTGGCCAGGATGGATGAGCAAGGAGAAGGTAACTTGGTTTTGCAGTGGCACCAAGGAGAGGAGCTTTTTGGGACCTACTGACTTGCTGAGACTTTGCCTCTGTCGTCTCCTGAGGCTGTGGTTGGAGAGATGGTAGGTGTGCTTTGAAATACCTCCCAGTGACTCTTGTGAAGATTTAGCCCTGTGAATACATGTTAGGTCTGTACTTGAAAGAGATATCAAGGTTTTGGGGATGAAGTCTTCTGAGATACCAGGTAGAGTTTGTGGAAGAAGAAAGAGGAACGTCTTGAAAGAGATATTCCATGAGACAGGATTTTGGCAGGAATTAGACTCATTTCATCATTGGAAGGCCAAGGTGCGCATGTGTTCAGGTGTGCTGAGCAGTCCATTCATGCCTGGCAAACTTGCTGTCTGGCACACTCCCAGAATAGGCAAAACCCAGTTTACAGCCGAGCCCATCAGCCCTGCAGGACAGCCTGTTTCTGGACAGTGACCAATGTTCCCATGTGCTGGTGTTCCCATCTGATGGCATTCCCTGGCAGGATGGTAGTACTGTGCATGATGGGTGCTCTTGTTATTGGAAGTGGTGCATGAGCCAGAAGAAGCAGAAATCTGTCTTGATCCTGGGATGAGCTTATGCAGTTGGCCATTTGCTGAACTGTTGTTTAGTTAGTAAATGGAGTTTCAGACTTGCCCAAAGCCATCGGTCAGGTGAGCAGACGCCCTGCTCCTGTCTTTAGGGCCACTTTCCAATCTGCCCTCAGGATGTGCTCACAGCAGTGGATCCCTATGACCTCCAGTCTATGAGGAAGGACCACGACGCTGTGGGGCAAGAGACGTCAGTGTTGCTCTCTGCAGTCTCTGGTCCCTGACCACGCTAGCTGTGGGTGAATTCACAGCTCCCCCAAATCCTGAGAAGTTCAGATTCCCACCATTGTTCTACTGCTAAATGCAGAGGATGGGTAGTTTCAAGCTGTGTCAGTGCCCATTGGAAAAGACAGCTACCGAGTGGAAGGAGCTTTCCCTAGCAGGAAGATTTGTTGCTGTCTGCCACCAGTATTAGAGCAGGCAGAAGAATTGTCTCTGGGTGTCGTGGTCCCTCATGGGGGACAGAACAATCTGAGTGTTGGCAGCTGTGGAGCACAGCTACGCAGGGGCCCATGCCGGTGTCAGGGGCTGGGCCATTGAACTGACAGATGGCATGGCGAGACCGTCTGGTCAGGGCACTGAGGAGTCATGCGTATCCCTGCACACAGCTCCCAGTGATAAAGCTGGTGTCTCAGGGACAAGGCTGCAGTTAAATCAGCCAAAATAAGCTGCCGACAGGTTTAACCCTTGGTTGTGCCAAGCCTGCATCTTTCATCTTCATTGCATGCTGGTGGTCAAGACATCAGCATCTTGGAGGAGGAGATGGGAAGCAACTGGTAATGCATGTGTCTTGGGGAGCACCTGGATTGCCGTGCCAGGAGCCCTGTAACAGATGAAGGAGCGGCGACATACCATATTTCAGGGGCTCAGTCACTCAGGGATTCAATCTGTCCATGAGAGCAGAGCCGCACCTGGTTGGCTGGGGCTGATTTATTTCCAGGCTCCTCGCAGATCTCCAGGGATTGCAGCAAACCCTGGAGATTGGAGACCACTTGTGAGTCAAAGCTGTTAATGAGAAAACATCTGCTTTATGCCAGGCTGATATCACTGGATAGTGCTGTCATGGTGACGAGGATGGGTATCAAATGTGTGTCAGGCTGGGCTCCCTGCAGTGTGTAACCTTACCACAGCCCACAGGAATTTCATTTTTGCAATGATACCCAAGCTGATGCCAACCCCAGTGGGGTCATGAGCGGCCAAAAGGGTGTCCGAAATGGTGCTGGATTCAGTAGTGGCTAGGTTTGGCCAGCACATCCACCAGGGAGAAGTGCCCCAGACGAGAGCAAGCAAGCAGCACGGGACCTTCAGTATCTTTTCTAATTTGAAACAAAGCAGGGGTTGCCCTGCACCTGCTGGGGGTAGGGAATGGATGAACCCATCCCAGCAAGGGATGGGTTTCTTATAGCAAGGATATTGATCTGTGGTCTGTTCTCTACCTCCGTGATATTGCAGGGACCTTCCTCCCTTCTGTCCAGGAGCGTTAGTGCCTATAAAGCCTCTGTAATTTCATGCTGTCTGCCTGCACAAGGGCGCTCATCTTCTCCTGCAGCAGCCTCCAGCACTTGGCGTGTCTCCCTGCCCGACCGCGCAGAGCCTTGTTCAGTGGGAACCGAGCTAATTGAGTGGAGACCGTACTTCATGGAGTCTATCAGAAACAATTTAATTCTGGGTTGTGGAAATTGGCAGCCACCACAGCTCCTATCCCAGCTCTTGGGTCTCATAATAAGGCCGGGACTGATGCTGCTTTTTTTAACTTGCTCTATTTACTTGCCCGGATCGGTGCGTTGCTGCTCAGCAGGAGCTGGCTGTGCCGCTGGGCTGGAGAGCAGAGGATACAGCTGCTCAAACTGTGGATCCCAGGACGGCTCTGTAATCAGAGCTGGCTACTCCTGTTTTTTTAAATCACTTGCTCATATTTTTAAATGGGTTCATTCAATCGCCACTGTGCTGTGACCCCGCCGCAACCCCTCTGACCCGCACAGCCTCCCCTCCCCGCCTGGGCTCAGCCTCCGTTGTTTTCCCAGCCCTGCAGGCTGGTGTTTCACAGATGTAAAAATAAAAGCTGTAACATGGGATAACGGGAGCAGTGCAGCCAGGAGAGGCTCCCGCTGAAGAGGCTGCTGGGCAGCATGGTGCCGACACTGCCTCAGTGTTGGTTTAGATGGGCAGTCCAGCCATTCGGCTTCCCAGCTGTCATCGTGGGATGGAGCAGCAGGAATCACAGTGGGGCTGTCTCCTCCTCCTTGATGAACGAAGGAACCACTCATCCCAGCCCCCAGTGCTCTCCAGGCAGGCTCATTAGGGGTGTGGAGCCTGCAGCCGGGCACAGAACCAAAGCGCCTGGCACAGGAGCTGCTCTACAAGACCCCTTGTTGGGAGGGCATCCACAATGGGCACAGGACAGACTGGGCTCTCGCCTGGAAGATGGGGGATGGCGAATGAGCACCAGGTCCTGAGCAGAAGCAGGAGACTGCTTAAACCCATGTGTGATGTGAAAGTTGATGCAATCCTTGGGGCATGGCAGGGTCAGCTGGCAGCCAGCAGATCCCTGCAGTGGCTTTGCCCCTTTGCTCTGTGCTCTGTTCCTGCAGCGCCCATCTTGTCCCTGCACAGCCCAAACTGAGCAGCAGGTGAAGGACCATTAGCTGCTGCAGCTGTCTCACAGACATGGACCCCTCCAGCCTCTTGTAGGGTCCTGCCACCATCCTTGCTCACACCCTTCCCTCGTTTCTCACCCCTTTCAGATGGCTCTCTACTTCTGCACCGGTGTCCTGGAGGACGAGACCCTCTTTCGCCACTACGCCCTGAACGTGCCCTTCTACACTCACTTCACCTCACCCATCCGCCGCTACGCAGACATCATTGTGCACCGTCTCCTCTCCGCCTCACTTGGTGGGTGCCACTGGCCGCCTGTGGTGCAGCTCTGGGTGCTGCAAGGGCAGGGGGTGGCTGTGCCCAGCACAGGCAGGATTCCCAGTTCTTGCCTTGTCTGGCATGGGTGCTGGGTGCTTGGAGGCTGCATCTCATGGGGCAGCTCCCTCACATGTGGGTGCTCTCAAATAATGGGGACACGGAGATGAGCTTAGCATCTGGGTCCAGGGTGCCATGGCATGGCTCTAGAGCAGGAGGGAGCATGGGCACATCATTGTCACTTGTTCCATTCCCAGGCTGCAGCTCCCCCATCAAGATGGAGAAAGAGGCAATCCAGAGACAAGCAGATCACAGCAATGACCGGAAGATGGCTTCCAAGAGGGTGCAGGAGCTCAGTGCTGACCTCTTCTTCAGCATCTTTGTTAGGGTAAGAGCCAAGATATCTTACCCCAAGGCATCTCTGGATTTCCCCTTGAAGGCTCAGCCTAGATGCCACCAGGCAGACGGCTGTGGGGCTGCCTAGCTGGCCTTGGGGAAGGCAAACAGTGTAGTGACATCCCTGTCTTTTGGCAGGAGTGTGGTCCTCTGGAGTCAGAGGCCATGGTGATGGGTGTTCTTAACGAGGCCTTTGATGTCCTGGTGCTGAAGTTTGGAGTCCAGAAGCGCATCTACTGCAATGTAAGTACCTCACCAGTGTGAGATAGTGCCAATGCTGCCTCACCAGAGGGCTGCAGCAGCCTGGCATCATTGGAGGCAGTGGCTGTCCTGGTGCCCTTCTGTGCCAGCAGAGCTGCACCCAAGCTGGGCTAGCAGGAGGGGAGGGAGCCTTCATGGGTTCTCCCTTCCCTCCTTTTGCCCCGGATAGGCACGAGAGGCTGGGGGGTCTGGAGCAGCTCAGTTTCTGAGGACCAGCTTCTCCCTGCTATGTGCTGGGAGTGATCTAGTGTAGGTAGAAGGGAATAAAAACAGATTCAGGGGGACAGAGATCAACATGGAGTTGAAGCGAGGGAAGGGAGTGAGGCTGGTTTTCATTTCATTTAATCAGATGGTGTATGTGGGGCTGTGACAGCGCCACTGTAGGCCAGCACCTGTGGTTAGTGACCATCTTCTCTTAATAACCCGGTTATATGGCTGGCAGTGACATCTTTAAACAGGACATATAGCATGATACATGGGCTGTTTGTGTGTCACAGCAGCCTTTGAGTTATGTGCTGGGCTCAGGCTCATGGGCTGCTGCACCCGGTTGTTAAAGAGCTGCAGAGGCAGCGTGCTGGGCAAAAGCAGCATTGTCCCCGTCCGCAGGCAAAGTGGAGGGGCAGAGCTGAGTGCGAGGATGTTGTCAGGGCCACAGGCTGTTCCTAACACTCTTCCCTGGCTCCAGGCGCTGCCCTTGCTGGGCTTCCACTTCCGGAAGGTGGGGAGGAAGCCAGAGCTGACGCTTTTGTGGGAACCGGAGAAGCCAGAACAGGAATCTGTGCCCCAGGTAAGACTACTGAGCAGGGGATGAGCTCACAACACTGTGGGGCTGGCATGGAGGCTGCATGCAGCATGAGGATTCTGTCTGTAATGTCTGCAGGGACAGCTCCAGGAGGCAGGATAGCCTCCCAGGCTGTCAGGTCCTGCTGTCCCTCTGTGTCCCCTCCCCAGCGAGCCTGACCTCAGCCTCAACCTCTGCCATCCAACCCCTCCATCCCATTGGTGCCCCCTCATCTGACCCCTCCATGGCCTTCAGACTCTGCCCTGCCTGCTGTGTGCTCTGTCTGCCAATTCAGTTTCTTCCAGGAATTGAATTAACGTGCTGTTTACTTCCTTATTCCAGATCATCAATTAAGATGTTAAGTAAGATCAAGCCTAAGGCAGCACCTGTCTAGAGCCTTCCCCCCATCCTGGTGTTCCTTGCCCCCTCACTGCCACAACCCTTCCTTTGGGTTTACATCCCTGTAACAGGGTTGAGACCCAATTAGGATGAATTTTTTTAAGTCAGAGTTCCTGAGATGCAGTGTCAAATGGTTTAACAGCATCTAGAAATCTCTCTCTTGTGTCCCTGTCATCTATTAACTTGGTAACTCAATCAAAGGGAGCAATCACATTTGTCTGGCTTGATTAAGTGGTGGTGCTTTGCCAACTTTTGTCTGGCATTGCTGTAAAATCACAGCTGTGTTGACTGGTGTGATCCCTGCCTGCTGCCTGGGCAGGGACGGGAGTGCTGGATTCCAAGCTCTCCCTGCACCGCTCCGGGGACTCTGCACATGAACCCCATTTCCAGCCAAGCCCAGCACAACCCATCCTTGTTCACCTATGGCTGGATGAAAAGGACTCCCAATACAGGGCCAGGCTGACCCTCCCAGCTATATGATGCATGTCCTGGGAGTCCTTTCCTTCCCAGATGTCCATTCGGAGCCGGCAGAAGTCCCCGGCTGCTGCAGGCATTTCTGCAGGCCTCCCTCCCTTTGAAGCTGAGCTTTCCTTTCTCAGCTTGGCTCAGAGAAGCCCCCTGGATGCAGCCCGAAGTGGCCTTGGTTCCTCCTTTCCTACAGGAGCGGGTATCACTTACACCCTAGCAGGGACCCGCATGAAAAATGATGCCCCAGCATGAGCAGGGCCCATTCTGGTTAAGCAAACACTCAGCAGTAGTGGCAACTCCTCCATGAACCCTCCACACCTCCTAAGAAAATAGTGGAGCCCTCTCCTGGGAGCAGGCTCTGTGCTGACCTCTAAGCCAACAGATCCCCAAGTTGATAAATCTCCAACCCTGGGGTGAGCGGGATCCCCTGGAGCTGAGCTGAACCATGGGATATGTCACCGGGACACCCTGCATTGAGCACTCCCTGCTCCCCACCTGACTCTTAACACTTGACCTTTGCTTCGTCACTTGGCTCAGCGTAGCCAGACAGTGGGAACATTGGGGAAGGCTGTTTGTGGGAAGCTGTGCAGGGGTCTAGACTGGCTGGCCCTGCCACAGAGGGGAGGTATTGCCTCCATCTCTCCCCAAGCTCCAGGAGATGGTCAGTGCTTCAGTGTGCATTACTTAGGGATTGAGTATGAAGTGGATCTAAGACTCGGGGGGTTTGGTGTGAAATCATGCTGTTCCCCAGCAGTTCATGGAAGGGATGAGGCAGGATTGCAAGGGAGAGTCCTGATAATGCCTATTTGACTTCCTCAGATGTGGGGGCTGCCCATGGCCTCCACTTCCTACATTGCTGCCAGCTGAGGCAAGCAGTGTGCTAGGTAGCCAGCAGCTATCTCGGCAGCCATCTGCAAAAGAATTTCCCTGTAGTTTGCTTCTCGCTGGCCACTGTGGTACATTTAAGTCTCAATGAGATTTCCCTGCTCTGAATGATTAATCTGGAGCGACTGCACTGGATGAGCTGGGAAGGGTTTGACAAGGTTACACCGCTGGCTCTGTGCCCACCTCTCCTTAGGGCCAGCCCCTAGCAGATGGCCCCATTCAGCCCTGCTCCAGCACAGGGCTCGGGGACAGGCTCCAGCAAGTGAAGTCCCCAAATGCCTGTCCATGGCCCCAGGGCAGCCCGTTCCCAGTGTCCCAGCCAGCCATTAACTGTTCATTGTGGATAGACATGATCAATGCTTTATGTTTCTTAATCTGCACAGAGTCAGGGAGCGGGGAGGTGGCAGCAGGCAGCATCACATTCCTGAACAGGAGGGATTGATTTTCTGGGATCTTTATTCTCTTGTGTCTCTCTCATCCATCGTGCTCCCTTCCCTTCTCACTGTGGGAGCATGGGGGGTTATTGCCTTGTGAGATGCTGAGAAAATGCTCAGTGTGATGTGGGAAACCCTTCTTGCCACAGCTCGTTGTTGGTGCTTGGCCAAGTTCACAGAATAACAGAATCGTTAGGGTTAGAAGCGACCTCTGGAGATCATTTAGTCCAACCCCCCACCAAAGCAGGGCCACCTGGAGCAGGTTACATGGGAATGTGCATGAAGTTGCTTCATTAAGGGATGATGTGTGCTCTCCGGCTAGAGAAGGGAGACAGAGGCAGGCTTTAGGGAAGGTTGGGATGCAAACCCAAAGGCTCAATCATTCATGTTCCTTCCCAGACTGTGGAGAACAAGAGTGGGGCCTTATCAGGCTAGAATAATTGAGGATGTTTTGGGAGGCCCATTTAGGTGGGTTTGGGTTCCCTGGCTGGCTTCGCAGCCCAGTGGTGTTGCCCTTGAAGATGCTGTGTCCAACCCCAGGCGCACCCTGGACCTGAGCAGAGCTATCTGAAGCTGTCCTGCCCCATTCCTCGGTTCCTGATTGGTGCTGGAGCTGAGTCAGCAAAAGCCGGTACAGCTCTAAGCAAATTCTGGTGTGATGCCAAAACCCCCTCTTCTCTCCCTCTTTCTGTCCTTTGCTGAAGGTGATCACCATTTTCACGCTGGTGGAGGTGGTGCTGAGGTCAGACGGCGTCCCGCTCAAGTACAGTGCCCTGCTCAAGAGGCGGAGCTCGGAGAAGTGAGCGCCCTGGGCTGTGTGTGCTTCTCACTGCCAACGCTTCCTCACCTCCCCACACCGGCACCCGCTGGGGACACAGGGGACCCACGAGGAGTGTGGGGTTCTCAGTTTTAAAACCGATGCCATTTTATTTCTGGTTTGTATTTTAACTGGCCGGGCACAGGGCTCAGGGCTTGAGCTGCCCCAGGTGAGGGCATTTCTGCTCTAGGGTGTTTTAGCTTGGTGCTTGATTTTGTTTCTTAAGGCAGCGGCATCCATCCCCAGCTATCTTGGGTGCCCGTGGTGAGGGCCAAGTGGGGACGTGTGTCCCCAACAGAGGAGAGGGGCTGGCTCCACCTCCAACCAGGTGGGATGCAGTGGGAAGCAGCCATGGGGCCATGCAGGAGGGTTTCTTACGGGGTTGTGTATCATGAAATAAAAGCTGGGTCAGCAGCTTGCATGGGGGGCTTGCGCAGGTTTTATTTTGTCTCCTCCATGTTCCCTCAGCCATGAATCCCAGCAATAGCTCATCTCCCAGGCAGCCTCATGCCTTCCCCTACCTGCTGATTTCCTGACTGTGAAATTCAAGTGGCCTTGACACCTCACCCGATTGACTTGTGCTTCAGGCTCCTGGTCTGGCAGCTAATCCCCTCAGTCTGAGCCTTCACCAGGAGTCACTGGGTGTCTGCTGGAGCCCCTCACACCCTGGCCTCCAGTCTAACCCCCCCCCCAGGGACTCTGCAACACCACGTTCTTGCTTCTCCCTGCTGCTCAAGAGAGCGTTCAGCCCCTTGTGGACCAACCAACGCCTCTGAAATCTCCAGGCACCTCTGCCTGCTCCCCATCCCCGTGTCCCCCACCCACACTGTGCAGAATGTCCCCAGAGGCATTGCTGCCCCAGCAGCCTCCACTTCATCACCCCTGCAGGGTTGGGCAGCCACGAGCAGCAGCTGGTGGAGGGATGATGTCTGGAGTGAAGGAGTGGATCCATCGTGCCAGGCAGAGAGGGGGACTTGCTTCACTCTTCCTCATCAGTGGTGACACATGTGGCCCTGGCATGGACACATCTGCCCTTTGCAGGAGCAAGGAGCTGGCTGAACCTGGGCTACCCAGCTCAGGATGGGGGATCGGGCCCTGGGATGGGTCAGGGCTGGATTCAACACACACCCCAGGAGCTGGCAAACTGTGAAACCATCAGGGTCACCTGTGGTCCCCAGGGCTTGTGCTAGTGGTGGCATCCTTCCAGATGGCGTGGTGCAACCACACATGGATGTCACCTTCCAAGGTGGGAGCTGGGGGGAGCAGCCTGTTCCTCCCTGAATCTCCTGCTCCCCACCGCGTGCTGGTGACATGGGGCCGTTCCCTGCCCACAGCAGGTTACCTCGCTGTGCAGATGAGCTGGCACGGGCTACCCCACTGTGCCCCACGTGTTGGGCACTGGCAGTCCCAGAGTGTGATAGGCAGCATGGGACTGCGTCCCCTGGGAGACAGGACCTGAGGACACTGATACCAAAGGCAAGATGTCCCCCTCCTTGGAAACAAGGCCAATCCAGCCCAGCCCAGCTCAGCCTGTCAAAACAGCACTTTGCCCCGCGCCCTCCCTGCCGCTCCCTGGGGTCCCGCAGGCAGCCGCCCCATGGGAGCTGGGTGCCCCTGGGTGCTCTGGTCCCGAGGGATGGGCTGGAGGTCCTCCCTCGCTGGTGGGGGGAAGGGATGGCCTAAGGGGGCTGGGGACACAGGGAGGGCCCTGGGCAGGGCTGGGAGATAGTCCCTGAATGTTATCAGCCCATCGTCTCACCTGCAGAGGGGCCCGCCCGGCGGGACAGGGAAGGGCCATAAAGGGCTGTGTCCCCCCGCCCTGAACACAGGCAGCATTCCAGGAGAGAGCTGGGGTGGGCAGCATGGGGTGGCCGCGCTTCCCTGGAACCTGTCTTCTCCTCTGCCTCCTTGCCCAGCTCGCCGCTGCGACTTCAGGTGACAGGGGACATGGGAAAAGGGGGTAGGAGCCCTTGATGGGGGGCACTGGGGCTGGTGTCACTTCTTTGGGGACCCTGTTACCTCTTTATGGGATACCAGCAACTGCAGACCCTCCCAGGCACTTCAGGGTGGTTTGAGACCCCAACCTTTGAATGGGCTTGTCTCAGTCCCCACCAAAGCAGGCCTTGTCCCTGTTCCCCCAGCCCTGCTGCCCCTCGCCCCTGACAGGCTTGGGATCAATTGGCTCAATAGCCACAACCAGCTGTGGTTGCTCAGATGTTGCACGCTCCCTGAAGGGGGCTGATGCCTCAGCCAGCCCTTCTGCTGAGAGGCACAAGGAACTTCCCTGCCAAACTCTGCTTCAGTTTCCCCCTTTGCAGATGAGCTCTGGGCAATGCTGAGCTTGCCAAAGACCAGGCTGATCCCCGAAGGGCTCCTGGTCCCTCTGATTCTTCTTCCATGGAGGGAGCTCAGAGCAGCTGAATTCACCTTGGGTGGAGATGCCCACCCTGGTCCCCGGGGGGGATGCCTCTGGGGATCCTCAGGCTTCCGAGTGCCTCTGCACATCCCCAGCTCTGCTCTTGCCTCCAGATGCCGAGAAGACCCCAGGCTACTGGAATGAAGGGGCCAGGAGGAGGCTGAAGTCAGCCCTGACATTGCAGCCAGTGGCACAGCGGGCCAAAAACATCATCCTCTTCGTGGGTGATGGTGAGTCCCCCAGGTTCCAGCCAGGCAGGGGACATAGCTGGTGAGAAGGTTGGGCTGGTGCAGGTCCTCTTCTCCCCAGCCAGTGAAGGGCAATGCCTGGGGAGGCCAGGACTGTCCCAGGCCCCAGCCCCTTGCCACCCCACACTGCGGTTCCTGCAGGCATGGGGCTGTCCACCATGTCGGCAGCTCGGATCTACAAGGGGCAGCTGGCTGGCGGCTCGGGCGAGGAGAACATCTTGGCCATGGAGACATTTCCCCACCTGGCCCTGGCCAAGGTGAGCAGGGCAGCGCCGGGGGGCTGCCCAGTTGCCCCTGTCCAAAACCCCACTGTCCCCCGCTTGCTTCCAGACCTACACCATCGACCGGCAGGTGCCCGATAGCGCTGGCACAGGCACAGCCTACCTCTGTGGGGTGAAGGCCAATGCCAAGACGCTGGGGCTGAGTGGGGCAGCTGTCTATGGCAAATGCCGCACTACCTTTGGCAATGAGGTGGACTCCATCCTGCACCGGGCCAGGCTGGAAGGTAGGAGCAGCAGGCAACACAACAAGGAGAGCCTGCCATGGCGTGGCCATCCCAGGGCTGGACAGGCTCCTTTGTAAACCCTTGCCCACTCTGTAGGCAAGTCGGTGGGCATCGTGACGACCACGCGGGTGCAGCATGCATCCCCAGGGGCAGCTTATGCCCACTCGGCCAGCCGGAGCTGGTACGCCGACGCCAACATGCCCAAGGAGGCATTGCGGGATGGCTGCAAGGACATCGCCTACCAGCTGGTGCACAACACAGACATCAACGTGAGTTGGGGAGCGGACATGGGAGGGAGGGGACACAGGGAACATTGGGAGGGTCTGCTGAGCTCCCCAGCAGGTGATCCTGGGTGGCGGGAGGATGTACATGACCCCCAAGCGGACCGCAGACCCCGAGTACCCAGAGGACCCGGCTCAGAATGGCACCAGGAAGGATGGCCTCGACTTGATTGCCAAGTGGCTGAGTGCCAAGCAGGTACCACAGCTGGGCAGATGGGACATGATGCCAGGCATGGGGCATGGGCTGTTGGCACCAGCTCTGTTCTCACTGGCAGGGCGCCCGCTACGTGTGGGACAAGAAGGGCATGGATGCAGTAGAGGATGACTCTGTAAGCCACCTGATGGGTAAGAGCATCACTGCCGGCACTGCCAGCAACCTCTCCTCCTCCTTGCTCTGGGGGTGTTGGTGGGAGCACAAAGCAGCCCCATCATGGACGTCTCCCACACCTTGCTTCCCCAGGCCTCTTCGAGCCCAAGGACATGAAGTATGAGCTGAACCGCAACACCTCCACAGACCCCTCCATCGTGGAGATGACGGAGAAGGCCATTCGCATCCTGCGCAGGAACCCCAAAGGCTTCTTCCTCTTTGTGGAAGATGAGTAGCCCCAGCTGGGCAGCATGGCTGAGGCTGGGGTGGGATGTGGGTCTTTGGAGTGGGTGGGCATCCCACGGGACCAGGAAGAGGGTGATGGCCATGTTCCTTGTGCAGGTGGCAGGATTGACCACGGCCACCATAGCGGCCGGGCCAAGCAGGCACTGATGGAAGCCGTCATGCTGGACCGGGCGGTGGCACGAGCAAGCGAGCTCACCTCCCCCTCTGACACTTTGACTGTGGTGACAGCTGATCACTCCCATGTCTTCACCTTTGGGGGCAACACGCTGCGTGGCACCTCCATCTTTGGTAGGTCTCAGGGAGGGGCAGTGAGCATCCCTGCTCCCATCTCCCTCTTTTACTCCCACTGGAGGCTGAGCCAGCTGTGACTGGGAGCTGGGAAGAGGTACCCAGCTGGGACAGGGGTGACAGTGTCTTTCCCTGTGCCAGGGCTGGCCCCCAAGAAAGCCAAGGACAAGCAAGCCTACACCAGCATCCTCTATGGCAATGGTCCTGGCTACAGCATCCGCAATGGGGGCCGCCCAGCCCCCAGCCTCCGCACTGCAGGTAGGAGTCTGCTGGGGATGGGATGGGATGGGATGAGATGGGATGGGATGGGGGCACAGGGTGGCTGGTAGCAGCATCCTACAGGCATGGCCACTGGAGCTGCATGGGGTCCCCGTGTACCATGTGGTTCAGGAGTCACTTGGGCAGGAATTGCCCCAATTCTGGGGTAATGGGAGGTGTCATCCATCCCCGAGATGGGTAGGAGAGCCTGCTGCCCCCAGCCCCATTTTTCCTGCAGAGGACAAGGACTACAGGCAGCAGGCAGCTGTGCCCCTGGAGGTGGAGACCCACAGCGGGGAGGATGTGGTGGTGCTGGCCAAGGGCCCCATGGCCCACCTCTTCCACGGTGTGCAGGAGCAGCACTATATTGCACATGCCATGGCCTATGCAACCTGCCTCGAGCCCTACGCTGCTGAGCCTGGATGCAGGGCAGCCCGCAGGGCCTCCCGTGGCACCCTGTGCTCCCCACAGCCCCTGCTTGCCCTCCTGGCCCTCTGTGTGGCTGCCCATGTGGTGGGGGGCTGAGAGTGAGAGCCCCCAGCCAAGCCCCACTTCAACCCTGGCTGCCTGCCCCACTCCTCAAGCCACCCCATCGAGGGTCTTGGCAGCTGGGTCTCCGCCATGGCCAGGATCAAGGAATTCAATAAAACACAGTTGTTTTTGACTCCAACTACAGTGCAAGGATTTGCAGCAGCGGTCACCTCCTCAGGCATTGCCCCATATCTCAGTTTCCCCAGGTGGTGATGGCTCCTAGTTCCTCCCCTGGGACCAGCACTGAAAGCATTGGGGTGAAGGAAGAGATGAAATGAGGGTGAGAGGAGGCCATGTTGCCCCCCAGTTTTGCCAGGCAGGGGCACAGTACACAAGGGTTGGTACCTCCCTGCAAGGGCTGAGCAAGGAGCAGGGTTTTAGTCCACATCCGTGGATTTATTGCACAAGTAAGTGTTGTGCTTGGTACAGGAGTGACCCTAGGTGCTCCCGATGCCCCCATTGCCCCAGGTCCAATGCTCAGCACTGTCTGTGACACCCCAGGCCAGGGCATCCGCCTGCCTGGCACCACAGCCCTGTAGGCTGGGCAGGCAGTGATGCCTGGCAGGCACTGCCCATCCTCTTGCCCCCTGCATCTGTTTGTGCCCCAAGTCCATCCTTCCACCAGCAGCACCATGGAGGCGCCAGCAGCCCAGCCCATGGCCTTTGTGCTGGCTGCCTGGCAGGACACGGGTCTAATCAGAGACTGATATGCCGAATGCCTCCACACACCCTGCAAGGGCTGATACCAGTTCAAAGTCCCTCCCCAGATCTGCTAGAAATGCAGACACTGACAGTGGTGGTAATGGATCTCACCATGCGGCTCCTGGCACTCCTCATCCTCTGCCTGGCCCTCTGGGCAGAGCTCAGCACTGCTGTCATCCCAGGTGGGGACAAGGATGGGGATGGGTGCCTGACTGGCTGTAGCAGGGCATCGGGCAGGGTGCCAGCCTGGCTGGCCACAGGGAGGGTTTGGGGAGAGGAGCAGGTGCTTTCCAGCTCTGCAAGTGTTAATGGCTTTACCCCTGCTTTCCTGGGGTACTTGGACTGGTTTTTCCGTGTGGGGTCAGGTTTCTGCTTGTTTCTGGGCTGGGAGGGTCTTGGGGAAGTGGCTGTAGCATCCCCCCTTGCCATGGATTTGGCCCCATCCCACCTACCAGATAACTCCCCACTGTGTCCATTTTCTCTGCCCTTTTCCTTCCCTGCCCCAGGACCCCTGAGCCAGGCAGTGGGTGCAAGCCCACATGGTCTCCCCCCACCCCAAACAACACCCTGAGCTACTTGGTCCATGCTAGAGGAGTCCTCAGCATGGGGATGCCCAGAGAACAAGTACTGGAGGGATGTGGGTACCCCCGGGATGCAGGAATCCCAGGGATGCAGGTGCTGGTGAGCTGGGACTGACAGGTACTGCCCTGTCCCAGTGGAGGAGGAGGATCCAGCCTTCTGGAACAGGCAGGCAGCTGCAGCCATCGAGGCCTCCTTCAAGCTGCAGCCCAGGGTAACCGAAGCCAAAAACCTCATCATCTTCCTCGGGGATGGTGAGTCCCACTGGCACACCCAGCAGAGAGGCTGGCACGGACAGTGCCACGTGGAGCGGGATGCGGGGAGGGAACCTGGTCCAGAGGGTGACTGGGACCATCTCTTCTCACCCAGGATTCGGGGTCCCCTCCATCACGGCCACCCGCATTCTAAACGGGCAGCAGCAGGGGAAGTTGGGCCCTGAGACCCCCCTCGCCCTGGATTCTTTCCCCTACGTGGCTCTTTCCAAGGTAAGCTCCCATCAGGCTGGACATGGGGCCAGGGTGATGTCAATGGGGCTGCTGGCACAGATGCACATATGGGGTGAACGGGGTGCCTGCTCATCCCACACTTGTCCTTGGGTAAGCAACGAAAGAGTGTGGCGTGGGGTGCTGGGAGGGGGGGCAGCCCACTGGGTGCTTCTGCCAACCGCCCCCCTGCCCTGAGCCTGGCATGTGTCCTCGTCAGACATACAGTGTGGACCGGATTGTCCCTGACAGCGCATCCACATCCACAGCCTACCTCTGCGGGGTGAAGGGCAACTACCACACAGCGGGAGTGAGTGCAGCTGCCCGCCTCTCGCAGTGCAACACCACGGCAGGCAATGAGGTGGTCTCGGTGCTGGAGCGAGCACGCAAAGCCGGTAACGGGGTGCAGGGCTGGGAGGAACCCCAAGGGGACGAGGGGTGTCACACCAGGGGCTGCCATGAGCATCCCAGGGCTTGGTGGTGGGGGATACCATGTCGACCTTTCTGGGGCCTGATGTGTGTGGGGGCTGCAGGGAAGGCGGTGGGCATCGTGACAACAACACGGGTGCAGCACGCGTCACCCTCGGGGGCCTATGCCCATGTGGTGGACCGCAGTTGGTACGCGGATGCCAGCATACCCGAGGAGGCCCGTCTCCAGGGCTGCAAGGACATCGCCTGGCAGCTGGTCCACAACGTTGACATCAACGTGAGCTCCTGTGCATGGGAGGGAAGGAGCAGGGGCAGATCCCCCCCAGGCACTCCCACTAACACTGCACCCAACTCATTCCCTCCAGGTGATCATGGGGGGTGGTCGGATATACATGACCCCCGCAGGGACGCTGGACCCCGAATATCCCACCTATGAAACAGAGAATGGGATACGGGAGGACGGGAAAAACCTCATCGACATGTGGCTGGAGGCACGGCCGGTGGGTGATGCAGCAGGGACAATCCTCTGCCCACCATCCCCACTCATGGGGTCCAGCACCCACTTAACCCCCTGTGGGATTTGTCCACAGGGTGCCCGGTATGTCTGGAACAGGACAGAGATGCTGGCTGCTGCTGCTGACCCCAGCGTGACTTATTTGATGGGTAACAAATATCCCATGTGCCGGGATTTGACAGCTGCCAGGGTGCATGCAGGCATTGAGACCGTCCCCAATGTGTCCCCTCCCAGGTCTCTTTGAACCCATGGATATGAAGTATGACTTGCTACGTAACACCACCCTGGACCCATCACTCGCTGAGATGACAGAGGCAGCCATCACCATCCTGAGCAGAAACCCCAAAGGCTTCTACCTCTTCGTGGAAGGTAAGTTGGGGCTGGCGCCCTTGGGGTGGGCAAGAGCAGGGAGTCCCATGTCCGGAATAGGGTTATGAGTTGGGGGTGCTGCCATCAGTACCCAGCCCACCTTGGATGTCCATCTGCAGGTGGCAGGATCGACCATGGCCACCACGAAGGTGCAGCCCAGAAGGCGCTGACGGATGGGATTGCATTTGACCGGGCCATCGACCGGGCGGGCACCCTGACAGACGAGGCGGACACCCTCACTGTGGTCACTGCTGACCATTCACATGTCTTCAGCTTTGGTGGCTACACTCTGCGTGGCTCCTCCATCTTCGGTAGGGCTCTGCCCAGCCGCCAAGAGTGGGGCACAGCCCTATGCCAGGCGCTGCCAGCTCTGGGACATCCTGGCTGCAGCTGAAGGGGTGATATGGGGGTTTCTTGGCAGATTACCCACTATTGCCCTCTCCTCAGGTCTGGCTCCGGGCAAAGCTGCTGACAATAAGAGCTACACGTCCATCCTCTACGGGAACGGGCCGGGCTACGTGGGCGCTGTTCGGCCTGATGTGAACGAATCCACAGCCAGTGAGGGCACAGGGACCATGGTCGGGGGGTAGGACGGGGCTGTGGGCCGCTGCTACTCCCCTCACTTCCTTCTCTTCCCTCCCCAGGTGAATTTAACTACGTGCAGCAGGCGGCTGTGCCTCTCGGGTCAGAGTCCCATGGCGGTGAGGATGTGGCCATCCTGGCCAAGGGCCCCATGGCCCACCTCTTCCACGGGGTGCAGGAGCAGACCTACGTGGCCCATGCCATGGCTTATGCCGCCTGCCTCGAGCCCTATGTCGACTGCCAGCAGCGGAACTCTGCCACTGGATGCCACACCACCCTCCTGGCCCTGCTCGTCCCCACCTTCCTCCTGCCCCTCTTCCACTGACCTCACAGCCCTGCATTGCCCCCTCCCCACTGCTGCGGCACCCACAAGTGAATGGTGGCTTTTTAGAGCACCCCCAATCTGGACAGGGCAGTCATGAGGCACCATATCCAGGCATGGGGGGGCCCTACGCCACCCGCGCAGGGTGCTTGGTGTTTAATAAACACGGAATATGATGCTACTGAGACAGGCGTGGTGTGGTGTACCACAGTCTTAGTGGTGTGTGGGTCCCCATGCTGTGCAGGCAGGGCTGGGGGTGCTGCCCACTGCTGCCTGTCCCCTCACCACGGCCTCTTGCAACCGCCTGGCATATCCAGTGCTTTATTGACCAGAAATAGCAGCGAAAAATACAGCGGGCGTCTGTGTCCCCATGCTCCAGGGCGGGCTGGCATCACTCGGCCACAAGCTCTGCCCACCCACTGGCAGGGCTGATGCGGGAAAAGGATGGGGCTGGCATGGGGGATGCTCAGGAGGGCACCAAGCAGGGGGAGGCTTTTGAAGTGGGGTAGCCCCACGATGTGTCTGGTTTGCTCTCCCTCTCTCGACTGGTGCTGGGCTGGATGTGGTAGGGCTGAGTGAAGGATTTGGGATGGGTGGACAGAAGAGGGGGTACACAGGAGTCTGGGCATGCCCTTGTTCCTCCTTGGGGACTCAGGACCCCCACAGTGTGCAGGGCAGGGAGATAGGAAGGGGATGGGCAGGGAGCAGCTGACTCCGCCCGGGAGCTTATGCTCACCCCAAGTGTTTCCCCACTGTCCCCACCCCTCCAGCAGGTGCCTATCTTTGTGGGGGGTGACCCTCTGTGTCACCCGGGCGTGCCCCCTTTGCCTGGAGAGGAGGAGGGGGAGGTGGGCAGAGGTGTGGAGCAGGCACAGGGTGGCACTATGGCAGGGATGGGGATGGGGGATGCCAGCCTGCGAGGGGGGATCGGCCTCACCACACTGAGCACTTGTGCACTGGGTTCATGGGTGAGTTTTTGGGGCAGTGGAAAACCCGTCCGAACTCCTCAAACTGAGAGACGCTGCCCAGGACCCTGCCGGGAGAGGGGGCAACTCAAAGCTGGGCACACTGTGCCCCCCGCCACTGCCATGGGCCCCTGTCAGGCACCTGCTCAGCCCAGCAGCACCCATCCCCATGCCTAAGTATGCCCACCCAAAGCCTGCTGGTGCCAGCACCCCAAAGGGTGCCCACTCCACTTTACACAGCACCACCAGCTACGGGGCAGGTTGCAACCCACCATTATCCCCCCCCCATTTTGGGACCAACCAGTACCTGTAGTGCTCCGGGGCGTGCTTGTCTGTCAGCACCTGCAGGTAGATGGACTGGGATCGCCGCTTGATGCACCAGTTCTGCAGGGAGAAAGGTTCCCACGGGAGAGCCGGATGGGGCATCCTGGGTCCCAGCACCCACCAGGGCACAGATGCCCTTCTGGTTGCTGGGGTACTAGGGCAGCAATGCCCTGGTTGTGCTCGTTATTGGAGGGTCTCCTGGGAGCCTGTGTATGTGGTATAGATGGGCTGGGACAGCGTGGAGGCATGTTTGTTACTGTAGGGTCTCCAGGGATTGTGAGCTGCCTGGCTGTAGGGTCTCCTAGAAGCTTGGGGTCATGTGCATTTGTTATTGTGGGGTCTCTGGAGGTGATGAGGGGGCATGTATTTATTCTTCTAGGGTCCGCAGGAGCAGTGGGGCAGTGCAGGGTGCTCCTTGCAGGGCTGAGCCCTCTACCCTGAGTCCAGGACCTGCTGATGCAGCTGAGCCCGACTCCTGCCCATGGGCACTGAGCCCCTCAGGGCTCTCACCCTGTCCTTTGGGGCCACTGGCCCCACACAGGGTGACAGCCCCCAACTCCCCCAGTAGATGCCACATGTGGGAAGGGCAGGGGCTCACCTGGGCAAAGGCAATGAAGAACAGCTGGTCATGTGTGTATTTCAGGTGGTGCAGGGGGTGCTCGGGGCCGTGCTCCCGCACCCACTTCTGGTAGGCCTGGAGAACAGAGGGTGCCCTTAGCATGGCCTGGGCAACCCCCCAAACCTGCCCTGAATTGCCCCTTCCCAAAACTCCCAGCAACCGGCAAGCCAGATCATGCCCACTCCCTGCTGCAGGGAGCAAGGTGGGGCTGGGGGGTGGTCTCATGACAATTCAGTGGTGATGCCATCAGCAGCTACCCTGTGGCCCTGCCAGAGCTGTGACACCTATGAGGGGACACTTACGTAGTAGGCGAGTTTGAGCCCCCCCATGTCAGCGATGTTCTCCCCCAGCGTGTGTTTGCCGTTCACCTGCCAAGAGAGGAGAGACAATGGGGTAAGCAGAGATGCCCCCCCCCCAGCCAGGCATCCCCTCATTCCCACCCTGGCACCGAGGCTGTGCCTCAGTTGCTCCCACCCAATGTCCAGAGGAATTTCCCAGATGAGGTGTGATGAGTTGCTGGGTCTCAGGACTGGGCAGGGCAGAGCCATGCTCTCTCCTGCAGGCACCCAGCCCCAGTGATGGAGCAGCAAGGACCCGCCATGGGGCAGTGTGTGCCAGGGCATTGCCCAGTGGGCGAGGGGTATCTCACCCGCTGGTTGTAGACAGTGAAGTTGTCATAGAGGTTTACGATGCACTGTGCCTTCTTCAGGAACTTGCTATATGACCGCTCTGTCCACCAGTGCACCAGGTTCCCGTGCCGGTCATACTGCCCCCCTGCCAAGGCAACCACCACCACCAGTAACACCAAGGGACCCAGGCATCCTGCCCACCCACATCCCACATGGCATGAGGTGGGAGGTTACTCACCCCAGTCATCGTAGCCATGGGTCAGCTCATGCCCGATGATGGTGCCGATCCCACCATAGTTCAGCGACCTGTTGGGAAGGGAGCAGACGTGAGAGGTTGAAGGCACAGTGCTGGCAGGGATGGCAGTGACCCCATCCCCTGCCCTGGCACCCCCCAGCCATTCCCCAGCCCCACACTCACTGCGGGAACTCAGGGTCGTAGAGGGTGGGCTGCAGTATGCCAGCAGGGAACACTGGGGACACAGGAGAGCATTGCAGTTGGGGGCACCCTGCCCTGTACCCACCCACAGCATCACCCGGCGCCAGAGGCCCCTGTACCATGCCCACTACCCCAGGCCCTCCCCACGGTCCCCACCCTGGGGGGCTGATCCGGGGGGGCTGGGCAGTGTCTCACCCATCTGGTTCTTGTTGGGCAGGTAATATGCATTCAGCGCCTGGGGAGGCAACAGCCACCTACAAGGAGAGACAGTGGTGCCAGGCTGCAGGGGCCCCAGTGGGGCACGGAAATGTCACCCCCTTGAACAGCTCAGGTACAGGGGGGCATTCCCAGCTTGCCTTGTGCCCTCCTGCCTACACCCTGTGGGGTGTAACCGGGCATGGGGACCAGCCATGCTGTGCCCCCATGTCCCCCCAGGGCAAGGGGATACCCACGCGGACTTGTCCACTTCCTGCCGGATCTTCTTCACTGAAAGCCTGATGCCGAAGGCAATGCTGTTGAGGATGTTCTTGAAGTAGGTCTTCTCATCCACGTCAAACTGGGGGGCACAGCCATGTCAGGGGGAACGCCAGCCCCAAGAGCGTGGGAGCAGGGCTAGGGCATCCTCCCACCCCCGTGAGCTTTGGGGGCAGAGGATGTAGGGTTGTGGCCATGGGCTGAATGAGGCTGGATGAGTATGTCTTCACGTCCCATGCTGTGTGCCCACATGGCCAGCTGCATCTCCATCAACTCCATGGGGTCCCTGGGCCATGCTGGCATCCCCAGCCCTGGATGAGGATAGGGCTGAGCTCTGGAGAGTGCGATGTGGGGAAGGAGACATCCCAGACCCAGGAACGGTATGGCACTGCCTGTGTGGCTGTGGCCATGTGAGTGGTGGGCAAAATAGGCTACCAGGAGATGGCTTGTTTGGGGGTGGCATCTCCTCATCCTGGTCCCTGCAGACCCTGAGGCAGATGTAGGGAACATCTTGCCGCTCCACATGCCCACGACCCCCTGCCACCCTGATCCACCCCTTGCCTCATATTCCTTGTCGATGGCCTCTGGTTTCAGCAGGAAATCGGGGTACCCGATCATCACCATCATGTACCGGAGCTGTGGGCAAAATGGGGGTGGGGGGTGTCAAGGCTCACATCTCATGTGCCCCCGGGCCATGGTGGGGGCAAGGGCACAGGTCTGTGCTGGGGGCTGCTACCTTGGCCCTGGCTGCTCTCCGTGTTTCCTCATCCATCCAATCCAGTTCATCCAGGCGCTGGTCCAGGATGTATTTGATGTCCTCCACCAGCTGCTGCACCTATGGCAGGTCACCGCAGGTGCTGGCACAGTGTCCTCACCACCCATCACCCCACCAGACAGCCCTCAGTAGGTAGGGCTTGGCAAGGTGACAGGAGGGATGTGGTGGCTTTGTGCCCACAAGCAGTATCGCCTACCTTGGCTTTGCTGGCGGAGGAGAAATGCTCCTCGACGAAAAGGGCACCCAGGGCCATGCCGAAGTGCTTGTTGGCCTGGCTCAGGCAGATCTTGCCTGGCTCGAGCTGCTTCTCATTGCCCTCCATCTCCTTGGAGAGCTCATGGATGGCATCACGGAAGGGGGTGGAGAGGTGCTCACTCAGCACCACCACAATGCGCCACAGCATGTAGTTGTGAAGAATCCTGGTGATGGGGGGCAAGATCAGGACCCCCACACCGGTCATGTCCCCAGGCACACAGGGAGGGTGGGGAGCAAGCACCAGGGTCCGGGCAGGCCATGGGGGTGGCCATGGCCTGTGAGGGCACAGGGACAGGCTGGCACCATGTCCCTCCCTGCCACGTAATGGATCTGGTGACCTCTTGCATGGAGGGGCTCAGCGGGTGGCTGGGCATGACCAGGTTACTCAAGACAGTGACTTCTCCCAGGAGTTTTCTGGGGTGCCCACTGCCAAGCCTGGCCTCCTTAAGATGGGGGGGGGGACAACGATGACACCAGCCACAGCCACCCTGTGCCCACCCACACCGCCAACACCCAGGCTGAGGAAGATGCTGGCGCACAGGGGGTGCCAGCCCATCTCACCTGCTGGGTGTCACACGGATGAGGTCTGACACCTTGTGCATGTAGTCGGTGGCCAGCAGCACTACCTCCTCCTCCTCCGAGAAGTTGTCATGGAAGATGCGGTCCAGCAAGCGCTTCCACTTGAGCTGCCAGGGCACTGTCATGGGGGCACAAGGACCCCTCCTCCGCACCACCCTGGACGGACCCCCCTAGAGGCTTTCTGGCCTCCCACTGCCCCTTCCCACCCAGAAAAGTGCAGGGCGGATTCATCATCCTCAAGTGGACTTCTTTGGCCTGAGGGGCAGTGAGGGCATGGAGCAGGGGGACAGGGACAACTGTGGGGCACAGGGCAGACGGGGGATATGGGTGGCAAGCTGGGCACAAGGGGTACTCACCGTGGGGGTGATGCGCTGCAGCTCACCCAGGGTCACTTTGTGGTACATGCTGCTGACATCCCTCCGTACATCGTCGTACTCGGACACCGTGATCTGCATGGGGTGGGCACGGCTGTCATCATCCTGCTGCCTGCCTTGTGGGTGGCACAGGGATGGAGCACAGCTCTGGAACAAGGAGGGCTACTGACCCACAGCCCTCCTGGGTCCTTGCCCTCGGAACCTTCTGCTGATAGTGGGGCTGGTCATAGGGTCCCCAAGGAGTTGGGGTACTTGAGGACTGGGCACAGAGTTTCCCCAGGACCTAGACTGGGGTCCCAAGAGCTGGGCATGGAGGCCTCAAGGGCCTGGAGTGGATTCACAAGGACTGGACATGGGGACCCCAAAGGGCTGGAGTGGTTTTCCGAAGGGCTGGAACTCGGGGTTCTTAAGATGTTGGGGCTGCGGTCTCTGAGGCTCTGTCACAGGGTCCTTAAGGGGCTGGAATCCCCAAGGGCCAGGCATGAAGATCCCCAAGGGCTGGGAATGGAGGTTTCAAAAGGGATTGGGATGGGGTTCCTTAGGACCATGTATGGAAATCCCCTACAATCTGTGACTGGCTGCCCAAGGTCTGGACAGGGGCACCCGAAAGCCAGGACAGGCATACGCCTCACATTGGCAAGGTGCTGCTCCAACTGCAGGATCTCCTGAGCCTTCTGCTCCACGTGCTCAGCCCCCAGGAGGGTGAGCAACCGCTCCATGAACACACGGTATGCAGCCAGGATCTGTGCCGAGGGAAGGAATGCTGAGTGCCACCCCACACTGCCCTGTGGGCACCCCAGCCCCTGACACTGCTGGCAGTGGGGTGCCCCTTGTCTGCCACCCAACGCAGCGTGCTGGTCCCTCTCCTGGTGTCTCCAGGGCATTGGTATGGCCCCCCCTCACCTTCTCACTCTCCTCATCCTGCCCCAGGTAGAGGGTCCGTTCGGGCAGAGTCAGCCCATCCTGGTCGATCTGAGAGGGGAGAGGGTGAGCTGGGGCAGGCTGTGCTGAGCAATGCATCCCTCACCTTCCCTCATATTGCAGGGTGACCCTGGTGCCCCAGGACCCCTGGTGCCCCAGGAGTCAGCCCTGGGCATGGGCAGGTCCTGTACACCAGTTTCCCTCCTGCCAGAGAGTGATGGAGCTGCAGCAGGCAGCATGCGATGGGCTGGGAGTGCTGGGCAGAAGGCAGGGCCCTGCCCCGCGGTCCCCCTTCCACACAGAGACACACACACACGCACTGCTGTCCTGTAGGCACAGCCTCTAATACATACGCACACCTGAACACGCTCATACATGTGTACACACACGTATCTGTAACTCCCCCCTCATGACACACACCTGTGCATGCTCACCCCCCTACGCATGCACCATCTAGTTTAACCTCCTCCTTCCATGCACACACACACACACACAGAGACATGCACCCTCCCCTTTTCTCTCTGGCTCACCCCCCGTGTCCCACCCCACCAGCCATAGCACTGCCCTGCACACCCACAGGCATCCCCCAGCCTTTCTCCCCTTTCTTTTCCTCCTCCCCATCACAAATCTTACCCTTTTTGGCTCCCCACAAAGGCACTGCCGCACAAACAGCCCTCACATACACACGCACAGAGAAAGGACCCTCTCCCAGGCTCCTCACACACGCATGTCACACCCACCGCACACCCGCTCCCAATCACACCCTCACACGCTGCCCCAGCCAAGCGCCGGCACCCTGCACTGGCTCACCCGTCTCCGCCCGCCCACCCTGTCAACCACGCGCACACCCGCACCCTTTCCCCGGGACACTCGCTCCCTCTAGTGTACACAGGCGCGGCCCGCCAGCTCGGCCCTGCTCACATACCCCAGCAGAGAATAGGGAGCCCATCATCTCACAGGGACCACTGCCCCCCCCCTCCGCCCCCGGTGCTCCTGCCATCCCAAACACCTCGTCCCCACCGTGCCATCACCATGCCCCCCCTGCCATGTTCTCACCATGTCCCTGCTGTGCCCATCCCCATGTTCCCTCCATGCCCACCCTGCTGTGCCCCCACTACGGCCCTCCATGCCCATCACTATGCCCACCACCACACACCCACTAAAGCAGCTTGAGGCTTGCCCACCCAGACAAAGCCCACCCATGCCCTGGTCACACCACAGGGTGAGGGACAGGGGCTGGCAGGAGCGGGGAAGGCTGACAAAGCCATGGGAAAATGCCATGGCACCCTCACCCAGTGCTGTGGGGCTGGCAGGTATCCCCATCATTGCCTAGGGTTTGCCCTGAGTACCAATTGGTGGCAAGGTGAGGGGCTTGGCTACCAGCCATGGTGCACTCTGGGCTGTCCCCAGCATCCAGCTGGGCAACACTCTCTCACTCTGTACATCCCCCTGCCCATGCCCCCAGCCCTGTCCTGGAGGTGCCAGTCTCACCCCAAGGCAGCCTGACACAGGGGTTCCACAATGGGGAGATTGGGGGGTCCTCAGAGACAGGGGCCATCCCCAGCCCAGCTGCCTGCTGCGGCTAAGCCCACACACTGGGCACCCGCCCAGTGCCACCGCAACAAGGACAGTGGCACCAGAGTGGTGTCATGGGTGGAGGGGGGTGGCTGGGGTGGGAACAGCCCGAGGGGCAGGGTGCCCTCACCCGGATGACGTAGCGGGAGGTGTTCCTCTCGTCTAGGCTGACAGTGAGGGAGAAGAGCACGGCAGCACTGTAGACCCCCTGTGTCTTGTAGAGCAGCTCGTTGATGTCCCCGCGGCCTGGAGGGGCATCCCAGCCGCCACACTCCCCGATGACCTCCAGCATGGGCCGTGGGCCCAGCCGGTCAATCTCAGCTCTGTCCAGGCACGAGCGGAAAAAATCCTTGACCTTCCTCTCAGCCGAGGCAGGAGCTCGGCGCCGCACAGGGCGGCTCAGCAGCGCCTGCAGCTTGGCTTCGTTCTGCTCAGCGATGGCCCCAATGGTGCCGTACACCAGCTTGTCCTCTGGGATGCCGTGTCGCCGGAGCCAGCCACCACAGGCAAAGGAATAAAAGTCCTGGCAGGGGTCGATGGTGGCATCCATGTTGGCGCTGAGGAAGCGGGATGCCCGTAGGAAGGCCTTCTTCTCCTGGCACCCCTCCAGGCAGTAGCTGTCCCCTTCAGCTGCCAGGTACTTGAGGACTAACATGCATGTCAAGATGACACAGAGCCCCGCAGCGAACACCAGCCCTGAGAGCAGGCAGACCTCCCGGCGGCTCCAGCGTGGCAGCCCCCCATGACGTTTCTTGGCTCCAGTGCCCAGTTGGAGGGCGAAGCCATTGGGCAGGGTGCCGCTCTGGTACTTGCTCACGTACTTCACCTCCTGAAACTCATCATAGTGGGCTGTCAACGAGTAGGTCTTCTCCATGGCTGGGGATGGAGATCCCTGCAGGCACCGTGAGTGCTGGGGGCTCAGGGCAGGAGGTGGACAGGCTCAGGCACCCCACGGTTCATGCTGGAGCTGTGCCCACTGTGGGGAGGTGGTGGAGAGTGCCTGGGTGAGTCAGGAAGCTCCTAGAAAAGGCAGAGGAGGTGTTTGAGGAGGGGTTTGGGAGGAGCAAGGTGGGGGGGGTTGCTTCTTGCCGTCATCCCTGCCTGCATCGCCATCCCTGCCTGTGTGCCCTGCTGGTGTCACTGGGACTGGCCCCAGTGCCAGGAGCTTGGTGGCAGCTCTACCCCATAGCTGCCCTCTTCCAGATCCTCTGGTGACAGGGCAGGGTCCTGTCTGCACAATCCCAGGCAGATTTCAGCCCCTGGCTCAGCTCCATCCCATACACCCCACACCCAACCAGCACACCAGCGAGAGCACCCACGCCAGTTGGATACCTGGGGTGATACAGTGAGTCCATCCTCACACTGCACCATGAGAGCCCTTCCTGGCCTTGGGGGGAGAGGAAGTCTGCCAGTCCCTCTGGGAGGGGTAGGAAGGGGGTGAGCAGCTTGGGGAAGAGGGGCTTTGGGAAGACTTGGGGGGAAGACATTGGGTTGGGGTGTTGTGGGTTGGGTCGGGTTGTGTGGCCCTGCATTGATTGCATCAAGTTGCGCCATGAAGCATAACATTGCATTGTGTTGGGTTGGGTCGTGGTGTGCCGTGTTGCATTGCGTTGTGTCAAATTGTGGTGTGGTGCATGATGTGTGAGCAAAGTGAACTCCAGTCTGTGGGGAGCTTTGGACCCCATGGACATCTCAGCATTTCCATCACCACCACTAACCCTCTCTGCTGGCTGGTGCCCAATGGGCAGGGGTGTCTGGCAGGGGTGCCATGTCAGGGACAAAGAAGTCTGCCCGCCCATGGTGAAAGGAGGGTGGGGGCATAGACGGATTCGGGGGGGGGCTTCAAATAGAGTCCCCAAGCCTTGGTCGGCGCAGAGTGGCATCCGGATTTGCAGGTGGGAGAGGACAGGCTGGGGACAAAGAGCCGCTCGGGAGATGGCCGGTATCTCCGCGGAGGGCCCCCCAAGCCCTTGCTGCCTCCGCAACTCGGGCAAAGTTGTGCCCCGGCACCACAGCCAGGCGGTGCCCGCGCCGGGGAGCTGCTGCCGCCGGAAAGTTTGTGGGGCCGGCAGCAGGCACAGCACAGCACGGCACGGCGCGGGGGACCGGGGGCTGACCGGGATGCTCGGGGGATGCTACCCTGAATGCTGCCAAGGATGCTCGGGGGATGCTCGGGGTGCCTGGGGGATGCTGCCCAGGATTCACGGGGGCTGCTGTCTGGGATGCTCGGAGGATGCTACCAGGGATGCTCGGGAGGTGCTTGCCGGGATGCTCGGGAGATGCTCGGAAGGTGCTCGCCGGGATGATGCCTGTGGTGCTAGGGGGATGCTAGAGGGTTGCTCGGGGGATGCTTGGGAAGTGCTCCGCGGGGTGATGCCCGGGATATTCGGGGGATGCTCGCGAGGTGCTTGCCAGCAGGCTCGGCGAGTGCTCCCCGGGCTGCCCGAGGGGTGCTCACCGAGGTGCTCGGGGGATGCTCAGGAGATGTTCCCCGGGATGCTGCCCGCGATGTCCGCGGGTGCTCGGGGGTCGCTCACTGCTTGCTCACCGAGCCACTTGGGGGATGCTCCCGGGATGCTCGGGGAAGCTGCCCGGGATGCTGGGGGAGTGCTCGGAGGTGCTTACCGGCTTGCTCGGGGGATGTCAGCAGGCTGCCTGGGGCTGCTGGCGGGGCGGCCCGGCGCTGCCCGCCCGGCTGCACTCCCCGCGCTCCGCTCCGCTCCGCGCCCCGCGCCGCGGCTGGCGGAGCGGCGGGGCCGGAGGGAGGCAGCGGGGCGGGGAGGGGGTGGTGTCTCCAGCCCGGCTCTCCCGCAGGCCAGGCTCCATTAACGAGATTATTATGCAAATAGAGCAGCCCTGTGCCACCCGCCAGCCTTACCTCATCCCCGCCGGCGGGGAGGCAGGGCAGTGGGGTCCCCGGGCCCCTCGCCCCAGGGGGCTGGCACAGGGCTGGCAGTGGCACTCCACCTGGCACCCCCGTCCGGGGACCCCGTTGCAACGACTCGGCAGCCCGGCACCCAGGGGGGGCTCCGGTGGGCACGGCCGGTGGCCTGTGCCAGGAGCATCCCGGCGGCTTGGCACCCTCCGCCGTGCCCGGGCACTCCGGGGGGCCCGTCACGTCCTGCCAGGGTGGGGGCAAGGGAAAAGGGGGGTGGGTGGGCAGGAGGTGGAACCTGGGAGCCCACAGGTGAGAAGGTGTGCATGGGGGTGGCACAAGGTGGCATGGGGAGGGGGCCACGCAATCACACACACATGCACACACATGCAAGAAGGTCCGGGAATATTAAACTGCATTGCAGATAAATCCCCAACATAAATATCTTGAGCTGCTCTGCCACGGGGGGGCCCAGCAAGGAGATTTGTAGCCCAGCAATTCCCACTGCCCACGGCAACCACGTACCCCAGCCCCACATGGCCATCCTGCCTGCCACGCTCTAGGGTGCCCTGCCACCCTCACCCCCCATGCCTGCACAGCTCTGGGAGCTTGGAGGGGGTCCTGGGACTTCCTGGGTGCTGGGGTGAGAGCCCCAGGCAGCACACACTGGGTGCTGTGCTACACATGGCACAGGAACCCTGTTTGGCACAGGAAACCTGTTTGGCACAGGATGGGTGGCTTTGGTGTGGGACCCACTGTCTTGTCTCTTGGGCTGGTCCCAGGCACAACCTTCAGTGCCTGTGCAGCTGAGGCTGCACTCTTCTGTGCTGGGATGCTGGGCACAGCCTGGGCAAGGTGCCTACAGCAGCACCGAGACAGGCAACATTACACGCGCAGGTAGTGGCACACATGTGCATCACGTACACCAACACGACCAGTACAGACACACACACTGTGCCTCGCACACAGAGGCTCAAACATGCGCTGCCATCCAGCTCCCATTACAGGCACATGTACCCTGGCCTGCTCATGAGTGCTCACACACGCATACCCAGGTGTTGCAGCAAAGTTTTCCTGTGGCACACACGAGGGCACAGGGGCTCTGTGAATCCCACCAGATATCCCCGGCTTGGGCACCCCAACCAGCCCAGCTCCAACGGGGTGCAAGGGCACCTGGACCCAGGCTGCTTGGTGGGTGGGCACAGGGTGCCCAACACTGCTGCTCACCGGGGAGCTGGTTGGAGGGTGCCACACACTGGCCTCCCTGTGCCTGTGCTTACCCAGCTCCAAGACCTGCTTGGCACCTTGGTGGGAGCATGATGGATGCACACGGGAGAGGAGGGGCTGGCGTTATTAACAGCCCTGGGTATTGCTCCAACAGGGCTGTAAAAATTAAAGGCATGTGGATATAAAATAATGGATAAATCTGAGCCGGCTGCAGAGCGCTGCAGCATCCCACAGGAGTTGGGATCTCGAGAAGCAAGGGTACAGCAGGAATGGGATGGGGACCTGTCTGTAGACATCAGGCAGTGCCAGCATCTGCTTCCAGATGCCAACTCCCCCAAAAATCTCCACTGAGTGCCCTGAGCAGGTGTGTGTGCAGCGCCTGCCTGTGGAGCTGGCACTGTGAGGCAAGCGGCTGCTCCTGAAGCTAGGATGGAAGGCAAAGAGGTTGCACCTTTGCAGACAGGACTGGGGGCACAGGGCACTTGTTCCAGGATGCCCAACAAGCACTGCCCAGCACCCTCAGCAGGCAAGATCTGTGCCACGGTGCCAATACATCCAGGCATCACAGGGCTCGTGTGACCCCACGGTCCTGCCCACCCTGCAACCCATGGCTCTGACCCCAGGCAGGGCCCAGTGTAGAACCCACCTCGCCAGCCCCACTCAGCCCTGCCAGCCCCGCAGGCAACCCCACCAGCATCCTCATTTTCCCCGAGATTAGCCGCGGCGCGGGAGCCTCCGCGCACCGCCAGCAGGTGACAAATAAGATTTTTCCACTCTCCCGAGCACCCGGCATGGGTCTGTCATTGAAAATGCAAAGCAGCGCAGTGCCAACCTCCGCCGCCCACCTTCACCTCCACCTCCACCAGCCCCTCGATGTCGAGCACCCATCCAGCTGAACTCCCCAGCACCTCCACTTGACCCCCCCACTACACCCGCTGCTACCCCTTGGCAGTGCTGGGGTGCTGGGTACGGTGGCCTCACGCCCATGGGTCAGGTTCCCAGGAGGTTTCATAGAGGGGTGTTTTGCTGGTTTGGGGGTGTCAACCTGGGCAGAGATCATGGCCTTGCAGTGCCCTTTGGATGCACCCATATGCCTGGCAGTGTGGGTAAGAGAGCAGGGTATAGGGGTACATGGGGGTCCCCACCATGTTAGGTGCATGCACCCCATCAGAGCCTGCTTGACTCCAGGAAGGATGCCAGGCTCTGGGCTGGGCACAGAGCAGGCTCACCCCCGTGGTAGGGGATGAGGGATTGTCCCTTGTAGGAAACATCTGGCCCAAGACATGGCCATTGGGGTGGCACTGCCCCACAAACCCCACCCCAAAGGACTCCCATCCTGAGCACCCAAGGTGGGGAAGAAGGAGAGCACTCCACCCCACAGCTGGACACATCCACCCAGAACCTACAACCTTCACCCATCTACCCAACCCTCCCAAACCCCTCAGTCCCCCCAAAGCCCTCAGTCCTCACTCAGCTCCAACCCTGACATCCCATTACCCACCCTGTCCCCAGCCCGGAACCAGGCGCCTCCCCAGCAGCCCCCAGCCTCGCTCCCCCCTGCCGCCGCTGCGTCTCCCCTCCGCTATTGTCAGAGGGTTGCCTCTGCCTCTGTCTGCGAAATTAATTCGAAGGTGGAGAGGGAGAATTATGTAAAGTGTGGTTATTCTGGAGCGGCGGGGGAAGCGCGGCTGATGGCAAAGTGCCTTTTTGTGTGTTTAATATGCATTTTTTTCCAGCGGTGCATTTTCAGGCGGGTAATTTGCTGTCTTTTCAGACCTCGATCAGTATCATTTCTCCGGCAATGACAGCTTTTATTTGCACTGAAATGAATGCTGCGAAATTTCCAAGAAATAGCCGAGGCCCCGTTGGCTGCCCACCCCCACGGGGCTGGGGCATGGGCACTCACCAGCGCCTGCCCTCCGCAGCCCCCCGGCCAGCCCCTGCCCCCTGCAGTCCCACTTGGTGGCAGTGCCTTGGGGTGCTGGGCACATGTGCGTGCCAATTTGCACAGCCTGTGTTCACAGGTGTGTGCGCTCCCCTGGCTCCCCCCACCCTCCAGCCCTGTGTGTGGATCAGAGCATCATGCCTAGAGCTGGATATATATACACCCTAATGCATGCACACATATAGACACTCCTTGTGGTGCACATGCACACACCCCCTTTTGTACACATATAGCCTTAAGCATGGCACGTGCTCCCTTAACAGGTACACACATGTGTGCCCCACGCACACATGCCCCTCCTTGTGTGCTGGCAGGAACCCACCCACCATCTTGTATCCCCCCCAGACCTCAGCACAGCATCACTGAGCCAGGGCACCCAGCTACCAAGAGGGCTAGGAGGTCCCACACACACTCCTCCCTCTTATCCCCAGCACAACCTAGTCCTTGGGGAAACTGAGGCACAGAGGGGGCAGGCAGAGATGGGTATTCTCCCCACAGCCCATCAGCTCCCCAGGCACTCACAGCAATGGGTGGGAGCCTGGAGTAGACGCAGGGTGTGTGTGTGTGTCTGTTTGTCTGCGTGTCAGGAGGAAGAAACGTTGTTTGTGTAGGTGTGCGCTGCGTGGGTGTTGTGCGCTGGAGCTGCTGTGCCAGAGCTGTTGTGCTGGTGTGTGATGCTGCCTTTGCTGTGGCGAGCACATCTGGGTGTGCATGCATGCACCTGTGTCAGCCCCTGCCCAAGCCCCAGTATGCGTGACAGTGTGTCTGCAGAGGTGGCATGAGCACATATGTCCATGCAATGCCCTGTGTGCTCCCCGTGCATGTCCAGCCACAGATGGCTCAGGGGTGATGAATGGTGCTGGGGGGTGCTCATGCATGTGCAATGCTGCACCCCACTACTATATTGTGGGGGCTGTATAATCTGGGTCTCAGGTCCCACACACCCCCAGCAACAGGTTCCCAGTTGCAGTGGAGCTGGTGCCTGGCACGGCCAAGGTTAACTCTGCTAGAGCCTGCCGGCACAGTGCGGTGAAGCTTTAATTTAATGAAGTGTGAGGCTTTTTATGGGCTTTTAATTACGTGGTGATAATTAACATTACAGGCCATCGGGTCCCGCTGGTGCCCAGCTGCCCTGTGCCAGCTCCCCCCTGTTTGTAAATAAACCCTGTGGGCTGTGCGGTGCCCACCCCGGGGCACCCACCTCCTGCTGGGGGGAGCAAAGCCAGCCCTAGCCCCCGGCCACCCACTGAGGTGGGAATTTGGGCACAAATCTGAGCACAGCCTACTGCAAAACACAGGGAGCAAGCCTCCTACCACCACCCAGCAGCACCCAGCCGCCTGCATTTTTCTAGCCCTCCAACCGAGCAGAGTTGCCAGGTGGCAGTGCCAGGCTTGGCAAGAGCTGGCACAGGCAGCAGTACCACACTTGTCCCCAGCACTGGAGCCCAGCCTGGCCTGGAGAAGCCCCCTCTGTGCTGGGGCTAATAGGAAACGATCCATCAGGCAGCACACGGGCGCACTGCCTGCCTGCCAGGCACCCGATGGATTTATCGCCCAGTACCCAGGCAATTTCCTGCCCTCCTCTAATCAATAAGAGGGGGGGGCAGGCAGCAAGGGCAGCTTCCCTTGTGCAGGTCATGATGGGTGTGGGGAAATGGCAATGGCCCAAGAAACAGGTCACAGAACACCACCAAGGGATGCAGGGGTTGGACCAGGCTCCCCCCTGGCCAATCTTTTTCCCCCTCCTTCCCAGAACCAGGAGTTCAGACCCCTTGACGGGGGCCCTACAGATTGAAGCATCTGGGTCCCTCCCACCCAGCAGCAGAGGGGGTGCTGAGCAAGATCGGGGGTGCCATACCTCACACCCATTAGGGCCAGCACCCAGCTGCTCCCCGCCTTCCCAGCCTCACACAGGGAACTCAGGCATCTGGGCTCCCCTCCCCCACCCCTTTCCATTTAATTTTTCCTAATGAAAGGCAGGGAGGATGGCGAGGAGCCGGGGCACCAAGGTCGAGGCTGCCTTTAATCAATCCCCACTGCTGGCTGGGTGCCCGGAGGAGCTGGCGGAGGAGAGGCTGGGGGTTGCAGGAGTACGGAAGCATGGGGAGGGAGGTGCACGATATGAGCAAGGGGCTCCCAGCACACTGGGGCACTCAGTGCTTGGCACTCCCTGGGACCCCACTATCGTTCTCCACCACCCCAAAGAAAAGGCACCATGAATGCACCGCGCTGCCGGGCCAGCACAAGGGCTGTGCCTGGATCCTGCCAGGGCAGCTTTCATCCTCTGCAGGAGATACCCCCTCAAAAAAAAACCCACCCCCAGCGTGAGGCACTGAACCCCCTGCCCACTGTGGTGGGGGTACGGGGGCTGGGGACAGCCCTCAGGCTGCTAAAGGCACTGGGCAAAGGAGGGTGCGGGGAGCTGTGGGGGGACCCAGCAGGTGACCTAGAGCTGGGTGCTGGTGACGGCACTCACCCCGTGCACCAGCACAGTAGGGCCCAGCCCGCGGGTGAGCAGCTCCAGCTGGTGAAGGTAGAGTGGGTAGAGGCTGGTGTCAGCCGGCGGCCGTGGCAGGTAGAGGAAGCGCATGACCGGCGCGGGGCTCTGCTCCAGGACGAGTTTGTTGGCAGCACACACATACTCATCTGACACTTGGGTGGCGTTGGCTGGGAAGTTCATGGTCTCTTCCTCCTCCTCTGTCGCCCCGGCAGGCCCCCCCGGCGGTCCCCGGCAGGTTTGCCAGTGCAGGCGGGTGACGGTGTCCCAGGGCACCAGCTGGATCTGCGCCTGGATACGCAAGTCCTTGAGGAGCTGGCGCAGCTTCTCCTCCTGGGCATGGGGCATGGTGCCTGCCTCCACGCAGAGGAAGAGGCGCAGGCGGGCGCGTCGCCAGGCCCGTGCCATGTTGAGGACACAGGCCATCTGCAGCAGGAACAGGCTGCAGGTGTCGGCATAGCGGGCACTGTCGGGCCGCAGCAGGTTGACAGGCCACACGTGGATGGCAGGCGGGGGACTGGCGGCCCGCCGCAGCTCCCAGGCCTTGTCCAGGCTCTCCAGCTGCCGGGCCAGCAGGACGTTGCGAAGCATCTTCAGGGCATCAGCCACAATGCCCACGTACTCGCGGGCCGACAGCAGCTTGGGGGCGGCAGGTGTCCGCAGCGGGGGGAAGCTCAGGGGGATCTCCTCACGGGCACTGGTGAAGGCGGGGTGCTGGGTTAGACCATCCTGCGGTGCTGCATCATCATAAAAGCCCAGCACCAGGGTGTTGGGGCGCATCCCACCTGCCGAAGAGACCACATCGTCCTGGCTGAGCAGAGGTGGAGCCCTTCTGGCACCACAGGTACCAAGGAACTGCAGCTTGGCTTTAACATTGCTCACCCTGGTGGTTCCAGACCCCGCAGCATCATATGCACAGATGCCTCCAAGCTCCAACTTGACTTTGACACTGCCCTCACTGGGTGCTTCCAACCCCCTTGGCATTGCCCATCCACGTGTCTTCAAGCCCCTCAACATTGCCAACACAGATGCCTCCAAGATCCAACTTCACCTCAGCATTGCTCACCCCTGATGCCTTCAAGTCCCAACTTGGATTTGGCATTCCCTGCCCAAGTGCCTCCAAACCCCTCGGCACTCCTCACCCTGCAGGGGCAGCAGGGTGGACCCTCACCTGTAGCTAGCCCAGGTGCCACTCACCGAGGCCAGAGGTGAAGAGGAGCTGCCGGACACCATGCCGCACAGAGGGTGCAAGAGTGAGGCTGACAAAGGCCTTGACATTCAGCTTGTCCACCAAGCTCAGCCATGAGTCCTGCTGGGGCTGCAGTGGGTCTGAAGGCAGCATGTCTGGGTGGGGAGCAAGAATAGCATCAGGGGTCAGGTAACCCTCAGGGGCCAGGTACTCCCCCTGCAAAACCAGTGGCAACCTCTGTGCCCACCCCAGCACACACAAGACGGGGAGGGTGGAAGCAGGTGCTTCCAGCCAGAGAGATGAAATTATACATAAATATATAGAAAATACCCAGGCAGCCCCATCCCCCCTCCCCAATTTCAGGCCATTAATCACCATGGCAACAGCGGCAGGAAGGGGAGCAGAGCCCATGCATCAGCTGGGGCAGGGATGGGGACAGCCATGGTGTGTGCCAGGGAGCACGTGTGCAAAACACACACCAGGGTGCAAACATGCCTGAAGCATGTGGACACACAGTGATGGGCATGAGGTGAGGATGGACACAGGCACATGCATGCTCAAGGCTGTGCCATGTGTACCCACATGCGTGCAGGCGTTGACCTGTGCCACGGGACCATGCTGCATAGGGACCCAGAGGAGCCTGGGTGTGATGTGCCACACGTGCACGCCAGCACTGACACATGCAGGAACCCCATGTAGGGATGGATACTTGAGCACAAACATGTGCAAGCTTGTGGCACACATTTGCAAGCACACATGCACAGGAGGCATGGGACAGACTCGATCTACCTACATCCCTCATGCCCAAGGCGCAACACCTTTGCCCAAAATGGTGACATTCCCCTTGCTATGCCCACCCTGCCCAGCCAGGAGCTGGACAGTGGCATCATCCCAAGGACTCTAAGAGACCCCTGAGCACCACAGCAAGGGACAGAGGCCACCAGCGCCAGGGACAACGCAAACCCTCACCCAAGTCCTGCAGCTCGACATGGCCCAGGACATAAAGGCCGCTCTTCTTGAGGTCATTGACAAAGTCAATGAGCCGAGCGCTGCCACGCGGGTTCTGCACCATCAGCAGCATCTGTGGGCGCCAGAACTTGACATGGTCCTTCCGCACATCCAGCATCAGCAGGTACTTCCGCACCTGGAGGAAGGAAGGGAGGGCAGCAGGTAAGGAAACCTCCTTCTTTCAATGAACCACCCCATGAGGATGCCAGCACCAAGGACAGACTGCCCAGGACAGAGCTGCCACGGGGACACCAGCTTGTGGACACCAGCTCTCCACCCCATGAGGATCCCAGTGCGGAAGAACTGGAGTTGAGGAGGACAAAGCTCACCTGGTGGAAGATGAGGGCCTGGCTGATGTAGCCCCATGTGCTGCTGGGCGAGAGGTAGTGGAGAGCGAGGAGAAGCAGGAGGAGAAAGCCCAGGCTTGCTGAGGCCGACACAGGGCTGATGAGGAACATCATGACACAGCAGCCCGCAATGCCCAGCAGGCACGTGTGCCAGGTGAAGTACCGGAAGGTGGGCCTGGAGCAGGGAGAAGGGGACACCTGCTATCATATGGTTCCCATGCTGGCTGCAGGACAGGCACAGCATGGGGGGCTACGCCAAGGTGCCATGCCAGCCACCCCAGTGAACCCCTCTGTGCCAGCCCAGCGCATGTCAGGCACCCCAGATGCCTGCAGAAGAGGGCACAGAGGGAAATAGTACCTCCCAGGCACCGGGCAGCCCCTTGCTGCTAGCCCATGGCAAAACAGGGCTAATGATGGTTACAGGGCTGGTGCTGCCCTGGCACACCCAGGGGACCAAGTAGTGTTGGGCAGTGCATGGCAGCACCGGCGGCTGCGGTGCCTGCTCAGCCTGGCGCAGTGAGGCGGGGGCGGGGAAGCAAGAAGCTGTTATTTTCTCTAATTGTTGTTTTTCCTGAAAGGTAATTAAAATCCTTTTCCGCTGAGCTTGATGGAGACCTCGGGGCAGGGGGGGCACCAGATGTGGGGTGGGTGATGGGACTGTTCCCACCCACGCCACAAGCCTCCTTTCAGGCACTGATCCTGCCCCATTCATGCCCAGCCATGGGAGCAGCTGTGGGAGGCAAGTCCCGGCCTGGCACAGACATCAGCCCTCCCTTGGAAATGGGTCACTCTGGGGGAGCCCAGGCGGTGCCACCCAGCTGTGCTTGGGCACTGCCTCTGTCACACCTGCAGGCCTCCCCATGCTTTGGAGTCACAACACCCTGCACTGACGGCAGCAGGCATCATGCAGGAGGGAGATGAGGCTCCCCCCAGCCACCCTGCCATGCCCTCCTCCCACCCCAGATTTGGGCAGCCCTGCCAAGCCAGCCCTGCACCAGAGTACCCAGCACCCCGCACTCCAGGCTGGGGCTGCCTGCCACACACAGTCCTCCTTCCTGGAAGATATTTTCTCCTCCCCCCACCCAGGATCCCCCTCCCTCCTCCCTCCCTCTTCTCCCTTAGTTTAATTAGCGCTAATGGAAAGTGGGCTCCATCACCACTTGGCAAACTGCCCAGGGGATGCCGGGCGGGCACAGGCTATAAATTACCTCAGAAAGCCTATGGGGAGGGGGTGGGTGGTACCCAGTGGAGTTGGATTTATCTGTATCCACTCAGCAAAGCGGTGCCAGTGCATGAGGACTATGCCAAGCCAGTGCCATGCTGGGATCTGTCCCCTTCTTCCTCCCCAGGGATGGGGATGTCTCTGCCCCCTCGAATGCCCAAAAGAGGGGTACTCAGCATCTCTCCCCACACAGGGGCAGAAGGCAAAGGGATGGCAGATGAACTGCAGACAGATGGGTGGGTGGATGGGTACTTGCCCAGCATATTGGCACAGCCTCTCTCCCCTGTGCCAGTAGGTACCTGAAGTTGGGGGCCGATGCCCACTCCAGTGCCAGGCAGGCCAGGTTGACGGTGGCGTAAACCAGGAGGAAGAAGGTGGTCACGACCCCCGCGATGGTGTTGAGCTTCCCAGAGAAGAGCACCAGCTGCAGAGAGCATGGGAGGGGCAAAGGGTGAATGCATCCCCCAGGATGGCATGTACCAGGCTCCATGATGCCCAGCCCAGGTGCCAAACCACCTTCATCCAGCAAGGCTGGGAAAGGAACATCGCTGGCAAACTCACCTGCACCACCAGCCAGGAGAGGATCACTGCCATCACTGGGTTCCCATTGGCAGAGGTCTTCTTGGCCAGTGCTAGCGCCCGGCCTGCAGGCAGAGGAGGGAGGTTGGGCTGGGGCACCCCAGTGGGCACCAACAGGCTCAGCCACCAGCCAGGAGTCCTGTCCCCACCCTGGGTACTGAGGAGGGGGTAAACACCAGGGCACGCAGGTGACCCAGGTCACACGCCAATTCCCAAAGTATCACCCCCACACCAGGAAGGGGACAACCTGGTGCCAGGGCTGGTCCCCAGCAGGGACAACCTGCCAGGTGTGCTCTGGCAAATGCCAGCGCACTCCAGGCACTCACCAAAGAGATCATCTCGGGCCAGGGCATAGAGGATGCGGGATGCTCCAATGAGGTTGCTCATGGCTGCAGAGAGAGTGGCAGCGTAGATACCCACAGTGACCAGGGGCGGGAAGATACTGATGTCACGCAAGAAGCCATAGTCTTTCTGCAGGAGGATCCTGGAGAGGGATACAGACACACTGGCACCTGCTTCAGCTCAGGCCAGCATGCCCTGGCTCTAATGGCCCTGGCAAGGGGACAGGTGGCCATACCTGCTGCAGGTAGCACTCATGAGGAAAGCCAGCAGATTGTAGACGAGGTAGGTGAAGAGCACGGCAGAGATAGTGCCCCGTGGGATGGAGTAGCTTGGGCGCTTCAGGTCCCCTGTGGGCAGGAGCAAGCAGTATTAGTGCCCACTAGCACAGCACCTGCCTTGCGCTCCTCCAGCCTCAGCTCCCACTCCCACTGCCACCCAGCCCAGCACCCCCTGCCCATACCTGACATATTGGAGCCTGCCATGATGCCGGTGCAGCCGTTGAACATGACCGCAAAGACGGAACTGAAGCTCATCCTCTGCCCGGTGGTGTAGTCCACCCCATACCCACCTGCAGAACACAGGGATGCAAGCTGTGATAGGCTGTCCAGGGCAGTGTAGCCCCGCCATATACCCTCTCCTCAATGTCCCCATACACAAACTATAGGAAAACCTACCCCACGGCACCTGCTTTGTGCCCACAAGCTCCCCCCACCCTCCAGCGAGCCCCTGCTGATGTGGAGATGCCAGTGCCATAGTGGGTCCAGCAGGCAGGGGGGGAGAGCCTCTCCTCACCCCCCAGGTTGTCTTGTAGGGTGGTAAGGGAGAAACCGGTGAAATTGCCATTCTCAGTCTTAGAGCCGTTGAGGTGGGGCAGGTGGATGGGCACTCCAAGGGGCCGTGTGGCAAAGAAGCTGACGAGGACGGTACCCAGGACACCCGCAACGATGAGGAAGATGAGGAAGGTGGCCTTGGCGTAGATGGAGGCACCCACAAGGCACACAAGGAGGCACAGCGCCAGCAGCACGGTGCCATAGAGCAGCTCATACCAGTAGCTCTGGGGCAGGACATGGAAGCCTGTGCCCACTTTTTGCCCTGGGGAGAGACAAGCCAGGATCAGTGGGGCTTGGAGGGGAAATCACTGGAGTGGATAGCCATCGCTGCTGTGCCAGGCTTGACAGGCACTAACTTTGTTAGTTATCCAGACCAGAGGGACACCCACTGTTCCCTGCCACCAGACATGGGGGAACTTACCAAGTGGGATTCCAAAGCTGTCCACCAGTGCCTCCACCAGCCCCAGCACATAGAGGGCACTGCCACACACGTTGGCCAGGAAAAACATGATCCCAATGCTGCCCCCAAACTCTGGGCCCAGGGCACGGCTGATCATATCTTGCTTGAGTCAAGGGAAGATGTCAGCAGCCCAAACCACCAGTGGGTGCTCCCATTCCTCCCTCCCAGGCCAAGGGGGCCCCAGCCCCAGTGTGGCACCCCGAGGCCGCTGGGTGGTCACATAATTTTGGCCCACATCCTTTGCCCCAGCAGCACCCACAGCAAAGGATACAGTAGGCTCCTCCGGCATCCAGAGCCCCGTTGGTGGCAATGGCACACACAGATAGCACTGTCATGCCAATGATGAAGTATGCCACAGCGAACATGGCCAGGGCTTGGTACAACCCAGCATGGCCCACCACAAACCCTGCCGAGGATAGGGAGAGGCCAGTGAGCCCTTTAGCTGGGTATGGGCCACTCCCAGGACAGGGTCCCTGGGCACAGCCAGAGCTCACACCACTGAGGCACATGGGCTGCTCCCATCCTTGTGCCCACAGCTCCCTCCAGACATGCCACCTCCTTCCCTGCCAGAATGGGTATATCCCCACCCAGCTGGTGCTTTCACATCAGGACATCTCCACCCTCCCATGCCAGGATCAGGCCCAGGTGTGCCCTGGGTACGGGCAGCTCAGAGGGGCACAATCAAAAAGCAAACAAGGCAGGGGCTCTACTGCCCACCCGGCCTCAGGGCACTGCAGGGAGTGCCGGGGTCCCCATGCCCTGCTGCCACCCTCAGCAGGCAGGAGGTGCCTTGCACCCCAGCTCGGGCACCAGGAGCTGATGGGCTCTCCGTGGGGTTCGTGTTGCCTCCCTGCTTGCCTGCTGCAAAGCAGGAAGCAGGACAGTCCCGGGGCATCCCCCCCACCCAGTGCACCACCCCCCGGTGTGTGTGTGTGTCCGGGGATGGGGCATCCAGAGCCTCCCGCGGCCCTGCCGGGCGTGACGGGAGGCCAGCGCAGCCGGCGGCGCTGCGGGCAGGAAGAGATTGCCCGCGGCTGCAGGGAAATGCCCTATCTCAGCCGCAAGCCAGGCCGCAGCCATGCCCGCCGGCAGGCGACGGGGGTGCCGCGGCATGGGCACTGCAAGGAGCCCTCGAGGAGACAGGCTGGGTTTGGAGGCACACTCTGAGACCCCCAGAGGGCTGGAGGGTGCCCGAGTGCCAAAAGCGGGGCAGCCGAGGGGGAGGAGAGGGCGGGGAAGAAATAAAAGGGTGTCCCGAAAGCAGTGTGGAGGTAAGTAGGAGGAGCTGCTCGCCACGGAAATCTGGGGGATGCCTGAGGAATGGGGAAGCAGGGCTCTGTCGGGGGAACCACGGACCCCTCCACGGTGGGACAGTTCCTCTTCCCGGCAACTCCCCTCCCCCTCCTCCCCACACTTCCCTTCCGACTCCGCGGCCCCCCGGAATAATGCACTCCAGGGAGGGGGGTCCCGGCACCCGCTGCAGGGTAGGGGGCTCAGGGCCTGTGCGAGGACCCCAAGCAGGGGAGCAGAAAGGGGGTGAGTGGTGGCAGGGGAGAGCTGTGCCCACAGCCCGCAGCTCGGTGAGTCCCCTATGCAGGGGAAGGGGCTCAAGGGTCCCCCAGGCATGCAGCAAACTTCCGCCCTTGGGCTTTCTGCAGGCAGAAAGTGAAAGAGGAAAAGCCTTCCCTGTTCCCGGATGCCGCCTGCCCTGGGCCTCTGACTGCCCCCCTCTCAGGACCCCCCAAAAGGCTGCCACCTCCTCCAGTTCATGCCCAGCCTGCCCCCCTAGATCTTCCAGGTTGCCCAGTAACAGACTCATAACCCAAACTGGGAGCACACTGGGATCAAATCTGTGCCCTTTGAACAGCACAGAGCAGGGGGCAGCTGGGTGCCTGATGGGAGACACCAGGGTCTGGTCCTGCCCTTCAGACACCATGTGGGATCTGGGAGAGAACTGGGGTGCTGTACTGGAGTGCTGTAGCCCAGCATTGGCAGATGCTTAGAGAGCAGTGGGGCCTCAGCACTGGGGAAGGGGGGACACAAGGGCACTGAAATCCTGTTTAGGGAAGGCACTGGGAAGGCCCAGAAGTCCTGCCCCAGAGACACTACGGCTCCAGACTAGGGTCTGGAGGCACTGAGGTCCCTAACTGGGTTCCCATCCTACAGGTACAGCACGAACCCTGGGGCCCCAGACTGGAGGGGTCAGGAGGGGACATACAGCACCGGGACCCCATCCTGGGGGAGAACTGAGAGAGCACTTGGACTCCAGGCTGGGGGGACAGGAGAGGGCACTGGGGCTCCAGACTGTGGGGGGGGCAGAAGAGGACACTGCGGCTCCAGACTGGGGGGGCAGGGGAGGGCACTGGGACTCCAGACTGGGGGGGTAGGAGAGGGCACTGGGAAGGCACTGGGGTGAACACTGGGACGTCAGACTGGGGGGGTAGGAGAGGGCACTGGGAAGGCACTGGGGTGAACACTGGGACGTCAGACTGGGAGGCTGGGAGGGAAATGGAGAGGGCAAAAAGAGGACACTGGGGCTCCAGACTGTGGGGCTCGGGATGAGCACGGAGGCTCCAGGAACAGGGAGGCCCGGGACCACCGGGGGTACCAGGCAGGGCTGGTGAGTCCGGGGGGCCCTCGGGCCGCGGTCGGGAGGGGTCCGGCGGGCGGCGGCACTCACCGAGGCGCAGGAAGAGGACGACGCTGAACATGGAGAGGAGCGTGGGTACCACAACGCCCAGGAAGGTGGGCAGCTTGCGGGGGGCGGCGGCGGTGGCGGCGGCCCGGCCGCGCTCCCGGCCCCTCTCCTCCTCGCCCGAGCCGCCGCACAGGCGGTACGTGAGCAGCGCGCTCCGCTCCGAGCTCGCCATGGTCTGCCACGGCCCCAGGCCCCTCCGGCCCCGAAACGCGCCCGATCCCGGCCCCGGCCGCGGCCCCCGCCGGCCCCGCCCGCCCACCGTGCCCCGCCCGAAGCCCCGCCCCTCCCAGCTGACCACGCCCATGGCCCTGCGGATAGGCCCCGCCCGAGGACGCGCCCAAACATCTAGGCCCCGCCCCTTGTTGGCCCCGCCCACAGCCTCCCATTCCTATCGCGGCCCCTGGCCCCAGAGGTACCCCCATAGTGGTGTCCCACCCCAACACCCCCTCACGATCCCCACCGCTACTCCACATCCCGAACACCCCCAACCCCCGCCCTCCCGTGGTCTTCCCACTCCCGGTATCCGGCATTGACACACCTCACCCCTCCCAGCACCCCAAAACCGGCCCCCCACCCCCGCATCGTCACACGCCTCCTGCCCCCGACCCTCCAGCAGCCAGCACCCCGACAGCGACCTCGGCACTCCCAAGCTGCCCCCAGTCACCCCCAGGGACACCGGTACTGCACCCAGCTCCCAGTGCCCTTTCCCCGCGACCCCCGTCGGTGCTGGTCGGGCTCGGCTGCCCCCGTCAATTACCGGACAAGCAGGGCCCCCGGGGTCACAGTCCCTCCCTCCCCACCTCCAGGGCTGGGATCTGCCCGGGCCCCGGGGTCCCACTATCTCCGCCGGGGCTGCCGGGGCGGCCGAGCGCCACGCTAATTAGGTTAATGGTGTTGGCACCGGGACCGGGAGGAGGGGGGGGCACGGTGGGGCCGGGGGCGAACCCCACGCCGGCCTTGAGTATACGCGTGAGTGCCGGCTCGGGTCAGCCGAGCGGTTGACCCTCCACGGCGCTAGTCCGTGTCACGAGTGTGGGGATCCGTGGGGGGACACCGAGACGGAGCGCGGGAACCGCTCCCGGGGAGCGGTCGTGCTGTCTCCCGTCCCCGTTCCTGCCGTTCCCCGTGGAGCGCAGCGTGCCCCCGCGGCCGAGGTGGGAGTCCGGCGGGGCCGGAGCTTTCATCTGCGGCGAGCCTGTCGCCGTGCCAGCCGCGGGCAGCGCCGCGCCTTTGATGTGCCACTGAAGCGGCATTGTCCGCGGCACCGGGGCCGGGGGCCCGGCGGGAGCGCGGCACGGCCGAGCTGCGGGCACGGAGCCGCCCCTGCCCCTAATAGGGACGGGGGTGGTGGCATGAGCACCCCTCAGTCCCCAAGTGGGAATGGGGGCACGGCACCTCCTTATGCACTTAATAGAGACAGAGAGGGCTGCGTGGACACTCCTAAGGAGGAGAGAGGTGGGCTGTAGACACCCTGTCCCCCAGTGGCTGTGGGGACACGGGCACCCCATGCCCCTAACAGGGACAGAGGTGGGGGCACGGGCACACCCCGCGCCCCAAAGAGGCGGTGGGGATGCGGTTGCACCCTGCCGCACCAAAGGAGCTGACGCCATGCCAGTGGACACAGGAGGGTGGCAAGGGAGGCAAGAGGGTGGCGTGGGCACCCCAAAAATCTGGGGACAACCGCCAGCCGAGCTGTAGGCACTCGTGGGCCTCTCCAGCTGGGCGGGCAAGCGTAGCCCCCCTCACCCCAGGGGCCAGAGCTGCCCCCCAGGCCCGGGCACGCTGCCCGCTCCGGGACTGTCGCTGCCGAAAAGCGAGATAGACAGCCAGTGCCCCAGCCCCACCTGCCCTCCCACCGTCCGGCATCCGCCCGGGGCGCGTCCCCCCTCCCGCACCTCAGGCGAGAAACGGCCTTAGTGTGAATACGGGGTGGGTGCCGGGGATCTCCGGGGGCAGCCGGTGCTTAGCACTGGGTTGCAGTGCTCCTGCACGGAGAGGCCCGCTCAGCCTGGGCCGGGCTGGCACAGAGGGAACCCCCGCCCCACGACCCCCCGCCTCAGAGTCCCCCACCGGCAATGTCCGCCCTGCCGCTCCCGGTCCGCTGCTGGTTTTGAAGCCCCCGCGGGTCTCCCACGCCCAGCGCGGGCCCCCCGCGCCTCGCAGCCGCCGGTGCGTTCACACCCGCCCGCTGTCCGCCCCCCCCGAGCCCGCGCCCGGGGCCCGCAGGAGGGACGGTAGCGCGGCCGGGGCTTGGCGTGAAAATGATCAAGGGCCGCGGGCAGCGCCGGAGCGCAGCGCCCGTCTGATGCTGCCCGCCCGGAGGCCCCGTCGAACAAAGGCGGCATTGAGGCCCCGGCTGCGCCCCCCCCGCACCCCCGCCCCGAGCTGGCATCTTGGCGCGACATTAATGAACTCGCCTGTTTGTGCTCCCCCGGCCCCTCTCTCCTCCCACCGCCCGGGGGGCACCATATATATACATCCCTCCTCACCCGCCTCGGGCGTTTTGGGGGGTCCCCCTTCTGCCCCTTTTTGCCCGCCCGGGGATGGAGCAAGGAGGCAAGAGGATGCGGGACTCTCTTCTCGGGGTCCGCCTCGTCCCCCCCGTGCTGCTGCCGCTGCTGCCGCTGCTGCCACTGCTGCAGCTAGTGGGGGGGGCCCCCCTGGGCCAGGGGCTGTACCCCATGCCGGCCGGCGTCCTGCAAGGTCAGTGGGGCACGGGGATGGGGGCATCTTTGCTGGAGGGGTTGGCTGTGGATAGGGCGGCTGTAGGAGCTGGGACTCCTGGGTTCATTCTCTGGAATGAGGATGGGGAAAAGCGCAAGTAGGATGCCCGGGTCTCTGCCAAAGCCCCCCAGGTCCTGGGGCATGCCATGCTGCCTGGTCAGGGTGGCAAGTGCTGCCTGTGGCACTAGGGGATACAGGGGTTGCAGGGGGCTGGTTTGTGCCCCGCAGTCACCAGCTTTCTCTCCTGCCCAGCTACTTGTGCCAGCCCCGGGGACCCTGGCCCAGGCACAGCCAGCAGAAGGGCAGCTGTGGGTGGGCACAGGTGGGCGCAGGTGGGCACAGGTGTAAGCACACGTGGGGATGCACATACAGGGCATGCACAGGACTGCACAGAAATGGGCACGTGCAGGGACATGCAGACGTGGGCGCATGAACCCTGACACACACAGACGTATGCATGGGTACATGCACACTGACACGCATGGACACACCTGTTTGGCCTCAGCCCTGCTGCATGCCCATGTTTACACACATGCATGCTCACAGGGTCTCCACATACAAAGGGCACTCACAGATCTGGCAAACACCCTCCCCACGCCATGTGCCAGCCCCAGCAGGGAGGTGACACTTGTGTCTGTCACCCTAGGCGATGTCAACCAGTGACAGGCTATGCCCAGCCTGACATCCATCATGGATATATTGGGGAACAGGCACCGGCTGGGCTGAGGGCACCCTGTAACTGCGGTGGGAGGAAGTGGGGTGTGCCGAGGGTTTGAGCACCCAATGTGTGTGCCTGGCAGCACTGTCAAGCCGGGGGACGCTGGTGCTGGAGGCGGCTCTGAGGAGTGCACTGCTGGCACTGGAACGGGCACTGGCTGAGCAGCAACGGCAGCAGAGTGCCTGTGGGCTCTGTGCCCCCTGCCTCTTCCCCCCCTGCGCCAACCTCACCCGCCACTGCTCACGTGAGTCACGTCCCCATGGCCCCCACTGCCCCATTCCAGGAGACCCTACCCAAACACGGACCCATGCCTGGAGACTGTACTCAAATCTTTCTTTGGGTCCCTACCAAAGTACTGCCGTATCCCCTAGAAACCCTACCAAAATGACACCTCAAGACCCTACCCAAACAGTACCACATGCACTATAGGCTTTACCTTACAGGGTTTACCAAAACAATGCCCAGACTCCCAAAATATATCCCTAAGTGCCCTTCCTCATCTTCTCTAGATCCTACCCAAACATTACCTGGAGCCCTACCCAAAACATTGCCTTATTTCTTGTCTCCTTCCTAGACATTCCCCAAAAAACATATCCCAGCACCCAGGAGACCCTAACAAAACATGCCAACACCTCAACCCCACCATGCCCCCTTCTCACCCACCTCAAAGTGGAGCCCAGGTTGGTCTGGGCAAAGGTGGGCAGGGAGGACATGGGGATGCCCACAGCCCTACTGTCCTTGCAGCGCCAGCCGTGCCCCCCACCATGCCCCCCAGCTGCCAGGCCCTGCTGGATGCCCAGGCGCTGCCCGAGCTGCCCCAGCGCAACTGGGCATTGAGCCAGGCCTGTGCCCCCTACCAGCGCCTGTGCCCACCCGGGGGGGCCCCGCACACCTGCGCCCTGCTCAGCGCCCGTCTCTGCCGCCACCGCCTCCAGGAGTGCCGTGAGTGGGCACCTGCATCGCCCTGGATCCTCCCAGAGAGGGGATACCCTACAATAACAAAGGAGGCATCCCCAAGGGGTGCCTGGAGTTGCCTGGAGGGGATATGGGGGCACTGGGAGTGACAGGGGGTGCTGGGGTGGGGAGACTAGGGAGGCGGGGTATGGTAGGGGAATTGAGAGGGATGGAGGGATCTAGGGTGAGAGGTGGAGTTTTGGGGGATGGAGACATTGAGAGCAATGAGCGGATTGGGGGAACAGGGTGTTGAAGGGTGATGGATAATATAGGGTGGGAGAGGGGAGTGTGGGAGAAGGGGACACAGGGCAGTGGCAGAAAGATTTGGGACACTGAGTCACTGGGGGTGACAAGCATTCCTAGGGTGGTACTGGGGTGCTTGTTCGGGATGATGGGGGCCTCCGGGGCACTGAAAAGAACTGGGGGGAATTGGGGATAGCAGGTACATGATAGTGATATTGGGGGTTGTCCCCACATACCATGAGAGCTTGTCCCTACAGGGATGGCAGCCTCAGGCCCTGATGCACAAGAAGAGGTGGTGATGCCAGGTGAGCCCACCCCAAGCCCCTCCCCACGCCGACAGGCGCCCTGGCCTCCTGGCTGCCTGCTGGGCCGGGGGGCAGAGGTTAGCGTCGGCAGCTGCCGGGCCGCCGGGTGCCCCCGGCCCACCGCCCGCTCGCCTCTGTGAGCACAATGCGGCTTGACAGCGCGCCCGGCACGGCCTAATCCCCCTGGGGGCCGTACGCCACCCCCTCTGCCGGCCACGGCCATGCCAGCCACTCCATGCCCACCGGGGAGAGGGGGTGTCCTGGCGGTAGGGCTGCAGGACCCCCCTTCTCACCCCGGCTTTGTCCCCCAGGGAGCTGCGGGCACCGTGGGGTCCCCCAAGGCAACATCACGGCCCCCCGAGGACGGATCATGGGCGGCAGCGTGGCCCTGCAGGGCGCCTGGCCCTGGCTGGTGTCGGTGCAGCTCCACGGGGAGCTGATGTGTGGAGGAGTGCTTGTGGGGCTCTCTTGGGTCCTCACCGCGGCCCACTGCTTTGCTGGGTATGGCAGGGGATACAGCAACATAGGGATGATGTTGCTGCAAAGGGGGGCACAGAGTGGCACCCGTGGCACCCCTGTAACTAGCTGCCTCTTACTCTACCAGGAACCAGAATGAGCTGGCATGGACGGTGGTGGTGGGTGACCATGAGCTGGGCAAGCCCAGTGCAGGCGAGCAGGCAGTGCCTGTGCGGCGCATCCTGCCTCACCCCAAGGTCAGTAGAGGTGGGCACCCCCCTGACCACCCTTTGCATGCCCCATAGACCCCACTGACACCTTCCCATCTCCTTCCAGTTTAACCCCAAGACATTTCACGGAGACCTGGCACTGCTGGAACTGGCTGTGCCATTGGTCCCGTCACCCACCATCAGCCCTGTGTGCCTTCCCAGCAGCCCTGCAGAGCCCAGCCCTGGCACTGCCTGCTACATTGTGGGCTGGGGCTCCCTCTATGAAGGTAGGTGCCACCCCAACACCCGTGGGGTCTGTGGAGCGTCCTCTTTGGTGCCCTCTCTGGTGCCCAGTGCCGATTCACTGAGCCAGGGCAGGGGGCTGCAAAAGAGATGGGGGTGTCCAGGCACGGAGGACACCATAATGGGTGCCTTGCCCAGCAGAGGGGCCAGCAGCCAACGTGGTGATGGAGGCACAGGTGCCCCTGCTCAGCCAGGAGACATGCCGGGGTGCTCTGGGCAGGGACCTGATCACCAACACCATGTTCTGTGCTGGGTACTTGTCCGGGGGCATCGATTCCTGCCAGGTAATGCCCAGGGCTGTGGAGCTGCTGGCCCACCAACCCAAAACCCCTCATGGCACACAGCGCTGGGCGTGTGCCACAGCCCAGCGCAGCCTGGGGTCCCATGCCAGACCAATGCATGGGCATCCCCCCACCACAGGGTGACTCGGGGGGCCCGCTGGCATGCCGGGACCCCTCCTCACACCGCTTTGTCCTCTATGGTATCACGTCGTGGGGCGATGGCTGCGGGGAGCGGGGCAAACCGGGTGTCTACACCCGTGTCACTGCCTTCATGGACTGGCTCAGACTCCAGATGGACCGTGAGTGCCACTGGCTGTACTGTGGGGTTGGAGGTGCCCAGGGTGCTGTGGGGACACATCACCCCAGTGGTGTTCAACACTTCATGGCAGCTCTGGTGCCCTCACAGCTGCACCTGGCAGCCAGGAACCAAGCTGCTTCGACCTGCTGGCAGTGTCCCAGCTGTCCCCCGAGCAGCAGCCAGCCGAGCGGGCTCGCCTCTGCGCTTTCTATGCCGGGTCCTGCCGGGCCCCGCAAGGCCACGCTGCCTGCGCCCGCCTGGCTGAGCAGACCTGCCGTGCCAGGACCAGACGATGTGGTGAGCCAGGGGGTTGTGCTGGGGCGAGGGTGTGGGGAGGGACCTCGTTTCTGGCAGCGTGGGGCCAGCATGGGGCCAGAGCCATGGCTCCCTCACTGCGCCCACAGAGCTGCACTCCTACGCCCAGACCTTGGTGGATCTCCTGCGCAGAGCTGGGGACTTCATCCGAAACCAGCTGGATTTCTCCTTTCTCACCCATGCTCTGCCTCAGCTCCTGGGCAAGATCTATGGGCATCTCTTTCCCCACCGTGTCCGCAGGAATGCCCCAGGTATCCTCCTGGGCCGGGCCACACCATGCCCACTTGGGATCCCATTGGTTCCCCTGTGCTGGTGGCCAGGGCACCATCAGCCTGGCCTGGCACTCCCATGGGTATCCCCTACCTCTTGTCCCTTCTGTCCCCTTCTTATCCCCACAGGCCCAGCTGTGGCAGAGGATCAGTCAAGCCCCATGGCAGAGGGACCCCAGAGACGCCCCACCAGGTGAGGCACGGTGGGCCATGGGGCAAGAGGGGCTGAAGGGTTTGGGGAGGTGGGCAAGATGTCTGTGGGTGCAGACATGGCTTTTTGGTGACAGCCTAAAGCTTTGGAGGCCTGCTTTTCCTGCAGCCAGGGCACACCTGAAGGGAGGTGGGCATGGTCCCCTGGGTGCCACCAAAGACCTGCAGGGGGTATGTGAGGTGGCACTGCCCAGGGGATGGGTGCCACTGGGTGCTTGCCTGAGCTTGCCCCGCTGTGCTTGCAGGCAGGGAGCTGGGAGGCTGCCCCCCTTTGCAGGGCTTTTTGGTGCTGTGGGACCCAGGTTGCAGGACTGGGTGGAGGCGCTGAGGGCCATGGAGGGGGGCAGCCCCCTGGCACCCATCCTGGATGGGGGGCAGCTCCCCAGGGAGACATGGCTTTTCCTGCAGGTATGCGGTGATGGATGGGCTTGGGAGGAGCCACTGCCCTAGAGCCCAAAGTTCCCCTATGTCCACTCCTGACATCCCCTGATTCCATCATCCCCTGTGCGGCCACAGAGGTGGCATCTCCCACTCTGCCACCACAGATGGGGCATTTCACCCTCCCCAGCTGAAACCAGTGTTCCTAGTCAACCAGTGCAGAGCCAGTCATGGGTCTGACCTTGCAGCTTAGGATCCGACCCAACAAAGCCACGAAGCAGTCATGTGTCCCTGATGCCCTGCCTGACACCAGTCCAGATGTGCCCTACATTCTGCCACTGCGCACTTGGCCCATGGGTGCCCGTGGGTGCCCCAGCACCCACCCTGTCCCCCACTTCTCTTCAGCAAGGCAAGGAGGAGGTGGAGGAGCTGGTGGGACAGGGACGAGCCTTCCTTGCCCAGCTGCGGGCAGAACTAGACCTTGGCACCTTCCTCGAAGTCATGGAGCTGCGGCAAGCACCTGGAGAGCTGGCAGGGACCCCCACGCCAAACTGTGAGCCCCAGGAGCTGGGGAGCTGGGGTTGACGGGGCAGCAGGATGTGCATCTGCCAGCTGGCATAGTGCCTGAGCAGAGCCCATCGGCCATGTTCCCACCGTGGTTTTTACACCTCTCTCAGTGGCAGGGTCTGCACCGAGGGAGAAACGTGAGCTGGTGCCCATGGAGCTGCCAGGGCTGGAGGAGGAGGAGGCGGCAGGTGCGGGCAGAGGTAAGTGCCCCACAACTGCCGTGGGATGCCCCATGCCATGGGGACGGTGACAAGCCCACCTCAGCTTTGCATTCTGGTCCCGTGTCAGTGGGACAGCCCTTGCCCATACCCTGCTCCACAGGGACCCTCTGCCCCTGTTTCCCCCACGTTCCCAGAGCATGGGTGCTCCTCCTCAGAGGTGGTGTGGTGCCCCTGCAATTCATCTTCATGTCCCCCCTCCATGTCTCTCCTGCCCACCCCAGCAGTTGCCGCCTGCCCCGGCCTCAACGAGTCAGCGGTTCGGGTGGGTGCTGTGCGGGACCTGTACGCCTGGGTGCTGCGGGTGCCCGAGCCAGACCTGGCCATGACTTTCCAGGAGGTGAGTGCCCTGTCCAGCTACTCCAGGCCCCGACCCTCACAGCCAGATGGTGCCACCTCCCAGCCCATCACTGCCCTGCTATGCTCCTGGCTCCCCTGGGACTCACCATGTTGTCATCTTCCCGCAGATCCTGGTGGACTTGGGCTCCAAAAATGCCAAGGGACTGTACCGGGCGCAGGTGCGGGCCACGGTGGGGGGCCGCCCCACAGCATTCACTGGCCTTGTGGGGCTGGAAAGTGACTCGCTAGCCCGCAGCATGCCTGGCCTCGTTGCTCTGGCACTTGAGGCGCTGAAAACCTAAAGGTGCCCCTGGGGAACCGTGCCAGTGTGGGGACAGGGTGCTGGGGCAGGGGTCTCCCATGTCCTTCAAACACAGCTCACTCCGCAGCTCAGGCTCTTCTACCCTTTTGTCCCCCGTTGTGCCTCAGTTTCGCTCTTCCCACCAGCACTGCCCGACCTACCCAGGGCCATGGGGCACCGAGGGGCACCTGGAACATCTCAGCTGGGGATCATGGCCCTCATTTCCCCTGGGACCCCCATCTTGGAAAGCCCACCCCCATTTTCTCCATAGGCACCTGGGCTGTTATTTATTTGTACAGAGAAAGGTTTATTTTTCAATAAAGAAGGGCTCTATTTTCCAGTAGCTGGTGAGTGTGAAGCGAGTGCTGTGTCACAGGGTGCCAGTGATGCGGGGGCCAGTGGGGAAATTCCCATGACGGATATGACACCCCATTGCATCCCCCTTCCTACCCCTCCTGTACTCTGAAGCAGTGCCCCCAGCCTTGGTTCCTGCCCCTAACATCAGTTCCTGCTCAACCTGGCACAGGCTCCCCAGCCCTCAGTCCAGGGGTTGGACTCCCCTCCTGCCCACTGCAGCACACACAGCACGGCACAGCACCGGTGCCTACCCCTGGTGCCACGCCATCGGGGCCCACATGAAACCTCCTGCTGGTGCAGGGGCTGAGGCTGCCCTAAGCCAGTGATGAGTGCTGGGGTGGTGCCACCCCTGTGCTTGGGCATCCGTGGGTACCAACCCCTCCTGCTTGTGAGGAGCTACCACCCTCGAGCAGCACTGCTGGGGCTGCTGAGCAACAGGGAAGGGACCGCTCCTCCCAGCGCCCCGCAGTGCTCGTGCTGGGGTGCCCAGGCACAGGGTGATGGGCTGACATCCGTGGAGCCAGCAAGGCCATCTGTGCCTGCCCATCTCCCCTTCTGCGGGTGCAGGGGGTGCCGGAAGAGAGGGGTGGGAGCAGGAATCCAGTGCGGGTAGCCTTCCCCCTCCGCACCTGGCACCATCCATCTTCCACTCCATCCGGCAGCCGGACATCCGCTCAGCCAGGCCAGGCGAGGAGGCAGCCAGGGCCTGGCACGACACGAGGGCACTGCGGGCATGTGGGACCTGATGGGGCGGCTGGCCCTGCTTGGGGCACTGGTGCTGTCAGGTGAGCAGGGCCCAGGGTCTTGGACACGGGGTTGTCCCATTTAGGGGGTTCTGGGCCCCCTCAATAGGGTCGTGGAGGGGGGGTGATGGTGGCAGGATCTGGGCAAGAGTGTCCCCAGGGCTGCACTTTGGGTATTGCTTGGCAGAGTCCCATCACTGAGCATCCCCTGCGCTTCTGTCCTGGCTGTGCCACCCAGAGCCATGTCCCTGCCTGGGCTGTGTGTGTCTGTCTGTACACAGTGTCACTGTGTGTGTCTGTCTGTACACAGTGTCACTGTGTCTGTGTGTCCCTGTGTGTGCCTATGTGCACAGTGAAACTGCATCTATGACCACATGTCCATGCATAGACTGTGTCCATATCCATCTCTCCATGTGTGCCTCTGTGTGTCCATCCACTTACATGCACAGTGCCACTGTGTCTGTACCTAAGTGTCTCATGTTTGTGTGTCCCTGTGTGTGCTGGGTCTATAACTGTGTATCCCTCTGTGTCCACGGCCACATCCTTGTTCCATGCCCATGTGCCCCCACATGCCTGTCATGCCTGCATGTCCCATGCCCATGCCCCTGTGCAGCACAAACATGTGGTGTCCTGGCCTGCTTCTGTCCTCTCCATCCTTAATCCACCCTGTCCTCACTGAGCATCCCTGTGGGGTGATATTTGGCCCAGTAACCCCCTAGACCCCTCCGTGTGCCTAACCCCACACCCCCAGGTGGGCTCTGCGTGAACCAGGAGGAGCGGCTCATCCACCACCTCTTTGAGGAGAAGGGCTACGACAAGGAGATGCGCCCCGTCACCTCCAACGACCAGGTTGTGGACGTCTACCTCGCTCTCACCCTGTCCAACCTCATCTCGCTGGTGAGTCGCAGCAGGCAACGCCCACCATGGGGTGCTCCCCAGCCATGCCGCACCTGTAGTGCTGGCTGGGTTGGGGGACCCCTGAGGCTGCTGCCCCAAAGCCTGGCTGATTGAGGTGGTGGGTCCTCAGCTGGGGGGTTGCAGCTGCTGGGCATGGCCCTAGCATCTTACTGCCCCACACTGTCATTGCAGAAAGAAGTGGATGAGACGCTCACCACCAATGTATGGCTAGAGCACGTGAGTAGGGGCAGGCATCACGGCACCAGTTGTGTCCTGAGGCATGAGCAATGGGGTGGCCCAATGTGGCGATACAGTGACCTGGGGATCCCTCCCCTCCAGGGCTGGACTGATTACCGCCTGCAGTGGAACAAGTCCGAGTTTGGGGACATCGAGGTGCTCCGCCTGCCACCAGACATGCTGTGGCTGCCTGAGATAGTCCTGGAGAACAAGTGAGCTGTGCCTCAGTTTCTCCTTGCAACCCCTCTGAGCTGTGCCTGGTGCATGTCCAGGTCTCCCCCTGCCTCTTGCTGGCCCCACCATCACCTCATCTCTCTCCTGGCACAGCAATGACGGGCTCTTTGAGGTCGCTTACTACTGCAATGTCCTCATCTACAACACGGGCTACGTCTACTGGCTGCCGCCCGCCATCTTCCGCAGTGCCTGTTCCATCAACGTCGACTTCTTCCCCTTTGACTGGCAGAACTGCACCCTCAAATTCAGGTGCTGGGGGGCTGGCTGGGACAGGGGCAGGCAGTAGGGTGGGCATACTGGCTCCCTGCAGTGCCTGCTGCTGCCAGCACCTTCCCTTGCTGTTTGGATGCAGCCAGATGGGGGCTTGCAGATGACTCGGTAGCCTGAGTCCATCATGCTGGAGGTCAGGGTGGGTGAGTGGTGGGTACCAAGCAGCAGATGCAGCCCCTCACTGCCTGTCCCCCCTCTGTCTGTGGGTCAGCTCACTGGCATACAGTGCCCTGGAGATCAGCATGCACTTGAAAGAGGACAGTGACCCAGAGACGGGCAAGTATTACCCAGTGGAGTGGATCATCATCGACCCTGAAGGCTTCACAGGTAATGCTTGTGTTCTCTGACATGTCCTGAGGCAGCAGGACAACCTATACAGGGCTCAGGGGCACCCTGGCTTGGGGTGCCCTGCCACAGACACACCGGATTAGCTGGGGCTTTGGAACCCTGGTGCCCATCCACCAGGCTTAGAGCTGCCCAGACCCAGGATGGGGAGACTGGTGCTGCTGGGACTGGTGAGGATGGGCACAGCAGGGGTTCCTCATGCTATGTGCTGTCCTATCTGTCCTGGCAGAGAATGGGGAATGGGAAATAATCCACCGCCCAGCCCGCAAGAACATCCACCCTGAAAGCCCCCCTGAGAGCAGCGAGCACCAGGACATCACCTTCTACCTCATCATCAAGCGCAAGCCACTCTTCTATATTATCAACATTGTCACACCCTGCATCCTCATCGCCTTCATGACCATCCTCGTCTTCTACCTACCCGCTGACAGTAAGTGAGCCCCATGGCATCCACAGGGCACCTCCATGTCCCTCACTTGCATCAGGTCCTGGGATACACGGACACCCCAATGCCCAGAATGGGAACATCCTGGTACTAGAACACCCCTATGTAGGACACCATCATCCCAGCCACAAACCCTGGCAGGGGCACACTTGAGCACAGGATACCCCATATCTGGGGTACCCCCATAATAGAAAACCCTCTATGGGGCACTGCATGGTGGGACAGTGGGCAATCCTGGCACTGGGAGTGCTGGGACAGGGACCTGGGGCAGGGTTTGCCCTGAGCTTACCCGCTGCCCAGGTGGTGAGAAGATGACCCTGGCAATCTCCGTGCTCCTGGCCCAGTCTGTCTTCCTCCTGCTCATCTCCCAGCGCCTGCCTGCCACCTCCCATGCCATCCCCCTCATCGGCAAGTGAGTCCTGGGCACCACTAGGTGCAGTGGGGACATCGCGGGGTCTCCACGGTGCCAGAGGGCAGCTCCACCTGTGCCCAGCCCCTGCAGCAACGCCAGCTCCAGGTCTGTGCCCCACACAGGTATCTGCTTTTTATCATGCTTCTGGTGACAGCCGTGGTGGTGATCTGCGTCGTGGTCCTCAACTTCCATTTCCGCACCCCCAGCACCCACATCATGTCTGACTGGGTCAGAGAGGTGAGTGAGGTGCTGGGGTGGATAAACTAGTGGGTACAGGGGTGGAGGGCATGGGATAGCACAGTCCTGGGACAGCACAGCCCCAGCACAGCATTGGGGTGTCCTATCTGTACCACTCCAAGGGCTTGTACACCCAGGTTGGGAGCAGAAGGTGGGGACAAGGTGTCGTTGCACTGGGGAGGTGGCCAAGGGACCTGACAGCCCCTTCTGTGCCCCCAGGTCTTTTTGGAGAGCCTGCCCCGCCTGCTGGGCATGTCACAGCAGGCTGAGAACCCGGCGGGCGCCCCATGCATCCGGCGCTTCAGCTCAGCAGGCTACATCGCCAAGGCAGAGGAGTACTTCAGCGTCAAGTCCCGCAGCGAGCTCATGTTTGAGAAGCAGTCGGAGCGGCACGGGCTGGCCAGCCGCATCACCCCTGCCCGTGAGCTGCTGGGGAAGGGTGGTAGAGCGGGGATCTCCAGAGGTGGCATCCCTTCAGACCACATCTCACATCTCTTACCCCCAGGGCTGCAACCGCTGGGCATGGGCACAGGCGAGGAGCAGCTCTATGAGCACATAAAACCTGTCGTTGATAATGCCAACTTCATTGTCAAGCACATGCGGGAGAAAAACAGCTACAACGAGGTGGGGGCCATGAGCACGAGGGGGACAGAGGGAGCTCCCTGTGGCCACTGTGCCTCCTAATGCCCAGCTCCCGGCTCCCTTCCCAGGAGAAGGACAACTGGAACCAGGTGGCCCGGATTCTGGATCGCCTCTGCCTTTTCCTCATCACCCCCATGCTGGTGGTGGGCACCCTCTGGATCTTCCTCATGGGCATCTACAACCACCCGCCACCACTGCCCTTTGCCGGAGACCCCTACAACTACCAGGAGGAGAACAAGCGCTTCATCTAGGGGGGTGGGGAGTGCCAAGTGCCAGCCCCCCATCACCTGCCTTGGCTTAGGAAAATAAAGCTGGTACTTCTCACTGCAGGCATTGAGCTGGTGGCTCCCCATGGGCACAGTGCCCAACCTGAGCACTGTGTGTGTGTCAGGGAGGCTGATGCCCACCCAGTGAATGGGTGCTGTTGGGTGTTCTGAGCATGGTGGTCCTCAGCTGTGGCTGGAAGCAGTGTTTCCCACAGGGATGTGGTGGTACCAACCCCTGCTGAGCTGGTCACTTGGGACAGGATAGGCTGGTGAAGGGGATGGACCCCCCCCAGTACTGCACCATTCCCTGCAGTGGGCAGAGATGCCATCAGTGCCACATCACCCACTGTCCCCATGACGCCCCACAAGTGTTCCCCCCCAGCACACGCCAACCCACAGCACCTGGACGGGGGCCAAGGGGGTGTCTCCTTCCCCAGCTCAGCAGCAGGATACCAGAGCTCCGGTTTCAGGGGGCACAGCTGACATCCCCATACTGGCAGTGGCCCAAGGCAGCTGTCACATCCTCTCTGCTCAGCCATGAATCTTTCCCCACTCCCAATACCCCTACACAGGGTCTGGCAGGATTTGGACTTGGATCACTCCCCAGGCTGACATGGCGGGACTTGCCTGCTCCTTCCCCACCTTGGGAGCAGCCACCACCACGGGAGGGGATAGGGCACTGCTGGGGTGCTTGTGGGGGAGGCATCCCTTTTCCATAAGCCATGGGCACTTGGGTTTCTGTGCAGGGAGATGCATCCCTCTGTGCAGGACATGGGGAAATTGAGGCACAGAGATAATTTTGCTCCCAGATCCAATTCCAATCCCTCTTGGATTCGGGCTTCCCAGCAAACTGACACCAACCCTGCTGGCGGGGGGGCCTCAGTGGTCCCATGTCCCTCCCCGCCCCAGTGGCTGTTTGGAACAGCTGACGGTGGCAGGTGACAGCTGTCCTGTCCACCGGGCGCCAGGCCCAGAACACTGCTGTGCAGGCACCGAGTGCAGCTCCTGCGCCCCACAGCACCGCCATGCACTGCCACGGCCTCCTTCTCACCCTCTGCACCCTGGCAGGTAAGGGGTACCCGCCCTGGGGGGAAGTCTGGGGGGGGCACCTGGTCACCCCCCACCTCTGCCCTTGGGGGTTTGTCGCCCATGGGTGTACAGCGCTGTGCACCGTCCCACCAGGCTGCCTCCGTGCTGGCAGCTCACTGTCCCCATGTCCTGCCCTGGACAGGTCCCTGGGGTGAGTGGGGTGGGGGATGTAGGGGGGATATACGCCCTCCGCTTGCACGCTGGGACACTGACACACCATCAGGCATGCACAGCCACACACGCATGGCCATCCCCTCCCCACGCACACCCTCTGCCCCCCCACCAGCGGCAGGTCCTGGGCCATCAGTGGCCCTGCCATCCCCACCCCAGGGTGCCCCCATGGCACGTGCCCTTCCCAGGTGTGAGCTGCAGGAACCAGGAGGAGAAGCTGCTCCAGGACCTCATGACCAACTACAACCGGCACCTACGCCCAGCCCTGCATGGGGACCAGATCATTGATGTCACCCTCAAGCTCACCCTCACCAACCTCATCTCACTGGTGAGAAACTCCCCTCCCCAGTCCCAGGACAAGACAGGATTTGCCCCACAAAACAACTGCAAACATGGGGCAGTGGGCAGAGCAGGGCACTAAAGCCATATCCCCTCTTCTTTCCTTGCCAGAACGAGCGGGAGGAGACCCTGACCACTAACGTCTGGATTGAGATGGTGAGACCCCTCACCTCCAGGCAGGACATCCCCAGGCCATGTTTGCTTCTCAGGGTGGTAACCTACAGAGGGCTGCCGCTGTAATCTGCACCCCCTTTTGTGGGTGCCCCCAACTGAGCCCATTTTGGGGCAGCATAGGACAGGCAGCTCACAAGTTCCCCTCCTGAGGAATCACCATGACCCCTCCCTCTTTGCTCCCCTTTCCCCAGCAATGGTCCGATTATCGCCTGCGCTGGGACCCCGAGGAATATGACAACATCCAGCTGCTGCGGGTGCCCTCCACCATGGTCTGGCTGCCTGACATTGTCCTGGAGAACAAGTAGGTGACGGGGCAATGGGGACATATCCCCGCACAGGGGGTGGCAGCTGCTCCCTGGGCACAGTTTGGGGCTAAGCCTACTCTTTTCCCACCAGCATCGACGGGACGTTCGAGATCACCCTCTATGCCAACGTGCTGGTGTCCCCTGATGGCAGCATCTACTGGCTGCCCCCCGCCATTTACCGCAGCTCCTGCTCCATCCACGTCACCTATTTCCCCTTCGATTGGCAGAACTGCACCATGGTCTTCCAGTGAGCACGGGCTGGGCACGTGGGGGCACCATGACGGGTCCTCCTGGGATACAAGGGATTAGCATGGCATGTCCATTTTGCCCTGGGGCAATGCGCCCCTGGGCAGACAAGTGCCACCTACCTCTGCCCTGGCACCCCATCAGTGAGCAGGAGGCACCTTGGCCAAGCCAAGCACCCCAAAGCAGAGCTGGAGGTGGCCAGCGTGACCCAGTGCCACAGTGGCGCTGTTTGCCCACCCAGCTCATTGCATGCCAGCCTGTGCCACCCCTTCGTCCCTTCCCAGGTCCCAAACATACAGCGCCAATGAAATCAATCTCCTGCTGACCGTAGAGGAAGGCCAGACTGTGGAGTGGATCACCATCGACCCCGAGGCTTTCACAGGTAACACCACAGACACCCCTGTGGGACAAGAGCATCCTCCCACTGGGGGCACCAACAGGCTTGGTGCTGTGCCAGTGGCTGCCAAAAGCAGGGTTGGGGGGGCTATTAGCGGATCCCGCCATTACATGGGCACTTAAGTTATTAGTGGGAGCGGGAGTGTGGGAGAGATTTGTTTTTTTAACCCCCCCGCTCGAGGCTCTCATCGCCTGGCAGCCGCTCCTGGAGAGCACCGCTCCTGGGAGCTTGATTGATGCTGGGAATGTAGCTGTCACGGCCAAACGATGACGTTTTCCATCACATTTTAATTGCATATTGAAGGAACAAAATGCTTTTTGGGCAGCGAGATTTATTTTTTCATTACCGGCCCGAGCTGCAATCTTGACTGGGAAAAAATGCTATCGCTCCTGCTGACAGCAGGGGAAAACAGCGCGCCGTCACCCAGCATCACACTCAGCTTCCCAAGTGCCCTGGGGGCAGGGAGATGGGGGGACCCCAGCCCGACATGTAACATCCTGGGAGCCCCAAAGGGGCTCGAGGTGCCCCACATGTGCCTGGCTCCCCCCTCCACCCCAGGCACCCTGGCATGCTCCATGGGTCTCATCGCCCTTCCCAGTGACTCTAGCACCTTTCACTGCCCGTGCCCAGCCTGATGGGGCCCATGCTGATCATCAGTCCCCCCCTTCTTCCCCTTCCCCACACTGGGGGGCTGGCAGACCCAGTGCCCCCAGCGGGGCAATGGGACTCATGTGGCACTGACAGAGAATGGCGAATGGGCCATCAAGCACCGCCCAGCTCGGAAGATCATCAATTCAGAGCACTTCACCCCAGATGACACCCAGTACCAGCAGGTCATCTTCTACCTCGTTATCCAGCGCAAGCCACTCTTCTACATTATCAACATCATCGTGCCCTGTGTCCTCATCTCTGCCATGGCCGTGCTGGTCTATTTTCTGCCTGCTAAAGGTACGCACTGGTGCCATGTGCACCACTGGGGGCACAGGGATGTGCAAGGGGAGCAGTGACAGGCGAGGAAGGGCTCATTGACCTCTCTGTGCTAGAGGACCATCACTGCCATCTTTCTTCCACTCCGGTGACGTTTGGGGTGGGGAGAGCATATTTCCAGATACTCCACAGTTAAAGCATCATGGCAAGACTTGGACAGTTCAACTTTGGGGTGGGGGCTTTTTGCCAAAGGGAGACAATGCCCACACCATGCCAACCATGCCACCATGCCCCATGCCAACCTCTGCCTTCCCCCCTCCTTGGCAGCGGGTGGGCAGAAATGCACCGTCTCCATCAATGTCCTCCTGGCCCAGACTGTCTTCCTCTTCCTCATTGCCCAGAAGGTGCCTGAGACTTCCCAGGCTGTGCCTCTCATCGGGAAGTAAGTGATGCATGGGGATGGGAGTGCCAGCACTGTTGTCACACTCTGCAAGTGGGTTCTCTGTGCAGCAGCCAGTGCCCAGGGACAGGACCCTGGCACAGAAATAACCCTAGCCCAGGTGGGGCTGACACATGTGCCCTTGTCCCACTGCTGGTCCCCAGTTTCCAGCCCAGGAGAGCACCGAGAAGGACCTTATATGCCCATAGCTTGTGGCCCAGCAGCCCCACATAAAGCCCTGTGCCTCCTCCCCAGGTACCTCACCTTCCTCATGGTAGTGACGGTGGTGATTGTGGTGAATGCTGTTATCGTCCTCAACATCTCACTGAGAACGCCCAACACTCACTCCATGTCCCAGAGAGTGCGTCAGGTACCTGCCATCATTCCCCTACCCCTTATACATGGGGAATCAGGTGGGTATTTGGGGACCGACTCCACATCCCTCACAGAGCAGGGTGGCAGGCATGCCTTCATCTAAGTGCGAGTCATAGCACAAAAAGAGACCCCCCCCAAGATGTCCCCAAGGGATCACACTATGCCACTAAACCCCTCAAAGCCACTCCGAACACTGGGAGCAGCAGGTGCCAATGCACCCAGCATCCTACTGGTACAAGGGTACTGATGGGACGCTCCAGGAGATGCAAGGGGACCTGATCACACCCATTGCATGCCCCAGGGTGGTGTGAGGGAGTAAAGTCCCCACGGGTGATGCCGTTCCCAGGTGTGCCTGCACCTCCTGCCCCGCTACCTGGGAATGCACATGCCAGAGGAGACACCGGGACCTCCGCGAGCTGCCCGGAGGCGCAGTTCCCTGGGGCTCATTGTAAAAGCTGACGAGTACATGCTCTGGAAAGCCCGGACAGAGCTGCTCTTTGAGAAGCAGAAGGAGAGGGACGGGCTGATGAAAACTGTGCTGGAGAAGATCGGTGAGTGCCCCTGGGGGAGTTGGCATCTCCTCATGAGTCTGGGCGATGTGCCAGGCAGTCAGGCGCTCACTGGTGCCCGCTGTGCCGGCTCTGCTGCCCATAGAACGTGGCCTGGAGAGTGGCAGTGCCCAGGACTTCAGCCAGAGCCTGGAGGAGGCAGGCCCTGACATCTGTGCCTGCGTGGATGCCTGCAACCACATCGCCAATGCCACACGGGAGCAGAATGACTTCAACAGCGTGAGTCAGGGCCAGGGAGGAGAGGTAAACATGGGGGGCAGAGGCGGCAGCCCTCACGCCCTCCTCATGCCACCGGCAGGAGAGCGAAGAGTGGATCCTGGTGGGACGGGTGATTGACCGTGTCTGCTTCTTCATCATGGCCTCCCTATTCATGTGCGGCACCGTCGGTATCTTCCTCATGGCTCACTTCAACCAGGCGCCCGCCCTGCCCTTCCCTGGGGACCCCAAGCAGTATCTGCCGCAGTGACATGCCAGCCCTCCTGCTGCTGGCACTGCTGGAGCCAGGGACTGGCCATCCCCAAACCAGCCTGCCTGGCCGAGATCCCTGCGGGCACAGCAGCTCCTGGTACCAAGCACAGCACTGGAGGAGGACTTCGGGTGGCAGGGCTCTGCCACCCACAGCAGTGGTGGCGATGGGGAAGCGGGGAACACAGGGTGGCCATGCTGTGCTGCACGTGGAAGTAAAGCCTGTGGCAGTCTTGCAAGCCTATGTGGCATCATTGCTGCATGCCCACCGATGTGGTTACCCCTCTCGGATAGGCTGGATATGCCACCTGTGCAGGCCGGCCACAGACCTCTAAGCCACACAGTCCAATCTCAGCACCCCACAAGTGTCCTGAGAGACAAGACAAAGGAACTGGAGCAGAGTCAGGCATCTGATGGCCTGTGCACCAGCTCTTGCAGCAAAAGCCATGTTACCCCACTGCAAATTCACAGCTTCAAGCCCATAGCAAATGGGGCCCCTGGCATCCCTTGCCATGGCAATGGTGCCAATGGGGCAGGAATCAGCCCCCCATCCTGGGGCAGCTGATTCCTCCCTCCATTTATGCCCTGGCTACTGCTTTTGGTGGCAGCTGAATTGCTGTCCCTGCTCCCTAGCAAGCAGCTTGGGGTGGGAAAGACCTTGGGCCACCAGGCACCCAAACCCCCTCAAGGACAGGTGCCCATTGGCTCCTACTCTGCTATGTGCGTCACTACATGACTCCCTTCCTTGCTGGCCCCCCTTGCCCCATGGGATCATCTCTGTCAAGCACAGCCTCTTCCCCCCATCCCAGCAAAGCTGCATCCCCCCACCATGCCCCGCACTGACCTCTGGGGGCTCTGTGGCTTTGTCCCTGTTGGTGGGTGAGATACAGGAGGTCAGCCTGGGAATGTCGTCAGGGAGCATCTGCTCCTCTGTAGTCCAGCTAATGGCATCTGTGCCTGGCTCCAGGACGTTCTGTCTCCATCAGCCTCACTGTCCCAGCACTGTCTGCCTCTGTTGCTGCTGCTGGAAGAAAACCATCTGGTTACTGCCTGCAACTGGCTCCTGGTGCTGCCTGCCAGAGGTAAGGGCATTGTGGGCACAGATGGAGGAGGGAGGCAAACATCCAGCAGCTGAGACATCACCTCTTGGACACCTGCAGCCTGGTCAAGGCCCAGAACTACCCTTCAGCTGAGCCAGCCTGCTCATGCTCTCTGCAAGGTGCCTTTTCCAGCCCCATGCCTGGACACCAGGGCTAGATTGATCCAGGCTGGCACCTTGAAGCAGGCAGGGATGGTGCCTATCAGCACAGGCAGAGGCACCCAGAGGAGCTCACCAAGCACCCAGCACCCTGGTTTGGTCCTGCCTCCTGTCCCCCTGCCTGGAGCACCTTCCATGGGGGCAGCCCTGTGGCCACGATCTGTGCAAGATGAGCAGGACCTTGGGCACTGTACTCTTGCCAGACACAGCCTTCTTGCTGGTGAGTGACGGCACTGCACAGCACGCCGGTCCCCACACAGCCACCCCATGGTGATGTCCCCTACGCAGTGCCACAGGGGCTGAAGGGACGGACGGGCTGCCCTGGCCAAGCATCCCAAGCCCTGAGAGAGCCAGGAGCTGCCATATGCTGCCCAAACTGTAGCATCAGGCATGGCCCTAGCCTCTAGCTCTCCCTCCCCAAGATGCAGAATTGATGAGCTCCAGTCTGTCTTTGCCTGGCTATTTCCCATTGATTCCTGGTTCCCTGCTGCCAGTCTCCAAGGCAAGTGAGCTCTGAACAAGGACATGTACTGTCACTTACTTCTCCCCACTCCACAGAGCTGCTACTTCTTTCAGGTGAGCTCTGTTCCTGGCATGGCCATACAGCACAACTGGAAAGGGACGAGCTCTTCCAGCCTGTTGGAAGCATGCAACCAGGACCACATTCTCCAGCATCCCCAAGCAGGGGTTTTAACCTGCCCTCCAGAGGCCCCCAGCATTTATCACCACACCAGAAACAAGGACAAAACCAAAAGCAGTAGCTGGGATGTCATAGGTCTCGGGCAGCAGATGTGTCTTGCAGGATCTGGTGGGGGAACACCTTGCATGTCACCCTACCCAGAGCTACCAGGGTGCTATGTGAGGAGTGCAGTGAGAGGGAAAAAGCCCCCTCAGTCAAGCCATCATCCCTCACTTGACCAAATGTAGCCAGAGACATCCAGGGCCCATGAGTGCACAGCTCAGCATCCCCGGGGCAAAGAAGAGCCCTGGGGCAGGACTTCAGGGCTCAAAGGTGTTCAAAGTCCTCCTGGTTTTCCCAAAGGCAGGGATCTGAGGAAATTTAAGGGACAAAGCTTTTGACTTCAGGGCTCAAAGATGTTCAAAGTCCTCCTGGTTTTCCCAAAGGCAGGGATCTGAGGAAATTTAAGCGACAAAGCTTTTGGAATGAGGAGAACAGGGAAGGTCATGACTAACAGCAGATTTGGGGCTCCCACAGTTCCAGGCTTGCTTCCTGAATGAATTGGATCTGAAACCTTTTTCTAGAGCATGGCAGAGGCTTCTTCCCCTCCCAAACAACCCCATGGCTCTCTTTTCACTACTCTTTTTAGCAGGACATAGTAGACCACAAGCCAAAAGCCCTGCTCAAAAACCAGCCTGGCTCTATCCCTCTCCAAGCCACAGGAGGCAGCAAGCCTGGTGCTTGGCACCAATCGAACACCACTTTTCTTGTGACCTCAGGAAAAGTTGTAGCCTTAAAGATGACAAACTCCATGCCCCATCCTGCTCACTCCATTCAAGGCTGAGCAAGAGGAACCTGCACTGAGTTCCTCCAAATGTTAACCACAGTGGCAGTGGGAGGAGAGGAATAGCCTCCCAGGGAAGGGCTCTTCCACAGCTCGCTCGCAAAGCACATTTAAGGGCAAACACAGCAGGACTGCAGCATTTTCAGATTTAATAACAAGCCTGCACTCATCAGCACCAGCTTAGACGCAGGGCATCAGAAGCAAGAAGTAGGTGAGTACACGAAATAGCAGAGGTGGACGCGAAGCACAGCTGGGCACAACAACAGGACTAAAGCTCTAAGTGATATCGTCTGCAAGAAGCTAAATGCGCTGTGAATAAAAGGAGCCTGCAGCTAGTATTCCAGGCTTGCCTTGCAAGGCTATTTTTGCTTAGATTGCCAAAACGTAATTACAGCTAAATCCCCCCTAACAAATACTGGAGAGCAGCAGGGGAGAGTTGTATTTAAAAAGAATCTTAAGTAGCAGCCATAGTAATACCTGACTGTAGCAGGAAAACAAACTGTGCCTGGAAAAGAGCATTTGGTTGAGAGCCGGTGACAAGCGAGTGGCAAGAGCAAAAATAGGACTGTGGGATCTCAAGAAACACAGATGGAAATGCCACCACAGTCCAGGGAACTGCCCTGCTCCCTGCCCAGCCAGGTGCCAGCAGGCACAAACTGCCTGAGCGTGGGGAGCAACCATTGCCATCAGTGCACTGAACGTTTCTAGAGGCATCCCAGGACTGACACCCTCAATGCAGAAAACAAACCCTTCCAGAAGACTAAAGATTCCAACTTTTCTCTGCCAGTTCTGGCTGCTTTCAGTCTGGACTTCAATAATAACATGAGGAATTTGCAATTGCAGTTATGAGGCTGAAGGTCTCCTGGTCCCCAAGGCTGGTAATTGTACCAGACATGGGCCCCTAGTTCTACAGTCACAACCAAACTGGCCCAAGCAGCCTCTTCTGGGGGACTGCGCAGAGCACGTAGGGCAGGAGACGTGCCCCATCTCTGGCCACAGCCTCTCCTCCTGGGCCCAATGCAAAGGCTCTATTAAAAATAAAAGGCAGTTGTGCAATTCCCCAAGGAAAAGGCAAAAGACTGGAGCTGTTAATGAGTACAATTAGCATTGTAGTGAAGTAGAATCAGAGGATAATTAGCTCCTATTTCCGTGGCATCCGAATTGCAGCCATGCTGGCTTTCTAAGCAACAACCCATCAGTCTAGTCTCACTCCAGAGGACAGGAAACAGGGGGGCACTCGCAGCTTTCGTGCAGCTATAATTGCCAGCCAGGGCCATCACCCTCTTCTGCTACACCCACTGGTAGTCCAGTTTCCCCAGGTGGCCGGAGACTTGGAAAGCTCAGTGCACCCCAGAAGCACACATGGCCCTGCATTCAGCTTTTCCTTGGATCCAGCACAAGGCAGCACTGCTGACTCTCCACCAAGGCAGTGAGAGTCAAGGGAACTAAGTGACACCAAACAGCTCCTTGTCTTAGTTTAAGGGAAGCTTGTACCCCTCTCCCCAACAAACAGGGCTGCATGCAAGTCACTGGTGACCGGGGAATATGAAGAACTGGCAAAGACAAAGCAAGCATCTCTTCTTTTAAGCAAGATATTACATCTATAACTTGTCTGGCCATGTAACTCCACAAATATAGCAAAGTTTGGCACTACTGACACATGGGGTGCTTTGCTGCTTCGTGTGGGTGGGTAGCTCAGAGGAAGATGCTATACGAAGCTGGCTATACGATGCTATACGAAGCTATACGAAGAAGGCCTGGTGCCTTCTCAAAGCCTAGAGAAACACCATCCCAACTTTCAGACAGAGACAAAACCAAATAGAGACTGAAAGAAACAAAGAGACCCAATAATTTATTGGCAGAGCTGAAAGGGGGCATTTGAAAACCATAGGGCTGACTCTCAACTGGGAAGCTCCTCCCAGCTGCAGAGAGATTTATAATACTGGTATCCCTCAGCAGAAGGCTCTGATGTTGCGGCAGAATCCCAGAGATCCTGCATGCCATGTAGAGAAAGAGAGGAAAGTGCTGCAAGATGCGGCCCCAAGGGCACGCTGCTAATTGAAAGGTTGGCCTCCCGCCCCACTGCTAAAAAAAAGTTTGTGTATGACAAAATCAGCCTCTATTGTCACCGCTGCTGGAGGGCTTCAGATGGATCCTTCCTTCAAGGAGGAGCGCGAGAGAGTGGCCCATGAGTCCCTTCAGAGGTCGGAGGGCACTGGTGGAGACCTCTCAGTGCTTTCAACACGGAGAGAGGAGCTGAGTGCCAACTCTTGTTCTCACAATGTGATTTTTGTGTTTCGAAAGCTTGAGTTATCCCTGGAAAACAGAGCGAAGAAAGAGGTTAAAGGTGTGCATTCCTTCAGGTCACAGCACCCCTCCCATTCCACCGACCACGGCTACCGAGGTTGCCATCCCAGCATGTGGCTCAAGATCAGTGCACTTTAAACATACTAAGCAGATCTGCTTTCTAACTAGAGACTTTTCATGTAAGTCAACCTGCTGCTCCAGAACACTTGGAATACAGGGAGATCCTGGTTCATCCCCATTCACTGGGAAGAAAAAAAAAAAAAAAAAAAATAAAAGTGTCATCTCCTGTGAACAAAGCATATGATAGACTCTGGAAACCTCCCTGACAGATTCTGGTGTTTAAACAAGATCTCTTCCCAAACATTTGTCCTCAGGGATTCTGCTTGAAGCACAAATATGCCGTCAGTCCAACCTCCTCCTGCCTCTGTCCCTAGTATTTAGGCTCCTTTTGTCATGCTGTTAACAAGTTTAGCTTTCTGGTCTCTACCTTAAAAGAATATTTAATCTGAAAAGGACATTTCCCTCATGTTTAAATAGAAGAGTTTCTTCAGCAGCTTTTACTCACATGAATACAGCCATGTCAGTCGCAAGGGCTACTGACAAAGAAGGGATTGCTGGTCCACAACCTTCATTTGTATAGTCTTGCAGCACATGGCAGCAATTGAAGATGGAGCAGGTTACAGAAATCTGTGTTAATGCTTACTGCTAGCCTGTGAGCAGCAGCAACAGGCAAAGCATATTCACACATTAATGGAAAGGTGGTGTGGTTTTTAAACTCAAATAGAAATAAATGAGATAATTATTTTGAGAGGATAGGTTTGGCAGTGTTCCTGTAACAGGGACAAGCAGTAAGCTGCCCAAACCAAATACCTAGGGATGCCCCAGCACATATCACACCAAATTGGCAGAGCTGTGTTGAAGAGCAAAGAGAGTGGCTTCAGAAGCAAGGTGCTCTGCAGGACTGTAAAATCCTGCTTAAACCCGTGAGTTAGCATGGTGTGCTGCTAAGAGCTGCACAGTAGCTGTAACATCACAGCACAGTGCATGCTGGAACACCTCCAGCAGGCAGGCTGGAGGAACAGAAGGAAGTAAAAAATACTCTTCAGAGAGTTAAACAAGTTACTCTGCTATGAAATGACAGCAAAAATGATGCTGGAGGCCATCTGCATAAGACTGGGGTTTACCTTTGCACTTGCCAGCAAAATAGGCTGTGCTGCCATTTAGGAACATGATTCAGGATTCATTAACTGAATTCTGGTTAATTTGCAACAATGGTTTGGCTTTCTATCCCTTACTGTACTTTCATCCATGCCATCTACCTCAGGAGGATGGCACACTTCAGTTAGCTCTTTGTTGGACAGGTTTCCATACTTCTTCTCCTTTTGCCTTTATTGGGGTGCCACAGGCCCTCTGCTCATCTCTACTCTCCCAGCTCAGCATAGGTAATCCAATGCAGTTGCGAGCTAAATCAACTCTGTCACTGTTTTCTGATACACTTGGCACATTTACTGCCTTCTGAAACTGGCATTTCATGAAGTGAGCCGAGTTTCCTCTTCTGGAAGGTTACTTGAATGTCATCTAACAAAAACAACACTACTAGATGCCTGTGTAACACTTTGTAACCATTTATCCTCACAAAAAGCCAAATGTGTGAGGAAAGACATATTATTTTCACCCATTATTTCAAACTATGATAACACTGCTTGCCCAAAGCTGTGGAAGGAAGTTTTGGGATCCACAGTGGCCCCTCAGTGGCTTGGCGGTGTTGGAGTAGCTACATACCACCATGGGGTGGGAACTGGGCAATATAATGCTTCCTTCCAGCAGGTTCCTCTGCTCTGGCACTCAGCAGTGCAGCAATCCCACTTGGCTAGAACCAAACACAACTTGCATTGCCAGGCCTCCTGCCTGCCCTTTTTAAGGAGAGGGCCTGCCATCAGGGAAGTGGGCACTGGAAGGGAAAAACAATGTGAGCTGTGAGGCTCCCAACAGCCCTGAGCTCACCTTGGCTATTTTCTCTGCCCATGGTTGGTTGCCACTACCAGAAGTAGCGGGTGGTTTCATCTCATTAGCCACAGCATTATTATTTCTAAATACAGTAGCTACTGTGTGTCCTTCCTGAACAAGCTTTTATTGACAGACTAATTTATTCTGCTCCAACCCACTGTCAAGAGCAAAGGCACGTATGCCAAGCTCCAGGCGCCTCTCTCAGTGTCCATCACATGGATGTACTTAGCATTCATTCACCACTCCATATATCTGCTTACAGTCAACCCTAGGCAACAGACCCAAGCTGAAGACATACCTCTCAGCCTCCCGGGATCAGGTCTGGGATACAAGCGCTTTGCACAGAGGAAGGACACTTTGGCACAATAGCACACAGCACCAAAACAGCAGAAAATGCTGCATGAATGGAGACCATGGTGAATGTCGGTATTTGGTCAAAACAAATTAAAAGAATAATAAATCATTTTGACCTTTGAGAAAGAGCCAATATCAGAATGGGCCCACCACCAGGCCCAAAGGCAAGAGAACATGCCAGCCCATGGGAACAGGGATGGAAGCTGAGAGGTATGCCACAAAGTCACATAGGAAGAAAGATGAGGCCCTACCCTGGGTGTGACAGAGGGAGGGGGAGCGTTGGATCAGCGGCCACTGCTGTTCACCAGGCCATGAAACTCCTCCCAGGCCCTGGCAAGCCAGAGGGAAAAAAAACAACAAAAAAAGAAACAAAAAAACCAGCACTTCAGATCAAAGGCTTCTTAACTTTTAACGAGAGCAGAAACATTCAATGGCGTTTGAAAGGCACTTGTCTTCAGAGAGCAAGGCAATATTCTCTGATAGCCCTAGTGGATAGAAGCATCCTTAAAACCCAGCCAAACATCTGACAGCGCAAGGCAGCTTTAACGTTCTGCACAGACATGAAGCGTTCCCACTGGCTGCTGGTGATATAGCCACATTAATACCCAGAGACAGGTATGACCTTCCCAGTCACAAATGGAATATCCATTTCCTATTGCTAATAAAATAGCTGATATTACGTCTTTCTGCAGGATTATCATATTCCTTGGCTGGTTAAACTCAGCCAATTATTGGCCTTGAGCTCCACCACATACCTATGTATTCAGTAAAACCCCCAAAAGGGGCTTCTTTTAATGCCACACAGCTTAGTTATTACAAAATTCTTCGATCAGGCAGCAGAATCCAATTCTTCTTACAGAGTCTCATTTCCTATTGTAAACCTGCAATGTTAATGATGACCCAGTAAAAACATTACAGCTATTCGAAATGAAAATGTTTTCAGATAAGTTAGAGGGACAGGCCTAATGCTGCCTTCCCTGGTGGAGAATGTTAGTGACGGCTGAAGCTAGCAGACTGAAAAATTGCTGTCTGTTTTACAGAGGCAGCATACTGAAAGCTCTCTCAGGGAAAAGATGCCGAGGTTAATCTGAGCATGACTATTATCTTCTGGGATCAGAAACATCAAAGAACCTCATAGCTCTCCATGCCCAGGAAAACAGTGCTGGTGCCTACAACACATGCGAAGCCATTTACTGAACCGAGAGAGAGTCCCATGGAATTGGAGGGACCTTAAGGGGAACCCAGGTCAGTCAAACCTAGATCACCCTTGCAGATTTTGTTGCTGGTAGCTAGCAGCTTGCTCACATCTTGTTCTTGCATTGCCTCACCAGGCCACTGCAACACAGCAGGAAAGTCCAGAAACGGAAATCCTGTATTAGTCAGCAACTGTGCCAAAACAAGATCACCAGCCTGGCTCTTACTCGAGCTTCAGAGTCAAGCTCCCAATCAGCATTTGCAAAAGCATCTCAGGTGTCATATGCTCTTTCCCAGCAAAGTCATAGCCCAAATAAACACAGAGCATACTGGCAGAGTGCCTGTCACTGCACTCCGCAAGTCTGTACACCACATACAGGTGGTCTTGCTGGGAAACCAACAAAGGGGACACAAGCCAGAAGCTTTTCACGCAAGTATAGAGCTTGGAATTTGTGACACTGCCTTCCCAGACCACAGGACAGCAAATCCCTCTTTTGAAAGCACTGAAGGTGAACTCCTAAAATCACTGACTTCAGTATCACTGGTACAAGCCTGGTGAGGGGCAGAACACTCCAGTTCTTCCCAGTTTAAAACTGTCTTTGACAAAACTTCCAAGAAGCAACTAAATCTCCACAGCTCCCAAGGCACAGGCTCCTGCGGACTACCAAGCTTGTCTAAAAGAGTCCCTAGCTATGATTGGCTAGGTTTTCTCCTCAATCCCCCTCCATTCGTGGTAGCTCAAAATCCTCCCCATCTTGATTAGGATGGACAAGTAAGTAACAGTCATGGAAGCCCCAAAGCTACATGGTATCTCTAGCTGACCCTCAGGCACGAGCCCTTGAAACCAAAGGGAATAGGATGGAGAAAGACAGCAAAGGGTGCTGCAAATGCAATAGGACAGCACGCAGGACAGAGTGCTGTGGTGCATTAGTACACCAGGTCAGATCTGCAGCTCAGCTTGATGTACAGCAGTTTGCTGCTTGGAGGAGAGAAACCCCACAAGTGGCTCATTCTAAGCAAGGCAGCAGCACAGAAGGCCCTACATGGGAACTCTTCCCAGCAAGTCTTCCCAGACACAGCACCCTTCAAGGCCACAAAATCTTCCAGAGAAAGGAAAACTACCCATTTCACCCAATCGGCACATGGTACTAGACACTGCGGGTACAGCTGCCTCCCTCCAAAAGAAGCTGGGGGGAAGAGAAACTCCCGACCTGAAGCCCTCTTAAGCTGCTGAATAGAGTTTGGAAAGCTATGCAAATCTCCAGCCTTGTCAGAAAGTCTCTGCCTTCATGCCTCCCCTCCAACCTCCCATGCCATGTATTTCTACCACACTTCTATCACCCATAACCAATTCTTCTCTCTTTCCTCTCCAACAGTTCCCCCCAAACTTGTAACTTCTGTTCTCTGCAGAAAGGACACAAGGGCAGATTATTTGTCAACACAATCAGTAATTTATTACCCCTTTCAAACCAAGGAGTTCCCTGTTCCAACATCCAATAACATCACACACATAGTCCTTCAGCTGCCAAGTCCTTCTCACAGACATAGAGAAAAAGCTCTTCCAGCCAAGAATTTTTAAGCCAAGACCCTCATACATATTATAGTCCTAATTACTCCAACTATCTGCTGACTTGACTGAAAAAAATCCACCAGGATGTGTCTGCCCTAATGTACCTAAACTATGCTAGCAGAGCAAACTGCTCTCCATTTTGAACTGAAGAAGGCTGCCAGTTAAATTTGTCTGGCAGAATCTTTACAACCTGTGATGTGCCAAAGGCACAGTGCCAGACAGTCTAAGAGGTTATTTTTATGTATAGACATTTTTAGTACCTTATTGCTATATTGTCTGTGCAGCGATCAGATACTCAGTGAATTGATCCCCAACACTTGGGTTATTCCCAGATAACAGATGGGAAATGGAAACATTAGTAGGCTAAATAAAGCCAGCTAGAGCTGTCCTTCCACACTCATTCCTGCCCCACAACTGCTCAAACTTCCCATCTTACCCCTCCACTGCCCAGGGGCAGGACCCAGCAGGGCTCTCTTTAATCCCATCAAGTAAGCTCGGGGGGGGGGGGGGGGGGGGGGGAGAAAAAAAAAAAAAAAACAGTAAAAAGGAGACACTACCAGAGACCCCAGCAAAAAGAGGAAGAGCAGCCACAGCCGCTTCAAGGGACTTTCCAAATCATCATTGTGCAAGCAGCACTTGCTGTTTTCTCCAACCATGTTCAATCTTTAAATCATGGCAGTTCCCCTTCAGTGCTTCACTGTGCAGTCCTGTCTCCTTACCATCTCCTTCCCCAGCTACAAAAGAAGACAGAGAGCTCACAGTGCATGCTATCCTCACAACAGTCACCAAGGTCTGTCCCTTCTGCCTGCCTGTATGCCACCTCCCAGCACACTGACCACTCACTACACTTTGCAGATATGGTGTCCAGAGGAGCACAGCCTCTTCCTGAGTGTTCCCCATGTTCTACTAGAGTGTTTGGGATTTCTTCTAAGCCACTTTGTGACAAGCCTGAAAATTAATAGCTTTAAAAAAATCTAAGATATTCTTCTAGCCTGAAATTATTCTTTCACATATCTGGCAGTATCTGGAGAAAAGGCAAATAAGGAATATATGGTGAGTTTGAAACGAACACATCTGAACTGAAAAGAAACATGAAATAAATAGGTTATAGTCACTTCCTTTGGTAACGGATGGGCCACCAAGATAAGAAAACCTTTTGCAAAGTCATGGACACTTCTGAATAAAGCATACATCCATGGTGACAGAGAACAATCACTGAATCCATCATTTCAAAGCCCAGGCCTACATAAGTGCTCTTAGACTTGCAGCACCTGGAAATATTACTGGAATTGGAGAATGGAGTGATAAATGAATTAAGCCAGTATTGCAGATACTCAGAACAAGAGGACAGCTATCAGATCTGGAACCTCACCACTCTTCTTTAGCTCTTATTCCTGCTCTCAGACTTGAAGAATGAGGGTGAAACAATGCAGCTCCCTAGAGATGGCAACACCCAAGGCAATCTGCCTTCCACTGATGGGCATCAATGTGTATAGGCCTCGTTTCCAAATCGTCTAACTTGAGATCAGGTTAACCCTGCCCATGCCATCTGAGATACAGTCAAAGACAAAGACAACAACTAGGACAGCAGCACTGAGTTCTCCTAAGGTTTTGGAAATTAACAAGCAAATGGGAAGCAGGGCTATAAAAACAGAACAGTTACAGAATTAGCTGAACTCTGATGTAACTGAACAGAGACTTCTCACAAGCACCCCACCACCAGCTTACTGTCCCATAAACACTGATCATTTTGCCCAACACCCACCACTTCCATGGGGATTTCTCTTCCTCAGTCCCCACTTTTTTGACATTCCTCACTTTTTTGTCCCAAGAACCTTGCCCTGCAGACTTCTTACAGCACATACCCTTATTCCCTCCATAGGATATCTGCTTGTTTCCTAGCTAAAATAAAGTCTGAGGCCATTTCCTCCAACTGCCTGCTGTGAAATGAACCCAGTGCCAGCCCTATTAAGATCAACTGTTCTTCCCATTTACTCAAGCCATCCCATTAGTTATCAGTGGTGACTTTAAAAGGAAAGGATAGTTTCATACCCTGCTCAGCTCTCACTGCAGCAAGCACTTACAAATAACTGAAGCTTTGTTTCCAGAAAAAGCAGCCTTGCTTTAGAGCTGACAGGACAATCCATTAAATCACACAGCATCCAAAATATTTCTGGACCAGCCCATGCAGTGGCAGCCTGCTGTATGGCCACAAGTCTGCTCTCTCCTGGCATATGAAACAATGTTGAATTTGCCTGGGGTTCCTGCATGGTGCTGCAGGCAAGAGCTCTGAACACAGGGCAAAGGTGTATTGTATGCAAGACAGCCAAGCACTTCATGCTGCAACACTCAAAAAAAAAAAATCAAACTTTACAGTGATCGCTTCCCCTCCACCCCTCTTCTAACTGCATGTTCACTTGCTAAAGATACCTGAATATTTTCAGTAGCTTCATTGAGACATGGCCAGGTACGGCCAGCAATATTCTGCTAAAAGCACAGTGCACCTCCTAAGGCAGCAAAAGAAAGAGGTCTTTTTGTTTGGTTTGGGGTTTTCTTTTCCTTATTTCCAAACCACAGGGAGTGCCACTGTTCATAACCCACTGTCACTGATGGACCACGTCACACCCAAGGTTGACAACGCTGACAAACAGAACCTATTAAGTGGTCCACTACATCCAAGTGCACCTCTCTCAGTCCACCTCCAAGGGAACAAAGAGAAGCAATTTCTCCCCAACTACTGAAAAAGGGTAGACCACAAAACATCACATCTGTTCTTTTCAGGTGCTCAGCACCATGAAGTCTAAAGTACTATAAATCCCCTGGAACTAAAGAGAGTCCAAGAGATCGTTCTAGCTCTTCTAGCAAGATCGGAAATTAATACACACTAGGCTGACCCTTCCACTCACTGGGATTTAGCAGCTTGTCAATATCACAAGCAAGAAAAAGGAAAAACACTGGAAAACTGCAATGAAAGATCTGCTTATCTAGCTAAATGCACAAGCCCCACCACTGAGAGCGGAAAGGACAGAATGCAGAACAGCTCCCTGGAATAGCTGTGAAGCAACAGATACTTTTCAAATGCAGCTTGGCAGCACCACCGCTTTCTGAAACAAAGGGGATGCAGCCTCACTGACAACACATGAAAAATGGTGTCTAAAAACGATTTAATATGAAATGCATCATCACAAAAGGAATATATAAAACCTGAAATACAGGGCTTAGGTTCCACAGCGAGGGGCATGCTAGCAATTTCAAAAGAAGTGTTCATTTACAGTGTGTCAAAAGCTAATCCAGGTCAATTCACTACCTAGAAGTCAAGGTTTTGAGAAACGCCTGTTCTTTTCTTGCTAAGCATGCTCCCTTCCCTGAAGCACAATCAATGCCAATCAAACCCTGCACATGAGCAGAGCTCTAGTGGAGAGATGCAGCCCATACAAATGAAAAATGCCACAAGCCCCCCTAGAAAGGCAGCTCTGACAAAGCCTACAGCCCAGCTCTTCCATTAGAGCCTTTCATAAAACACAGCCAGAGTGTGAATATAGAGTGCTGGCTGGAAAGCCCTCCTGAGTCATAAATCACATGGTACATGCACAGCATAAGTGGAGTTTATTCATGACGGACAGTATTTCAACAGGGCTTGATAGATGGGCAAGGAAAAGGAGCCAGACTTTATGGAGGATAGAACTAGTTACACAAGAGATTCTTCATTAGTGAGAGAACCTTAATGAGATGAAGCATAGCCAAGCAGAGTTAGACTGATAGCTGGGGCTGCCCCGCTCTTCTCTGTCAACAAAGCAGGCACTGTCACCTCTCTGCAGCTGCTGCCACTTGCTGCCTGCTGGCACGAGGCAAGAAAGGCACAAGCAGTCGGTGCCCGCAGCAACTGCACTGACAAGCAGTTCTGGTCTGAATTTACACCAGTGCCATCAGAAGGAGATGGTAGACAGCACTGCAATCAGACTGCTGCAGCTCAAGCAAGGAAATGGGAAAAAAAAAAAAAGGCTCTTGTGGTCCCCTGCATGGCAGAAGGTTAATTGCTTAGATTTACCTCATTAGAGCACCAGCAAACCAACTCCTGACTACGCCTCCTACCTGCAGAAGAATAAGCAGAGACAAGCCACTCTGCCTCTATTTAAGAATTGCTCCCAGCTGTAGTCCGAGCTACTAAACTTGATTCCTTAAACACCTGTTACTCTTGGACAAGCTCATTTTGCACCATACATCAGCAGCACAAAATGAAACTTCTGACCACAATATCGGATGCACCATCACTCAAGGACTGACAGCTGTCAAAGCAAGAACAAACATCACTATAACAGCATTCTCTGTGCTAGGAAGTGCTGGTGGCAATAGTTTATAAGGAAAAAGACACATTATTTTCATTCTAAACTTGTTATACAAACCACCACCATAGCTTAGAACGGTTAGTACACAGCTTTCACTACAGAGACTGAGAGAAGTCAGACACCTCCCTCCTCCCATCACAAAGCCACATCACCACAGTCCGCAGTCTGCTAGTGCTGAACAGGAGCAAAATATCCTGTTGTGTCTCCACATGAGCACTTTGCTATCTCGTAACATGGACAGAGAGTCGATAGTGCCCTCTCCTGGCAAACAGTGCATGACAGATGTTACCGGCAAAATCATGAAAACAATCACCTTCTTCCCTCCTCTTACCCACACACACAGGAGGGAGGGCGGGCCACATGGAACACTGGGTGCCTACAGGCGGTTTAAACCAGACCTCTGCATTGTGACCCACGCTCAAAACTGGTTACAACTGGAAGCCAGCTGTCTGCTAAAATCAGGACTGATCTCAAAACTGTCTGACAGCACACTGATGACAGGGTCATTATGTGGAGAGGACAAACTAGCATAATAAAAGGAAGTCATGAAAGGTACTTGCACCCTGATTGAGCTAGATGAGAAAGCTCACTGCTCTATCAGTGTCTTACTAATTTTTTTCACTTCTTTTTCTGGGTACACCTTTTCAAGTGTTAACTTAATCAAATATACTTTAATACTAATATACTAATCAGTGTATTGGTTTATAATATATCTAAGAAAAACAAGAGAAAAAAAAATACATTATTCACCTCTAACTAATACCTATATACACAATTTTTTGTCACTTTGTGGAATATAAAAGTCACCCTGAATGGCCTGGTATGGTAAGCTATAATAGGTTTATTTAAAAATACAGCTGTCCTCTCTGTGTACCGTGATCTTCTAGTCTTGTTAAAGAGCCTCTGTCACCAGGGCCTGGAAGACTTAATATATGACGTTTATTATGATTAGAAATCATTTGTACAGCACTGTAAATTCACACAGCACTTTCCCAAGACCATTTATAAGTCTAATGGCACTATAAATCCCCGTTAGCTTCCGCACTTTATTCCCCACAATCTCTATTTATTCAAATTATCCTGTACCCCCCAGTGCAATCTTGTCTTTGAATACATCGAGCAACAGTCCCACATTGGGCTGCCCATCTCCCAGTGACAGGCGGGGTGGATTGCTAAAAGCACCCTGGACTATATACTTCAAAATAAGGTTTTACTATTAGAACCAAATGTCCCTAACAGCAGCACAATAATGACACAGATATTTGGCTTTCAAAGCGCACTGGCAGCAAATGCTGCTGTACGTATCACTGTTTACAGTGAACAGCCCTAACGCACATGAGCACTTCTTTCAGTCCCTGTGATCTGCATTAAATTGCTCAAGCACGCATGCAACCAGCAGCAGGCCCTCCCCCTGCCACCACACGTACTTGATGCTATCGGTGTGTGTTTTATATTCCATGATAGTGTTGGGAGGTAGGTTGAGCACTCTTCGTAACGTGTCGCGTATCCGGGCTGTCGTGGCTTGGTCGCTGGCTGTCTTATTCCATATCGAGATAATATCCTCCTACAGAATAGCATGTGAGGGGTAAGCAGATGGTACTTTTTGTAGCCCTGCCAAACGGAAGTACGTGCCAGTTCTCAGAAGCGCTTACCTGGAATCGGACAGAGACGACTGCCCCACAGATTTCTTCTCCCACCATAAACTGTTCTCCTAGCATTGCCAGAATGAGATTCTCCCAGCATCGTGACGCTAAGCCCTTTCGCAGGCGGATAATCCATTTACCACCATTTTTGTTGGCATCATCCTAGGAAGAGGGGCAAGAAATCAATTTGTTTTCTTCTAGCTATTTTTCTGCTTCCTGCAAGACAGTAGAGCCACAGACAGGAGCAGATATTGATTGGGTGGGGCAAGGGACAGAATGGACGTATTTTCAAGAAAAAGCATTTCACTTCTCCCCCATAAAACCAGAGACAGAGGTATACCATTTACTCTGAACACGAAGTATTTTAAACAATGACTCTCTGCATTCCAGACGAAGCACTATGCACTGAAGACTTGAGCTCTAGTGTTTTGATCCCACTAGCAAAGACAAACGGCAGCCTACCAACCTGCATACAGAATCAGAGGCAAGGACCCTGAAACTATTCCCAAATGCAAGACTGACTTTCCCTTTGACCAGTTCCCTGTATACGCAGTTCTGCTTGTAAAACAGGAAAAATCCCTCACCACAGAACATGGAAGGGAAGGAGTTTGTGAAGTGATAGTTAAAAGCAAGCAAAAAGTTGATAAACACTTTCCTTTCACATTTGCAGAACAGGCTCATAAGTTGTGTTAACGCAGAAAGGACCAGGCCACTCTCTAGGAACCACTGATACTATCACACATCATACAGCTGAATGTTTGTTGCAGGCTGTGGTGACCCAGGGAAATAACCACAATGAGGAGAGAGGGTGAAGAAAATATTTATGCTAAGCACCCAGACCATCACCTGGTCTGGTGATTCCATCCAACATATGGAATATTGTGATTCCATATGCTGCACCTGAAAAAGAGCTGAAAACTGCTACAGACTCCCTTGCTTCACAGAATGCACACCTATGTCAAACAGCAGCTCCTCCTCTGTGCAGAATGCCGTGACTTTCTCTTGTACAACACTGTAGCTGGGAAATCTTACAAGGCAAGAGGGGAACAAATTCCATCCAAAGCCAAAGACAGAGAGGTAGGAACAAGCCAAAGAGGTGGCAGTTAGGAAGGGAAAGGGAAGATAGGTCTAGGACAGAAATAGTGAAGAACAAAGGATAACTCAGAGGAGACTGCAGAACACAGGACATTTCTGGCCAAATCACCAGCAAGCCCCTCTGCCAAGTTGGGGCATCCCTTAAAGATGCTAGGTAAGGCAACCCAACCCTTCTTAATGAAAAAAAACTTATCTTTTAGCCTTACAGCTTCTCTAAGGCTGAGATAAAACTAAACATTCATGTGCTCTCAGAGGCAGCAAGTGCTAACGAAGCAATCCTGGGCAAACATGGAAGTGCCAGCCTAACAGCAGCATGCACCAGACCCCTAGTTTTCAGGTATGCACTAAAGCCTGTATTGAAAGTGGAAGGCATCAGCTTGGGATAAGCCTCAAAGCATGTCAGCAGCTACATGCATAGTGAAGAATCCAAATCAACACAAGTTCTAGGAATGTGATGTATTCCCATGAGATGCAAACTATTTTCTGATTCAGTGTCCTTGCTTTCCAAGTTGTGAACATCACACTCCAAGAATTAAGTTGTCTCAGCTACAGCAGTTAGGCAGGGAATTGGGTTTAACTCCTCAAACTTTCCACATTGACTAAGGGGGGTCAGAAGAGAAAATAGTACTGCTCAAAATATTTCAAAGGTGGTTGAAGCAGGTTCAAGGCTATAAAGAGAACAGGGATTGGGAGGTAGATGCTGTATTGTGTGTTTTATGGTTATTGTTAGTTTTCTTTCAGGTTAAACAAGCTTTGGTTCAGTCAAGCATTTGATTTCCCTTTACCAGAATAATAATGATCTGCAGCCCAGTAAATCACCAGGGAACGTTATGCTTAGTGCTTCTGACTTCACCCAGAAAAGGCACAGATGGATCCAGAAAAAGACCAGAGCTACACAGAAGCATGTATGTGCCTATAAGAATGACAGTAAGTAAGGATTAGTTTGGAAGAGAAAGGAGCATAAACAAAGCCCTACTAAGCAAGCAGCAAAGGGAAGGCCAGCAGCAAGATCCCAGAGCCTTTTCTATAAATACAAAAAGGGAGTGGGGCCAGAAGCAAAACCAAAGAATCTCTCCACCCCCATCTTAAAATGGCTGCAGTGAAATGCTTTATAGAAATTCTGGAATCATTAACTTGTGGACTCTCTGGCTGACTCACTATCAGAGCAGCTCACGAGGAGTCCAAAGAGGGTTAAACGTTTTATATAAATTGTATTTGCAGTAACTGGCTATAAAACACCTTGCTTAGAATAATTGCCAACTAGGGTCACATATAAATTTCTCAGGACCAAGCAGCATAATTAGGTACTTCAGAGCAACACATAAAATCCTCATATTGCGGATGGTATTGGTCATTGCTGGAAGCAGGCCAGGAACTGGAAGAATGATTTGCTTGGCAAAGATTTTTTTTCCTCTTTTTTTAACAGGTTTGGATAGGAATGAACAGAAGCAAACTAGGTGCCCTGGAACAAAAACAAAAGGCAAATTAAGGGCTAAGTCATCTTTCTGTCTCCAGCTCTATGCACAGGTGTAGGCTTTTAACCACATCTACTTCTTCCTTGCTTGCCTGAAAAAAGGAGGATCAGTTTCTTATAAGCTTTGCTGAATTCCACTTAGAGAGGTCCAGCCCTTCTAGATGAAAGCCCCACACTGCTGTCATCAGTCAAAGTTATAATAAAGGATTGTCAGGAAGCACAGAGCTTACTTGGGGTCCCCTCTTTGTTTGGCTCCAGGTAACATGGCCCAGACAGCCTCTGGACCTACAGGCAAAGGCAGTTTTGCAACCTCTGGGGGAGTGCAGCTAGGAACTCTCTGCACCTTCCCTCTGCCAGCAGGTCACAGGACTGCTAGGTTACATGGAACAGAGTACTGCTGGCAAGTTTACAGGAAACCCAGAAGAAAGGACTGTACTCAAGAGAAGCCTGGAGTGCCATTTAATGACAAGAGCCCCTTCACTATAGAAGACTCCCTCCAGAATGCTCTGAGAAAATATCAAGGCAGAAATGAGAACTCCAACTCACCTCCCACATAGGTTTGATCCCTTCTTTGAAAAGATGGAAGTCACTATGGCCTGTCAGGTCCCCAGGACGTACCATGTGACTGTAAAACCTCCAGAACTGCTCCACCTGCAATAACAGGAACCACACATAAGGCTGCTCAAACTATTCACAGCCAAGATTCCTACAGAAACAGGCTTTGCCTTCTTCACCAGCTGGCCAGAGCCACCGTCCCCTCTTCTACTTTCTTGCAACAAGGGTGTTGATTGGGATACCCAGAAGGCAGTGGTAGGATCAGAGGTTGGGTGCATGTTTCTGACTGGCTCTGTTACCCGATGACCACTTGAAATATTCAACATGTGTCTTCAAAGTCACCTGATGTTTGTTTGAAGAACTATCTGTGCCAAGATAACTGCTGCTCTGGAGAATAGTTGCAAACAGATCTTATAAATCCTACTGCTCAAACTTCCAATCAGTAGATCAGCTACCTTTCTACACTACACACATTAGCCCTGCATTAACCACTGCTCTCTGCAACTATGGAGACTTCAGGAGCATTCAAATGAGACATTTTTTATATTTAATTTTACTCTATCCAGGTTTTAAGACAAAAGACACATGCTGGTGCTGGTTTAGGATCTTAAGGCACCATTCAGAATTTTGATTTAAACGTTCCTTTTGCAATCTGCCATGGTTGGACCACTTCCCTTTGATCCGTTTCCATTCTGGCACCCCTGTGTCTACTTCAGACAATCTGGCTGGAAGGCAAGTGAATTACCTTTTCTAATTCTTAAAAATAACCTATTTACGCTTTAAGATTCTCTGGATAAGAAAGGATTTTAGAGAGGCTGGATCTTTAAAACAAAAGAAGGCACTGGAAGACATTATATTAATTTCCATATTTTAAGAGGATTCCACTCTGCAAGTCAATAGCTATTAAGCAGACCAGCAGTGAAGCTGGAGGGGCCAGACACCATCCCAAGTACTTTATCAGAGACCTTAATGACCTGGTCAGCACTTGGAATTCTGCTCCAATCTCTGACCTCTGCCATCCAGGCAGGAATTTGCTTTTGTAGCCAATAAAATTATGAACCAAGACTGAGGTGGGGTCAGAAGCAATCTATTTTTGTCAGGCACATCCAAATACACTGTGGAAATTATCTTCTTACAGCTAGTGAATATACCCTCTAGTGGTTAGCACTTAAAAACTTTCAGAGCCTTCTACTGAAAAGAATAAATCTGAACCCAGATTTAGGCTCAGACAATTATTTCAAAAGCTTGCTCTTCCTCCTCAAAGAGAATTTGGAACCAAACACATTATCAGATCTGCTAGCCAGTCTCTCTCCATCCTGAGATGAACTCTAGCAGTTCCAACCTTCAACAGCACCCACAAATTCTTTGCAGCAAAAGGCAGACAACAGAATGTGTTAATTTTCTTCCTCTAAGGAGCTAAAAATCAATGTTAAGTCTACACTGATTTAACAGACTGAAAAGTTACACTCAATTTATTCCAGGAATAAACAATGACAAAGAGTCAAAGGGGAAAGGGAAAGCAGTTTGCTTTTTAATAAACTTCACTGCAACACCGAACTGCATTTCAGTCATCACTTCTAGACAGAAACAGGTCTAGAAAACAAGAAACCAGCTGCTTATATATACAGCCCATCAGATGCTTGTTCCAAACACAATGGTGGAAATATGGGCAGGGGAGAAGTGTGTATGGGGAACTGTACAGTCTTTGCTTCACACCTATATTGCATCCGGAAAAGCTGTTCCTTTCTCCTCATGCTTACCTGTCAAGTTCTGCTCCAGTTAGCAGTTTTAAGCTACATGGGAGTTCTTTTAATTTTCTATTATTATTCCAGCTACCACCAATACTGCAGGCACAGATGGCTAGCACAGGGCAGAGGAGAACTGCTTAAGACATGTCACCTGCTGAAGGTAATTCAAGAACTCATACGTAAATCAAGGTGTATCATTCACTCTCCTCTTGTTGTTCCTGACAAGAAGAGCCCAGCCTGCATGCACATACCCCTAGCACACAGGGAGCAAGCCAGCCACAATGACCATGCCATGCCCAAGTGCACAAGGACAACAGGGATATACTCACGGAGGCAAAGGTGCCAATCTGTTTGATGTTCTGTTCATAACTCTGTGAGCTGGTGGGTCTCCCAGGTGTTCGTCTGGAGTACCAGAAGGTATAATTATACTGCAGGGGGTGCTCAGCTGGCCCTGGGACAACAGCCTGCAGAACAGAAAAGCTTGTTTTACCCTTATGAGCCCCTCTAAAAGGGGAATAGGAAAAATTACATTTGTAGCATCAGAAGCCCACATATTCTTGCCTTCACAGACTATAAAACAAGCAACTAAACCTCATTTTCACAGAATTTCTGTTAATTGTCTGAAATGGATGATTAGGCTAACAGCAGCTGACTATTTCAAAGAATATTAGAAATCTGCAGTACAGAGATGGCTAAGGAAATAATAACTTAAGCTCAGAAGAGTGCCACAAAAAAAGCAACTCCCACAAGTATTAGAGGCAGTATTACTAAATTTTCCTTTAGTCCTTAACTGTGCCTGTCTTAAAGGGAAAAAGACAAACTAAAAGGGCAATGCGAGAGTCTTAACTTTTTCAAATTGAGAAAAAAAAAACCCCCAAACACTCTCTTTCTCTGGGAAGAACAAAACCCACTTATACCAAACCATGATTCAAAAGCAATTATAACTCTTTGGTGACACCAACTCCCTCAAGCAACCAACACCCTAACACTCTGGGAGGATTAGTCTCAGAACTCGTTATGTCAGCTTTGGCGGAACCATCACTAGCAGTGGGCAGTGATCACTTTTCAATTTCCAAAACACCCGTTTCTGATTAAAAACACTTCTAATGAGCATAAAAGAGGCTAATGGGAATTCATTAACCAAGAGTCAAAACTGACATTAAAATAACAAACCAAAAAGCCCTCCTCTTGTATCATTTGATGTTGTATCAGGAGTTACTAGGGCTTAAATATCTACTCTCCTCTTGTCTGTGGTAAGTTTGTAAGGATTGCATTACTTCAGACAGAACAGTTTTCCTAAGAACAAGATTAAAACAATAAATGAAACAGAATGGATATATGCTTCTTAACTAGGGTACACTGCACATACAGAGACCCACCTTAAGAGTTATTACAACAGTGGCACAAACATAGCCTGGTAAAATAACTGCAAGCCACTACTCCCCCGTCAACCAGCCCTTCCCCTACAACCTCTTCCAAAAAAATTTTTTTTTGGGAAAAAAAAAGCTTTATTTCTCATTTTTATTCAAAAGCCTCATAGACTACTAGCCGAATTTGTGAAGGAAGCATTCACTCACCTCCAAAACCTACAGCAAATTATCCAAATGCTAACACAGCCCCTCTGTCTTCATTACAACAGTAACAGAGCATTAAGCTACCACAGCCCACCAAGACATATTTTCCTTATCCCCGAACTGAGGACTGACTCTGTAGCACTCCAACATCATGCCTTAGCAATGGAAAGCAGATGCCAGCACTGTACCTTCCTCTTGGTGGTACTCTGTGGTTTCTCTCGATCGTTCTTTTCCTTCTCACTGTCTTTCTGTGTGTTGTTCTCCTCATTCTGGTCATGGTCTCCACTATCATCATCTTTCAAACTGATAAAGAAAAAGAACAAAGAGAGTGAATCTTACATTGCACAGCTAAGGAGGTTTAGACCAAGCCCCAGCAGTCTCTGTTTCTTAGCTCCTCTGTGGTACAAGGGCTACCAGCATTTGGAAATCTACACTTGACAACCCACACAGTAAAATCTACTACTTTGCATACCCAGAGCCCATCACATGCATCTCAGGCACACACTTTTAAGCAGAAGCGAGCAATAACAAGCCTTTTTAGAACAAACTCAAGCAGACTGAACTAGGCATTCATCTGCCACAGACGACCCCAGCTACACGTCCGGGCCTCTAACTACTCAGGAGGCGAACATGGAAGACCTGTCACTGTAACTTTGCTGACTCGCTCCCACCCACCTCCCCGCGCCCCTAAGCGCAGCAGAGGCAGCCCCTCAAGCGAACAGACACCTCGCCAGCACCCCACGGCTCCCTCTGCCCACCCCATTCCCTGCGAAGGTCCGGAAAAGAAGGAGGAGAAACGGGGCCAAAAGGCGACCCGCCCCACGGCCGTGCGCGGTGAGGGATGCCCCGCCACCAGCAGAGGCTGATGCCGCCGGACGGCTGCCCCCACCCCTCGGGGCCAGGCAGCGCCGCCCGAGCAGGGCCGGGCCGGGCTCCGGGGGGAGGAACGGGGCTGCGCGCGGCCCCGTGACTCATCGCATCCGGCGGAGCCGGCGCCGAGCAGGCGAGGAGGAGAGCGGCCGGGAGGGCGCGGGGCCGCGCCGCCCCCCGCAGCGGTGGGGGGGTCGGGGAGGGCCACACCGCCAACTCACGCGTCGAATTTGTTGTTCATCGTCGCTCGCTGCCGCCACCTCCGTCTACCTCAGCGACTTCCGCCCCGCCGAGTCCGATCTCCAAAGCTTTCCGCCGCTTCCGCCAGCGCTGCCCCGCGCTTCCCCACGGCAACATAAGTACGGCGGACGACGGAAGGGGAACAGGGAGGCTGCCAGTTGCCGTTTGAGCGCGGAGTCTGTCGCGATCCCCACTGCGGGGCAGCCGCCATCTTGAGTGTGGCGGGCGGACAGAGCCACCATCTTGGGTGTGGCGTGAGGCGGGAAACCGCCGTGAGGCGAGGTCTGGCGTCGAGGGACCGCCTCGCACGACGTGGGCACAGGCGGCGGGTCCGCGTACTGTGCCATTTTATTAACAGAGTTCATTTGTCTCTGGTAGATACAGTTTTAGGAGGCAAGCAGTCTTAAGAGGTCTAACTTTTCTCCTCTGGTGGCAGGCAAGTCCCAGCCTGGCCACCATCCCTATCTTTTCCCTTCAGTGTATAGTGAGGGAAGCAGAGGTCTTGTACAGGTGGGATTGGGAGATGTCATCAACGTCTTTCACTCCATCCTGTGAATGGATCTGTCAAGATCAATGACTCATTGCTATGGCTGCTGATGCTATTCCTTTAGCATAAGATATGGATAACATAACATGGATAGAGTTCAGGAAAAGGAAGCTACCATACGAGTGAAGAGCCTGCAACACCTGGAGTGGTAGATGATAATGGACAGTTTCTAGAGGGCAGGGGAGACTGTTCCTCTTCCAGCGTCTCCTCACACTTCAGGAATCCACTCCCAAGCTACCCTGTATGCACAGAATCTTCTCATACTATTTTGCAAACCTCTGACCAATAATTTCTGTTATCTGGCAGGATTACTAAATGGATTTCTGATTGATATAGTTTCTGTTTCTCCACCAATTTGTGATATGGAGAGAGAGAAAATCCATAGCCTGTAGTTCAGGACTATGAAAAAAGGGTATTCAACATATGTAAGGTACTACATGTCCATGTTACTATACTGTCCAAGTGTATTTTTCCTTGCAAAGCACAGCAATGTGATGCTGTTATTCCTATTTTACTATTTGGAAGCAAAGGCAAGGGGTGTCTCAGCAACATCCCCAGAATCGTAGAAGTATGACAGAATGGGAAAAAAAGGGTCACCCGAGTCTTAGGCTATCTTTACCACTGGAACGCCATCCTGTTGTTTTATGGGCTCAAACCTGTGTTCATAATCTCAGAAGACATAGAAAATAATTTAGAAATAAATAGTAGCAGAAACAGTTTAAAAGTTCATAAAGAACTTCCTAGTTAGTTGCAGTTACATGTAAATGGGATCTATGTGCTCTGAAAACCAGCAGTTTACGAAAATATTTCAGAAAAAATGTGCTATACAAATTGTTTCCAAAATCACCACCTGCATTTTTTTGCTACCTAGATTTTACTATGGAAATGAATAAAGATACTTGTAGCAGGAGATCAGATATTAAGAAAATCTTGGCCTGTGAAACAGTCACTGTAGGACAGCTGTAGGTAATACTGAGGGTTGCTCTTACCTGCGGAAAACAGTGTAAAGGCTTCTCTGTTCATAAAGTTTACATCTTGTCCAGGAAATGACCAGGGTTAAACTGTCGAGGACTCTCCCACTGCTCTTGATCACACAGGACACAAAATACATTGGGGAAAATTAAGGTGCCCCATGGAAAGACAAAATGAACACGCAAGGATCTTTTTCACAGAGCCAAAACCTAATGACTTAGACTGCAAAGTTATCAATTGCTCTCTTGAAATTGCCCAGTGCAAGAGCCAACTAATTATTCTGAAGTGAAAAATAGGGTCAGGCTGTGCTATCTCCTACAGAATAGCTTATTTAGAAATTATTAGGCACTCTTAAAGATTTATTTTAGAGCACCAGAGGATGCAGTAATTACAGTAATCGGAGACTTTGGGGAAAAAAACCCAAACACCACTGAACTGAAGGCTCAACGCTGATCAAGACCCCTGACTCTGATCTTGATTTTCTTAAAGACATGTTCCTCCAAAGCCATGTAGGTGTTATCCATTGGGAAGCCAATCTACATGAGGTTGGGTATAGATTTAAAGTATTCTGCTGATACAATAAATGCATATACAGACACTGTTATTCTAGAATTTCTGGGGGGTTTATATTTAGCTTGCACCATCTAAAAGAAGCCTAGGTTATCATTATACTGGTACCTTTATACTGATCTAACTCTTGAAATCCTGTATATTAAAATGATAAAAGTAAACAGTATGGAAAAATGGTAAAGCTGTGCAAAAGGAGAGGGGTACAGGTTTATTCATATTATAGGATGTAGATAACGTCCAGCATCCTATTCACAGTGAAGAGCTCCTCACAAGCTGTTCAAACTCACCTTTGGATAGTTTTGCAGCCAGGGACAAAATATAAGAGGGATCTATTGCTTGGCTTTGCTCTGTCTAAGGATTGTCTCCAAAGCTTTGTGGTGTTAATATACCTTAGTGGCATTAATATCTCCTTAGTGATAGGGAAGTCTTGCAGTGTGGTATCCTGGGTACTCATAAACCCTATAGCACTTGTACTGCTATAATGCATAATCTCATGTAGAACTGCATTTGCATATGGCAGGATCATTTGGTCCTTATCTTTAATTCCACAGGATGGACTAATGACAGCATCCAACTCTTCTTGGACTTGTTCTGCAGAACGAAAGGACTAATAATGAGTATTTAAGAAGGTATCTGATGTGTAGACTCTATTCAGAAACTCAGAATTCCCAAGACACCTTATGCTGCAGGTTTAAATCAGCTGAGTGAAATGCATTTTATATATTACCCTGCCATGAGCAAGGAGAGAGACATATATAAGTGCAGGTACACACATTTCTCACCTTATACTTCCAGATGCCTGGAGAGCTCAGCATAAGGTGATGGTGGTGTCTGAGCCCACTGTGAAGAGATACGTGATCTCTGAGACCTGTGATGTAGAGGGTGGGTCTTCTTTTGCCTACAGATATGAGACAGACAGTGAGATTTAAGACTGTTTTAATAGCATACCAAATCTCAATTAACAGAGCTTTTTTTCATCACAGAGGGCATACTGAGTTGATGAAGCTGGTAAGGCAGCAGCCATGTAACTCTGTTAAAAATAATCTTGCTGACTGAGGAAGACAGCGTAGAGTAAGTTTTCTTTCAGTCTAGGGTGGAACAACATTACTCTCTCTGTGCTGGCTGCCAAGGAACATCCTCAGCACCTTCACAAAGTACTTTACTTTAGAGGTTGAATTCAAAGGAAGAAATTGCTGAACAGTCTCTCAGGAGGAAAAGGAGGAAAAGGTAGTAGGAGTGCAGCTGGAAATGTCTTACCTACAAGCATTTTAAATATGTTGCAGCTGTACAAGAGACAATTACTTGTTACCTTTAACATGAGCTTGGTATGCATCAGTGAAGTTCTGTGGCTCTGCAGGCACCCAGCTCTTCTGGTTGTACCTCATCTCATTCTTAATAGGTTTTCATAGATCCTGCAAGTGTGTTAGTGCCAGCAGCAGTCTCATTAACACAGTGCTTAAGTGTCTCAACAGTGAGAGGAAATTGTAGTAGAGCTGCACCCAGAAACACAAGCAGAAGGAACACCATGACATCTTGGCTTCAGAGTGCATTTAAAGTTTGAATGTTCATAGCAGAACCATGCCTAACCCAGATGCAGGTTATCTGACTATAGGAAATAAATGACTACTTGATTTTTAAAAAAATCATCTTGAAGAGAAGTGTGTGAAGGATGACCATAACCATACAGCTAACTTTCCATATTGCCTGCTCTCCACTAGTAACTTTCAGATTTGGGTGATCTAAATGCCCTTGAGTACAGTTTTTCTTCTATGTGAAGTCTTTCCAAATTGATCTGTTCCCTACTAAATCTTAAGTGAACACTTGGCTGTAGTTCTCAAAGCCACAACCATATTAGCTTGTCTTTTTTTTTTTTTTTTCAGGATAGTTCTTGCAGCCCAGTTTAACACAGGAAATAAGGGATATTACAAAACCCTTTAAGGCACAAGCTAGGAGGAAAAACCTGATTCTGGCCACAGGGCAAACTTGATGTTGAATAATGTCGATATAAAGTGAGATCAGTCTCTCTGAAGAGAGCTCTTGCAAGAGATTCAATGGGCCTGTAGACAAAGCAAGCCAGGAATGGTTGCAGAGGGATCACTATAGAGAAAGGGACAGAAGTGAGTGCCGTTTTTAGCAGAGTTAAGAGCTCTTCTTCATCTCTGTGCATTGGCAAAGAACAACTGTTTCATACCACAGCTCACTGAGGAATGCTGTCAGGCTTTGATACAGTTACAGGAAACAGGTCAGTCCTTGCTTACCCGAAGCCAAGAGGTACCATGGGATTCTGACACAGCCTGGGAGCCTCTGAGCAGCCTCTGGCACATGGCAGCCTCTGTAGAGAAACTGTCCCCAAAAAGCACATCAGCAATCACGTTGTTGATGGAAAAGGGGAGTGGGACAGAGAAATCCATGCCTACAAACAGGAAAGCTGCATCGTTAACTTCTTCCATAGGCTATGTTTTGTTTACACTGAACTCCCATCCAGCCTGCTCTTGATTTGCATGGGATTACACAAATAGCTGAGCCTGCAGGAATTGAGATGCAGGAGTCTAACTAGGAGACTGTTCTCCAGGCATCTTTATAATGAGTGAGGGATAGAGTCCATCCTATAGAAAAGTGCATAATCAGCACAATTTAGGAGTCTCTCATCTATCACTTTCTCCCATAAAGGATTGGCATGAAAGCAGTGAGTCAGGCGTGATGTTCCAGTCAAGGACAGAATGAATTGCAAAAGCATCAGCTGTGTAAACCTCCCATCAAACCTACTGCAGAAATTGCTAGTTCGAGTAGAAAAAGCAGGGTTGGCAACAGGGAGGATGAACCCCTGTCATCACAATCACCTACAGATCTATATTTCACCTTTCTCTGGCAAAGACCTCTATCAGGCAGCAAGCCAAGGATTCCAGGCTTTTTTTCCCTAGGCCTAGGTTGCTCAGAGCCACCAGGCTGAACTGTCTCTGCTGCTTCCAGGTGTGCCCATTGGCAAAGATAATGCTTGCAACAGAATGGGGAAGGACTGGGCAGAAGTATGGGACTGGCATCTCCGTAAGCAGGACTGATGCAATCGTAGTCGTTCTAAGATGTACCACCATGAGTTTGAAAGGATTCCTAGCAGTATTTATATAGGGAATCAGAGATGTTGATGCTGGTTTTTTCACATCTACTTGATCATTTTTGTGGGAAACAAGTTCCATCCCTGTTTCCTTTTCTGCTCCTTTGTCTAGAGCAATGTACTCAACACGTGCTGGGTCCTGCCAGCTGATATTTTTACAGTTTTACATCTTTTAGTGTGAAGACTTCTTGGTAACATGCTCAGTAACTAAGAATTGTCCAGGCTATGCAAGTATAGAATCATAGAATCATAGAATCGTAAGGGTTAGAAAGGACCTTAAGATCATCTAGTTCCAACCCCCCTGCCATGGGCAGGGACACCTTGCCCTAAACTAAACCATGTGGTCCAAGGCTCTGTCCAACCTGGCCTTGAACACCGCCAGGGATGGAGCATCCACAACCTCCCTGGGCAACCCATTCCAGTGCTTCACCACCCTCACTGTAAAGAACTTCTTCCTTATATCTAGTCTAAACTTCCCCTGTTTAAGTTTGAACCCATTACCCCTTGTCCTACCACTACAGTCCCTAAGGAAGAGTCCCTCCCCAGCATCCTTATAGACCCCCTTCAGACATTGGAAAGCTGCTATGAGGTCTCCACGCAGCCTTCTCTTCTCCAGGCTGAACAGCTCCAACTCTCTCAGCCTGTCTTCATACGGGAGGTGCTCCAGCCCTCTTATCATCCTCGTGGCCCTCCTCTGGACTCGCTCCAACAGCTCCATGTCCTTTTTATGTTGAGGACACCAGAACTGCACGCAGTACTCCCAAGTGAGGTCTCACAAGAGCAGAGTAGAGGGGCAGGATCACCTCCTTCGACCTGCTGGTCACACTTCTTCTGATGCAGCCCAGGATACGGTTGGCTTTCTGGGCTGCAAGCGCACGCTGCCGACTCATGTTAAGCTTCTCGTCAACCAACACCCCCAAGTCCTTTTCTGCAGGGCTGCTCTGAATCTCTTCTCCGCCCAACCTGTAGCAGTGCCTGAGATTGTCCCGACCCAGGTGTAGGACCTTACACTTGGCTTGGTTAAACTTCATAAGGTTGGCATCGGCCCACCTCACAAGCGTGTCCAGGTCCCTCTGGATGGCATCCCTTCCCTCCAGCGTATCAACCGAACCACACAGCTTGGTGCCGTCGGCAAACTTGCTGAGAGCGCACTCCATCCGACTGTCCATGTTGCCGACAAAGATGTTGAACAGGACCGGTCCCAACACCGATCCCTGAGGGACACCACTTGTTACAGGTTTCCAACTGGACATCAAGCCATTTACCACAACTCTTTGCGTGCGGCCATCGAGCCAGTTTTTTATCCACCGAGTGGTCCATCTATCAAATTGATGTCTCTCCAATTTAGAGACAAGGATGTCATGCGGGACAGTGTCAAATGCTTTGCACAAGTCCAGGTAGATGACGCCAACTGCTCTGCCCCTGTCCATCAGTTCCGTGGCTCCATCATAGAAGGCCACCAAATTGGTCAGGCAGGATTTCCCCTTAGTGAAGCCATGTTGGCTGTCACCAACCACCTCGTTGTTTTTCATGTGCCTTAGCATGTTTTCCAGGAGAAACTGTTCCAAGATTTTGCCAGGCATAGAGGTGAGACTGACTGGTCTGTAGTTCCCTGGGTCTTCCACCTTCCCCTTCTTGAAAATGGGGGTTATATTACCCTTCTTCCAGTCATCGGGAACTTCATCTGACTGCAGGATTTTTCGAATATGACGGACAGTGGTTTAGCAACTTCATTCACCAGCTAAGTAAATGGGAAACACATTAGTTTTGTGTGCTGAATGTATACTTGGGGCCTAGCATGAGAAAGACACGGAGCAGTGATTCTACTGCATTCATCTTGCTGCCAAAAGCAGCTCCTCTTGAAAAGAAGCATTAAGAGTAGATGAGGTCATCGTACCAAACCCCATTCTCTGAACAGCTTGTTCTGCTAAAAATATTTCAATACACACAACAACGGAAAGTTCTGTAAGGGCCTCCAACAGCATCCCTAAAAAAGGATGCCACAGGTCCCTCACAAAATTATTCTGCATGCCCAATCAGGGCATCCTTCACTGCTTGAAACACATTCAGAAAAATTACTGGTGTTTTCCTCTCAGAGCGTGTATGTATTACCATACATCCTGGCCACCCAGAGAGACAATAAGACAAGTGATGACATAAAGATGAAACATTTTCAGAGAGTCCCTTCCACATCCACATTTGATAGATGGACCACTCGGTGGATAAAAAACTGGCTCGATGGCCGCACGCAAAGAGTTGTGGTAAATGGCTCGATGTCCAGTTGGAAACCTGTAACGAGTGGTGTCCCTCAGGGATCGGTGTTGGGACCGGTCCTGTTCAACATCTTTGTCGGCAACATGGACAGTCGGATGGAGTGCGCTCTCAGCAAGTTTGCCGACGGCACCAAGCTGTGTGGTTCGCTTGATATGCTGGAGGGAAGGGATGCCATCCAGAGGGACCTGGACACGCTTGTGAGGTGGGCCGATGCCAACCTTATGAAGTTTAACCAAGCCAAGTGTAAGGTCCTACACCTGGGTCGGGACAATCCCAGGCACAGCTACAGGTTGGGCGGAGAAGAGATTCAGAGCAGCCCTGCAGAAAAGGACTTGGGGGTGTTGGTTGACGAGAAGCTTAACATGAGCCGGCAGCGTGCGCTTGCAGCCCAGAAAGCCAACCGTATCCTGGGCTGCATCAGAAGAAGCGTGACCAGCAGGTCGAAGGAGGTGATCCTGCCCCTCTACTCTGCTCTTGTGAGACCTCACTTGGGAGTACTGCGTGCAGTTCTGATGTCCTCAACATAAAAAGGACATGGAGCTGTTGGAGCAAGTCCAGAGGAGGGCCATGAGGATGACAAGGGGGCTGGAGCACCTCCCGTATGAAGACAGGCTGAGAGAGTTGGGGCTGTTCAGCCTGGAGAAGAGAAGGCTGCGTGGAGACCTCATAGCAGCCTTCCAGTATCTGAAGGGGGTCTATAAGGATGCTGGGGAGGGACTCTTCCTTAGGGACTGTAGTGGTAGGACAAGGGGTAATGGGTTCAAACTTAAACAGGGGAAGTTTAGACTAGATATAAGGAAGAAGTTCTTTACAGTGAGGGTGGTGAAGCACTGGAATGGGTTGCCCAGGGAGGTTGTGGATGCTCCATCCCTGGTGGTGTTCAAGGCCAGGTTGGACGGAGCCTTGGACCACGTGGTTTAGGGCAAGGTGTCCCTGCCCATGGCAGGGGGGTTGGAACTAGATGATCTTAAGGTCCTTTCCAACCCTTACGATTCTATGATTCTATGATTCTATGATTCTATCTTAGTGGTTACTCTTAGGCCAGAGCTCCAAGACCATTTCTATTATCTTTTTCACAGCCTTTGGCATTGCCCAAGAAATAGGTGGGAGAAATTTAATCCTGCTGTCAAGAAATGAGAGGTTGGAATCATGTTTCACTATTAAAATCTTAAAAGGCTTTCATTGTTATTAATGCATTGCATTATTATTCATGGCTGTTATTCACATATCAGCAGTATATATAGCCATCAGCGCAACAACCATGTCATGTTGCCCCGAATGGGATTTATTCCATTTACATTGCCCCACCAGAGGTCGTTGATGGATACTGCAAAATCATAAATGTTGCTTTTATTATCTTTCCATGTTTATTTGTTTTCCAATCGTACAGCTACTCCGGTGTATCACTACTTACACAAGGAACAGCCTTCATCGTTAAAGTAGAAATTATAGTTGTAATTAACATGTGCAGCCATTAGATGGAAATGTTTGCTCATCGTTGGACTGAGCATTGTGCTTGCTAAGGCTGGCACAGTGAGGCAGTTAAACTAAACTTTTCAAACAGCCATTGATCTGGAGTATCTTATCAGAGATGTGTTGAGTATCATGAGCTGCTTGGGAAGGATTTAGCTCCTACAGATCCTACCGATTGCTGCCAGAGTTTGGGTTCTCAGTATTTCCGCAAATCAGAACTGCCTCTGGAACCTGTAAATTAGAGACCAGTTTTAAACTCTTCAACCCTGAGAGGTTGAGAAAAACCTAGATGCACAGAGGAAGGGAAGACAAGATAGTGGTACCTTGCTCAAAGATTTAGGTTTTCAGATGGGAACATCAGCTAGCCTGTGACTGTGTGGGATAGGAGGTGGTAGATGTGCCATCCCTGGAGCCATTCAAGGCCAGGCTGGATGTGGTTCTGAGCAACCTGATCTAGTTGAAAATGTCCCTGCTCATTGCAGGTGGGTTGGACTAGATGACCTCCGAAGGTTTTTCTGAGCAGATGCAGCGCTCTGGTAATATATGATGGACACTTGAAAGACAAAAAGGCATATCCTTGCTGTAGGGATTTTGAGGGATCTGGTGAAAACACACCATTTGTAAAGCTGAGCACAGTTTCCATGTATCCTGGCTTTTGCAGTTTGCTCATCGGAATCCACTGGTAATGTTCTGTTGCTGAACTCACATATGTGGTTCAGGAACATATGTAAGCAGGATTGCATCTCTCTGGAGGCAGGTGCAGGCCTCCTCCTTTGCAATTTTTGGAAACAAAGGTGTAGCCAGGGATTCTGAAATATGCTGACCATGCTGAAAATGCATGCAAATATGATCAGGCAGCTAGTGCTGCCACTTGCTGTGAACAATGGCTCTTTTCTGCAAGGGAGAGTAATTTGAATAATTGTTTTCACACCAGATGGAGTCCAGTCTTTTGCCTTAATAGCCCACGTAAGGTGGAGAGAGAAAAAGAAACAAGTGCTTGAATCCCCGAATTGGATTCCATCTAGTACCTAAACGAACTGCAGAGCCTGTTGTTTCCCCTCTACATGGGAAAATAGGGACCTTTGATGCTGCTTTTTGTCTCACACCTCCCAGGCTTAGAGACTCTCCTTTTTACCAACATTGCTGCATTTCTCAGAATAGCCAGAGATGTAGTCATAGCACGAATCCTGAGCATGAATCCTTCCTCCAGCAGCACATGGAGAAAGAAAAGGATCCTGTGGATCTTGTTTGGTAGATGCAGTGTTTAGACCACATTGAGGAATGTCAGTAACTTTACACGTCTTCCTTCTGTGCCTCTACACCGTCCAAGGGAAAAAAAAAAAAGCCAGAAAACCAGTGTGTTGATACTCTACCATACCAAATAGTACATACGGTGTCACCTAGGTGCAGTTCCGTGCCACTGCTTACTTATGTAGTCAAATGGATTAAGATTTTTATCTATCAACCTGGTTGTTTTGCAGTGTGCATCAGCTCTGATGGTTACTGACACTTGCAACACCTTCCCAAAACTCTGAGGAAGAGGAACTTTTGTGTCAGAGCAACCTTCAAAGTCGTAACACCACGAGTAACAAAGCTTTTCTTCGTCCTTTCCCCTTCATGCCTATCCCTAATGGGAAGGACTGGCCTGGAGCAGTAACACTTCCAATATGCTGCGGTCTCACCTGCTTTTCTGCTTCTACACTGACCAGTCCAGGCCTCTGTCTCAGGAAGCCTTTCAGGGCCTTGTGCCAAGACATAACCAGCCACTGGCAATATAAGTGGCAACCAGCCAAAATAAGAGGTACAGGATTCAGTCCTGAAGCAAATAAGCTTTGCTATCTGCCTCTCATTGATGAGTTTTGCTTATTCTTCCTGTTTCCTTTCCTCCCTCCTTGAAACTTGTCCTGTAGTGACAGAATTCCTTAGGCATTATTTTTGACTGGGGACTCTACAGTGATTTGCACCATTTCCAGCTGTTGCTACAGGCCCTTTCCATTCACCACTACTCCTCTCTAGAGTCCAGCAGGGGATCACAGGGCCTGAAGTTCTGCCTAGAAAGCTCACAGTTCACACTAAAGCCAGGAAGGAACAGAAAGATGCTTTTACATTCTAGCCAAGGATATGTTAGGAGTCTACACCTGAAATATTCATAAAACTATAAAAAGCATCAGTACCTTCAAGAGTGTTTCATGAGGAATTTGGAAGTCCAGTGTCCACAGCTTGCTGGTTAAGGGTAGAGGAGTCAGTTCTGGATGTAGCTTCCTTTGCCCCTCTGGATGTTCAGGAATATCAGAGAAATCCAGACACAGAGAAAGACAAGAACACCCACAAAAATTTTACTTTTAGAAAACATTGCTGTCCTCATGCCCCTCCTCACTCATCTGTGACCTGCTAGCTGCAGAGCCCCCAGCCCCCAGCTCCACACTCCTGCAGGCATTAGCCCTGTTGGAGCACTTGGACAGCACAGGCAAATTAATATGTCTAGTCCCAAGTGAATGCAGCTGGGCTGCAATGGAGTGTCCCTTGAGCTGTGCACAGTCAGCAGGATGAATGGGTCAGGTGAACTGAGGTGGGCCACTTTTTGGCTATCACAGTGAGAACAAGGATGGTACCCTGGTGTGGACATTAGCTTAGACTTTAAAGACCTGGTTCAGTTCCCTTTTGTGCTACAGATCTCTGTAATTCTGGGCAAGCTGCTTCATGTGGTTTCATATTATAGCCGGCCTGTAATCTATGTATAAACAAGATGCCTTGAAAACAAGTAGTCACATCCCCTCATTTTCCCTTTCACTGGGGCTGGATCTGGCAACCACATAGCTATAAAGTGGCTGGATTCATTTGGCTGATCTGGTGGAAAGCCTTTCATTTTTAGCTGCAGTAATAGTTTTCTGCTGGCTCAGCAGTCTGAACACTCTCACCTGCTGGCTGCTGTCTCAGTAAGCAGTGTGAGAACATGGCCAAGGACAAAAGAGGCAGGACTACCCCTTTTGGCAGACTCACTGATCATTTTAGCTGCAGTGCAAATCTTTGTCTGTATCCTGTCTGCTTCAGAGTACAGCCTGCTTGAGCTCCTAGGGCTCTCACTGTCACAAATACATTCCCAGTTAACCACTCCAGTGACAGTAGACAGAGAACTACCCGGTACAGAAATTATATTACACTCTCTGGTGATTGTTTCCTTCTAATGCACTGAAACATCCTCAGCTAATGCCCTAATAAGATTTTATATGCAGTAACTATGGATGGCTCCAGGATGGAGAGACATACTAATGGGAAAATTTTATGGAAGACTGAAAATAAATCTAATAGATTTGATATTCTTCAGAAACATTGTGAAAGGCAACAAAACATTGCAAAATACTTCAAAAGACCATGCAAAAGAGCTGAGGAATTGCCAGCACTGTTTTCTGCCCAAGTCAAACCTTTCTCTGAGAGATTTTTTTTAGTTTTGTCCATCTTCTGTATCAGGAATTTGAAGGACTTTCATCAGAGTGTCTGGCACTGCTCGGAAGAGGCTATGCTGGAGAGGAAAGTGGTGACCTATAAGGAAAAATGGTTTTGATCCTGTGTTGCAGCTGGATGTTATAGATGGGAGTTTCTCCTCTCTCATTGAATGTGCAACTGAGAGTACTACTGCCTCATTAGGGCCACCCTGGGAGAGGTTTGGGCAACTCCTTGTGCTCAGCAGCACAGTTGCAGGGACATTGCACTCTTCTACTGTCATCTTACAGGCTTGTTAAATGCCCAGCTCCCTCTGCTTGCATTCTGACTCTCATGGAAAGGAAGAAAGAGTGACCGCTTCTTGCTAAGGTGCAGGGCAGCAAGGTGAAGCTGATGCGCCTGGGTGGGTCCATGCTTCTCAGTTAATCAAAGATGTGCTTGTCGGTTCACAGAGAGTATGAATTTCCAGTTGGATGCAGTTTTCCAAGTTTTTACCTTTACACTCTGTGCTGACCTTGGTGTGTTCTCTGAGAAAGCACGGTCCAAGCGGTTTTGCATGTGACCTCATTAGTCTCGCCTCTTCTCTGGCATAAGTCAAAATATGGAGCAGTGCCCAGTGCAAAGTGGTTGTTGTGGTTTCTGTTCCTGCCAAAAATAGGTCACAAAGAATCCAGTCCAGGTTGTCTTCAACAAATTGCAGAGCTCCGATTGCCTTTAATCTTCAGGCAAGAGAGAGGTGAGTTTTGAGTACAGCAGACATTACAACATGTGCAGTCATTGACTCCAGATGACTTCAGCAAACAATGATTTGCAGAATCTCTGATTTTCCAAATAAATGTGAAGAGCAGTAGGAAATAGTAATAATATCTCATAAGTCTCTGTTTCTTCATGTCTGAACAAAGGATCCTGTCTCATAGGTACTATTAGGAAGTGATTTGAATGACAGCAAAAGATCAAGCTGGAAGTTTTTCAGTGGCATATACTGAGATCTGCTGAATTCAGAACACCCCACAGGATTTTCTTATTTCAGTGAAAGATTTAGGACAAGTTTATAAAGTTCCATTCCTCCACCACTGTCTTCCTGTGCCATCCTGCAAGGACAGGACCCTTTGGTACCCTTGGAAACTGCAGCTGTTGTATGTTCCCTATTCACCAAAGAATGTGCAAAATATACAAGTGAAAATCTGGTGAAGATCTGGGAGATGATTCAGGAGCCAGGGCAAAATGTTATAAAAAAAGTGGCAAACACCAAGCAGCCTTGCCTTAGCAGCCTTGCCTTTATACTTTCTATTTAAATTCCTAGCAGTGCTCTCAACATATTGAAGTATCCAAGATAAATGTTGGCAGTAAGATCTGCTATTTAACTTTACCAAGAAATGTGTTTTGGCACCATGCGGCTGGTTCAGTTTCAGGATTCTGATTAGCAGCATCTAAAAATGTATGGCTGGAGCACCATTAAGAATGACTACACCTAACACGAATGACTACAAAATGATGACGACTTTGGTTATCAAAAAAATTAACTTTCAGAGAAGATAAAATCTCAAGAAATGGTTTCTTCTTATGTGACAAACCAGCTTTTTAGATACTTTTGCTACAGTGCCATCCTGTCAGCTAGGAGCTAACCGCTGCTGCAGCTGTCTCACAGACTTCTCTGCCTTTCATGTTTTGTCCTGTGGATCATATCTGGATTCTTTGTATTTTTATTTTTTTTTTGCTTGCATTGATCATTATTCAATTTGTGCTATTTATATTTGTTATTTTCTTTCTCTTGTAGGACTCCTCTGTCTCAACCTTTCTACATCTGCAGGATATGATCTTCAAGCAGTTGTTTAACTGTTTCTTCTGGAAACAGCTATATAGAACCAAAAGCATTTACGAGAGGTTGGGAGATGGTACCCAAATTAAGCGTGTCATTCACAAGTCCTCTGAATCATGTTCTCTACATGATCCTCGTAGAGAAATAATTGCTGTAAAAGTGCAGCAAAACCACTAATCAACATTTTCCAGGCTGTACTGTGTTGGATTGTACCAACGTCTTTTTCGAGGGTGATAACAGAAAGCAGCAGCCCACAGCCAGTGAAAGTATACAGTGGAAGTGGTAATTCTGGCAGCTTTAGACATAAGGTAGGCAATCCTGTGTAATATCATGTCCTCTCTGTAACTCTAATCACAAGGAGACAGAAGTGAAGCTTTCTAAAGCAGAAAAGAAATTACATCCTTTTAACTGCCTTTTTAGTAACCTTGCACTATTATTGCAATCAATATTTTCGAGAAAGCTTATTCCCTCGTTCTTTTATCTTGTACAGTGATATGGTCAGCTCTGCATGCTCTGCTACACAGTAACAAGCCACATACAACAAACCCCTCTGAAGGAATATTGAGTGCTAATGTATGACAGCACAGGTTGTTCCCAGGTTCCCAGCACTGATCTGTTGACACTGAACAACGCTGGAATGGGGGAAACTTCTCAAGTCTTACCTGGCACTTGATGACAAAACATCTGAAAACTTATTGAAATCTAGTGGGGCCTCTGGCACTGGAAACTTGGTCTGCTGGCATCCCACAGGTCTTACGTTTAACATATCCATACTGTCTGGTACGGATTTGTCTCTTCAGGAGCACCTCTCCTGTGTCATCTGAGAGCATACCAGTTGCCAAAGAAGCTCAGAATTAAAAGAGGAATGGTGAATTCTGATAATTGCAATGTTAGAAATTATTATAAAAACATGAAGTAGGAAAACACATGTGAAATAGATCCCTTCCACAGGCAGACACCAGGTCTGATACAGCTTTCCATGTAACACTCTTCATGGCTCTTTGCAAATGAGCAACATTTGCATTAGAAAATCTAGAAAATTAGAAATCAGATCTGTGTAACACTTCTGATTGATTCTGAGTCAAGGTGCTGGATTGTGTCCTTGAAGGCAAAACACATACCTCATTGAATGCCAAAGTTGCCAGTCATTTTCCCCTCCTCTAGCAGCTTGAGAATCCAGGTAGCTCCATGACATCCTTAAGTCATGTGTCTCCTTTTGCTGCATTCTGGGGAGGATTTCTTACTGACAATTTCTTATTCAGGAGGTCACACAGGAGAGAGATAGACCTTAAAGAATAATGGGCTGGGGAAGAGTGAGTCCTTAACTGAAATGTACTAGTGACTATATTTGTTACCACCAAATATGGCAAAAGAAAGATAGGTAGGCTGGTGTCATTTAGGCTGGTATTTTTAAAGGAGAGAGGCTTAAATAAATCCATATTTACTGCGCGGAGCACCACAGATTTCTCTGGCAGTTCAGTACAGCTGAATACCTTACCACTTTACCTCTGTAACTTTATTTTAACTTGGAAATCTCTCCATTAGGCTGCCTGCAATAATAAACTAAAGGTTTTCAAATTGACTTAACTGTTCCCTGAGGGTGAAAATACTGCTTTCTTAACTCGCCTTTGTCTGAGTCACGAACACTCCATTTTCATTCCCTCTTAGGCTCAGAAGACTCCCCTAAATTCACCCTTTTCTCCATGGACTCTGGCAGTGACGTGTATTTTTGCAAGAGTAAACTACAGGTACAGCACTACTCCACATACAACACAGCTTACTTACATGGCATCTTTGGATTATTTTATCATTTATCTGCCTGCTACTTTAAATATGTAAGTTGTGTAACTTCCTTCAGATGTTGTGTGGCTGTGGTGCTACCTGAAACCAGTACAGCCTGAAGCCTGTTTCCAGTTTCTAGGGAGAGGGGCTCAGTCAGAAGGGCAGGTCTCCTTCGCTTGTCACAGCTCAGACACTGCTAGACTAGGAAAAGAAAACTGGAGCTTCTAATCACTCCCTTATCTCCTTGCTGTTCCCTGTTTGTCCTCAATGCTGACCAGGATGAGAGCTGAACTTCTTTTACCTCAACAGTAGGAGAGAGGCTTTTCTTCTTCCCACCTCTTCTCTACATTCCTTGTAATTTTTCTTTTCTGCAACCTCCAGCAGGGTAGGGGCAGCTGGGCTGAAGTTTGTTTAGTATATGGCTCTCTTCCACCAGCTATTTCTCACCTAGTGCACTGTAGACTCTCAGCTCCTACCGAGACTTGCTTCTCCCCTAGAGGAGGAACTGTGAAAACTGTTATGAATGGAAAATTTCATTCCATGTACATGAAGGGAGAAAAAAAATTGAAACCCTCTTGATTTGCGCTAAAAAATAGGGTTCACAGCTGCTGTGTTTTTAAAATTTGCTTGCTTCATTTCCTGTGGATGTCTCTGGAGAAAGAAGAAATCTATAGTTAAGCCCCACAGTTTAAAATTAATTTTTATAAGATATGTTTCCATGTATCTGTGCATATAAAGCCATTTATTTGCTCCAGCTAATATGAGCTGCTTCTGAGCAGCAGAGCAGTATGGAACCACGTTAACAGATCATTCATACAGATTTGTAATGGCTTCTCAGAGCATGCTGGAGGAATGACCCAGATAATTTAGGACTATTTTTCCGGTGTTTTATTGTACCCACATTTGTCTGGATTTATTCTATGTATTATTTTCTACCTTGTGTCTTCATTTTTATGTTCAGCCAGACCCATAAACCCCTTTTCCCTCTAAGAGTTCCTCAGGGAGTTTAGAATAATTTAAAAATGTCACACTGCAAAGCTTGTTCTACTCTTCAACTCTTCTAAATCACCAGTGAGGACATTAAATCAAATCAAACCTAATGCTAGATCACGATGTACCATCCCTGAAATATACCTTACCTCATTCAGTGAGTATCCATGCCTGGGAGCTTTTACTGAGACTAATTGAACTTAATCTTTTCATACACATACAGAACATTACAAAATAGCCAACACAAAACCAGCGATACCACTGAACACAGTGAAGTGGCATATTTAGATGCCAGAAGGACATTTGTAGGAGACAGTGCTCTGAAAGAACCTGCTGCCCAGAGTACCAGCACCAACACAGGTTTCAGGCACATGCATTATGTCTTTGAAACCCTGGCACTGTGTACTCCAGAGGAATCACAGGATGGAGGCTGCTGAGTGGAGGTTACCATAAGGGCATTCAAATGTGGACAAGATTACCAGTGCTCAGGAGTGCAGGTTCAAACTCAATTTAACAGAGACTGGAAGTAAAAGACTTATGAAAAATATAGAATCATAGAATCATAGAATAGTAAGGGTTGGAAAGGACCTTAAGATCATCTAGTTCCAAACCCCCTGCCATGGGCAGGGACACCTTGCCCTAAACTAAACCATGTGGTCCAAGGCTCTGTCCAACCTGGCCTTGAACACCGCCAGGGATGGAGCATCCACAACCTCCCTGGGCAACCCATTCCAGTGCTTCACCACCCTCACTGTAAAGAACTTCTTCCTTATATCTAGTCTAAACTTCCCCTGTTTAAGTTTGAACCCATTACCCCTTGTCCTACCACTACAGTCCCTAAGGAAGAGTCCCTCCCCAGCATCCTTGTAGGCCCCCTTCAGGCATTGGAAAGCTGCTATGAGGTCTCCACGCAGCCTTCTCTTCTCCAGGCTGAAAAGCCCCAACTCTCTCAGCCTGTCTTCATACGGGAGGTGCTCCAGCCCTCTTATCATCCTCGTGGCCCTCCTCTGGACTTGCTCCAACAGCTCCATGTCCTTTTTATGTTGAGGACACCAGAACCGCACGCAGTACTCCAAGTGAGGTCTCACAAGAGCAGAGTAGAGGGGCAGGATCACCTCCTTCGACCTGCTGGTCACACTTCTTTTGATGCAGCCCAGGATACGGTTGGCTTTCTGGGCTGCAAGCGCACACTGAAGCCGGCTCATGTTAAGCTTCTCGTCAACCAACACCCCCAAGTCCTTTTCTGCAGGGCTGCTGTGAATCTCTTCTCCGCCCAACCGGTAGCAGTGCCTGGGATTGTCCCGACCCAGGTGTAGGACCTTACACTTGGCTTGGTTAAACTTCATAAGGTTGGCATCGGCCCACCTCACAAGCGTGTCCAGGTCCCTCTGGATGGCATCCCTTCCCTCCAGCGTATCAACCGAACCACACAGCTTGGTGCCGTCGGCAAACTTGCTGAGAGCGCACTCCATCCCACTGTCCATGTTGCCGACAAAGATGTTGAACAGGACCGGTCCCAACACCGACCCCTGAGGGACACCACTCGTTACAGGTTTCCAACTGGACATCGAGCCATTTACCACAACTCTTTGCGTGCGGCCATCGAGCCAGTTTTTTATCCACCGAGTGGTCCATCTATCAAATTGATGTCTCTCCAATTTAGAGACAAGGATGTCATGCGGGACAGTGTCAAATGCTTTGCACAAGTCCAGGTAGATGACATCAACTGCTCTGCCCCTGTCCATCAGTTCCGTGGCTCCATCATAGAAGGCCACCAAATTGGTCAGGCAGGATTTCCCCTTAGTGAAGCCATGTTGGCTGTCACCAACCACCTCGTTGTTTTTCATGTGCCTTAGCATGTTTTCCAGGAGAAACTGTTCCAAGATTTTGCCAGGCACAGAGGTGAGACTGACTGGTCTGTAGTTCCCTGGGTCTTCCACCTTCCCCTTCTTGAAAATGGGGGTTATATTACCCTTCTTCCAGTCATCAGGAACTTCACCTGACTGCCAGGATTTTTCGAATATGATGGACAGTGGTTTAGCAGCTTCATTCGCCAGCTCCTTCAGGACCCGTGGATGGATTTCATCAGGTCCCATGGACTTGTGCACGTTCAGGTTCTTAAGATGGTCTCGAACCTGATCCTCTCCTACAGTGGGCCTAAGGTCTTCATTTTCACAGTCCCTGCATTTGCTTTCCAAGACTTTCATGGTGTGGTCAGAGCATTTGCTGGTGAATAAAAATCAAACTTAAAACAATCCCGAGACTTGCAGTCACCGCGTCAAGCTGCCTCAAGCCTAAAGTACTTTCAGACTTAACAGAAGGCCAGAAATAGGCCTTCTAAGAGCAGTGGATTGGCAGACTAGAGAGAAGTTGGATGGCAGATCTGCCAAGGCTGCTTCTTGGGCCTGTGCAAATAATATCACTGCAGCCAGTGAAGCGGGGCAAAGCACTGCACACAGGCCTCGCTCTGGAGGGAGCTGAGGTAGCAGCTGCTGCAGTGGAGGCTGGGAATTGCCATTGCCTCAGTTGGCCAAGCAGACAGAAAGCAGAGGAAGTTTTATCCAGCATGCAATATAAAGATACATCCAGGCTCCCATTAATATAACATCCTTCTAGACAAGCACTTGTAACTCTGTCCTTCCCCAGGGATGTCTCAGGACTAGAAAAAGATGTCTGTCAGCTTTGGTGTTTAGCCACATTAGGATGTGTGATGAGGAGCAGTCCATATCTCATATCGCCACAGTTAGCCAGCTCAAATTAGGCTTCTTACAGGCTCTTCTAGTAGGTGCCAAACCTCAGTGAGGAGGCACTGGCTTTCTACCAGTCATGGCTGCTTCTCAATTTTCCCTGGTGTATCCCTTTTTTCTTCCTTTCCTCCCTTACTCCGAGCCCATTTTTTTTATTCCCCTCACCTGCCGTCTCCTCCAAAATCCAATCCACCTTCTTTATAAGCCATATTTTCCTCTCCCTACAACATGTCTTTCCCTGGTAGGGGCTCCCAGGCTCAGCCCCTGAACCCCAGCATCTGTCCCCAGGTTCAGGAATCTGTTTTTTGCCTCAGTACTCCCAGTCCCAGGCCAGAAACCTTTTCTCCCACCCTCCACCCATAGCCTTTCATGAAGTTCAGCTACTGCCATTCTCACGCAGACTCATCATCAGGTTTCACTAGCAGCAAGAGTGTTTTGACCTGCCCTCCTGCGTGCTGTAAGAAATGAATGCTTTGCAAGACCCACTCAAAGCTGTGGAGCCAGGCAGTTGTCTCTTTCACCCACTGCTCACGTTCAAACTGATCAGTGCTACGTGGCACAAACTCTGCTTGCGTTGTGGTAAAACCCATCTTTGAGAAACAGCTGCCCATATCTCCCTTCTCTGGTCAAATATAGCAGCACTAACAATGAAGCAACATTAATACTGGCCACTTAAACTTGAACTCTGTCATAAGCCCCTGCTGGGCAGTGGGAGTGGGTTTATAGATGGATCAGGAAGTTAAGGCTCCCCTATGGGAAGGATAAACAAAGATAAAGAATTGGTGGTTTGTGAAGAATTACACTGATACTTGAGTTACATGAACCTTACTTCTTAGAAAGTTCACTCATCTCCCTCCACTGGGGGGAGAACTGAATCCTGCATGCTGTCTTGTAATCAGTCTACAGTCACTCAGGAACTCTGTATACCATGCGGTCCAGAATGTGAGCAATGCTTTTGGGTACTGGCACTCCTAAATAAAGTTGCACTCCAGATCCTGACTGGTGTCCTACAGCTGGCTAGTTGCCTGTGTGTTGGCTCTGTGCTACACCCTCTGAAATCCTACAGAATCATAAAGTAATTCCTTGTCATTCCTTTATAAATCATGAGGTGAACTGGTTTGAACTCACTTGAGCTAAAATGAAAAAAAAAGGGGGGGCGGGGCCAAGCAAACCTGTTGCCTTTGTAAGATTTGGTCTCAGAGAAGGCACCTTCTTGATAGAGCTGATTAGACCAGACGTCCTGTTGTGAATGACTACTAAAAGGCAAAAAGGTACCGGAGTGTAATTCACCTCTACAAATGAGAACAACTTCTAGCAGTGTGATTTCAACTTTTCAATCTAGAGAGACATGTCAGAGGGCTTGGGGACAAACGAAATGACACTCACCTATGTGTGTTGGAAGAGCTGATGTTTCTTAGGTACAATTTTTATCTACAAATCTCATCTAACAAAATGACTTGCTGATTCAAATCATAGCACCCAGATCTCCTGTCATTTGATGTACACACAAAGCTGCCTTAGCCGTAATGTTTTGAGTGAAGTGGCAATGAATGTTCTTCAGACCCCATGTTTGCCATCTCTTGTCCTGCAATCAATATGTGGTATGGCTCATCAGATCTGTCTAACATTTATTGTTAGCTGTAACAAACAGCATAAACCCAATATTCCTTATACAGTTCTACTCTCAAAAGGATTCCCTTGTTTTATTCTGCAGTGTTTCTACCTATACAGCCCTAGACCTCTCTTTCTGTCTCTCTTCATAGAAACATAGAATCGTTAGGGTTGGAAAGGACCTTAAGATCATCTAGTTCCAACCCCCCCACCATGGGCAGGGACACCTCGCACTGAACCATGTCGCCCAAGGCTCTGTCCAACCTGGCCTTGAACACCACCAGGGATGGAGCATTCACAACTTCCTTGGGCAACCCATTCCAGTGCCTCACCACCCTCACTGTAAAGAACTTCTTCCTAATATCTAATCTACTCTCATTCAATTTAAAGCCCCTGTCCTATCACTACAGTCCCTAAGGAAGAGTCCCTCCCCAGCATCCTTGTAGGCCCCCTTCAGATACTGGAAGGCTGCTATGAGGTCTCCACGCAGCCTTCTCTTCTCCAGGCTGAACAGCCCCAACTCTCTCAGCCTGTCTTCATACGGGAGGTGCTCCAGCCCTCTTATCATCCTCGTGGCCCTCCTCTGGACTTGCTCCAACAGCTCCATGTCCTTTTTGTGTTGAGGACACCAGAACTGCACACAGTGCTCCAAGTGGGGTCTCACAAGAGCAGAGTAGAGGGGCAGGATCACCTCCTTCGACCTGCTGGTCACACTTCTTTTGATGCAGCCCAGGATACGGTTGGCTTTCTGGGCTGCAAGCGCACACTGAAGCCGGCTCATGTTAAGCTTCTCGTCAGCCAACACCCCCAAGTCCTCCTCTGCAGGGCTGCTCAGAATCTCTTCTCCGCCCAACCGGTAGCTGTGCCTGGGATTGCCCCGACCCAGGTGTAGGACCTTGCACTTGGCTTGGTTGAACTTCATAAGGTTGGCATCGGCCCACCTCACAAGCGTGTCAAGGTCCCTTTGGATGGCATCCCTTCCCTCCAGCGTATCAACCGCACTGCGTAACTTAGCGTCATCGGCAAACTTGCTGAGGGCACACTCCATCCCACTGTCCATGACACTGACAAAGATGTTGAACAGGACAGGTCCCAACACCGACCCCTGAGGGACACCACTCATTACTGTTCTCCAACTGGACATCGAGCCGTTTACCACAACTCTTTGTGTGTGGCCATTGTTCCACTGAATATTTGAGTTCAGGGTGATTTTTGTGGTGACAATAACTGTATTTTTCACATGTTGAAACTCAACTGTCTCCAAGTCTCCATAAATCTGCTGTTTCATGACACTGAAGTTTGCTGTTCCTTTCAGTTTAATTCAGCTGCAAACATTATTAATGCAGCATTTCACAATGGAAAATATAATGGAGATATTGAAGATAAAAAATGTGGGCAGATAATAAAATTTAATACGGATTTTATAGGGAGGGATTTCCTCATCTTGGGTTACTCACAATTCCCAGTTCAAGGCTGCCCTGACAGCACAGACTTGAATGCAGATCTGATGATACATAGCTCCTTTACAACACATTAAAGGGAGTGTGTGTAACCCTAAATCAGTTAGCATGTTATATCTTTTTTTTTTTTAACCAGAAATTTCATTCTAGCACTGAAGAAAAACTGATTTACTGTTCCCAATGCTTTTTTCTCACCTGAAGACATCTGGCAAATGAATAAATTAAGCTTCAAAAAGAGCCAGCAGCAAGACTTTTAATCAAAGGCAAATGAATAACATTAAGTGCATTTTGGCTCATATTCCAGGATTACAAGTTGCTTGGATGAGCATCTTTTTCTAGTCTCCCGAGTGATGTCTCAGCACGGCACTGTCTGAAAGTTAGAGCAAATTGTTCAAATGGAAAATGTAAGATTGTGATAATAAATATTCAAACTGAAGACAAATATTGAACTATTTTAATTCTGAGTAAATGGCATAAAACTTAAGCACAAGACGTAATGTGCCAGATGAAAGTTCAGCTGGCCTCATATTCCATTTCTGACAGTGCATAATAGCACATGCCTTAGGAAAATTTATAAGAACAGGACAATCCAGAAACACTGTACTGGTGTTAAAACAAAACAAACCAAAAGTATTTTTCCAGCTGAAGATTTATCCAATTGCTTTTTGAGCAGAAATAACTGTTTAGTACAAGTCCCGTGATGAGGCATAGCTTACCAACAAGCACATGCAGTGCAATCCACCCGGGTTCTTCTGAGTGATCTCCCCTTTTGTTGCATTTGACACCTGCCAGCCCTTCCCTTGGAGACAGTGAACATTTCCTTTTCTGTCACCTCCTGTCTATTCAGGGTTTTCTAGAACTCCTCAATAGTTTCCCCAAATGTGCTACACTGCTGGAACGAACAGTATCTTTTTCAAAATGGAATTCCACAAATGTCATGTTCCCCCACTACACACCATTGAGTCACTGGGGCATCGAAAGGGACAATTTAGCCCGAGCTTTTGACACAAACTAGTTTCCCAAACAACTTGTTTGAACAGAAGGGAAAAAACATTAACTCTTATTTTCTTTTAATCTTTGGATGAATGTAAATCTACCAAACTTTTTCACAAGGCTCTCCTTGTCTTTACTTTCTGCTCTGTCCTTTTGCTGGGATGAATAGTCTCCCTGGAGCCTGGCACCCAGCCTGCCATATGCTTGTGCCGCTAATGCTGCTACCCAGGAGAGCCTTACCATGAAACAGAAAAAAAAGCACAAGAAAAAACATTGGCAGAGGATTCTGGTTTCAGACAACTTGGCAACGTTTTCCTTAACTGTAACCTCAGCAGAACTGAGCACCATATAAGGCTAGGCAGCTCCCTCCTATCATATCCATTAATGCAAAGTATTTTCAGCTTTCTGGATTCACACACTCCCACTACCCTTGCAAATATGAACAAAGCAGCCACCTCTGCAGTGCTGTGATGTGCACTCACTTTTCCCTGAAAGAATCACTGTGATTTAAAAAGCAATACACCCAGTTGTACACATCTTTCCCCTGGAATACACACCTCCAACCTGGTTCCAAACCCTTCTAAACCATATATTAAAGATGACAGTTCTACCACAACTCAGAGACCTGTGGTTGACATGGGTTATAGGAAAAAAAAGATGGTGTGGAGGGTTAGTCACTCCACTTGAAAGAACTGTTACCTCACTCCAGCCATCAGCACCAGGGCGTGCACCTTTTAATTTGGCAGCTCTTTGATGGCGTAACACAGACGTGTTCCTAGGGGCTGCAACCAGTTGGCAAAGTGATGACAAGATGATGGTCAGGAGAGAAAGAAGCACTTGGAGGGGAAGGGCTGTGGGCAGGGGGCGAAAGAAGTCAGTTGGACCACCCAGAGATGACTCTGCTGTCACCCCTCATCAGCACCTGGCCTGGGATCATTTCAGCTCTTTCCCCATAATGCTTAAATTTCTCCACTGCCAGAGGTCAGCCAGTCCAGGAGCTGGAGGTCTGTAACCCTGGGCAAGTACTGGGAGAATGATCTCTGGGAAGGGAAACAGTTGTTCTCCATCCCAGAACCACTCCCAAGCTTCCCAAGGGAGTGGAGGAAGAGCAAAATTAATTTTATCAGGTTTCTTGAGTTTCTGTTTGCCATCACCTCTCTTCAGATCCTTATGGGAACATGTGGGTGTAAATTGGTGCAGTAGGTTTCCAAAGAAGCGCAGAACACAGTGTCTGCCTGCTTAACCCATGCGGACTAATCCATACAGGAGGCTACACACATCACATTGGCTCCACTGCTCAGGAACAGCAAAACTCTTGTACGAGACTGTGTGGAAACCCATTCTCCCAAAGGGAGAGCTGCAGGGCTCCTGACCTTCAGCCAAGCTTTTAGTAGACTTTTCAAACCAAATGTGCATCTTTGTACTGCCTGGTAGGGGTCTGGTGGGCAGGGTCCCTGAGTGGCTGAAATGGCAGTAAATTACCAGTTCTTTCCACTTTGTGCCACTTCTGAGTCCTTCCCAGTCACAGGGAAGCTACCTATCAACAGTATTGAGTCCAGCTGCAGTCTTAATGAACATAATGTTCCAGCCCTTGAGCACAACCAGCTTTACACACATCTTATCATGAAGCATCTTCAGTGAGTCGCAAGACGTGAAGAGGAATGGGCAAAAGCAATGAGAGATGCCATCTCTAGCAGGATTAGTGGAGTAGGTAGGAGGGAGGGTAGGGTGGAGGACAAGCACAGGTAAAGCTGGAAAGAGGCTCAGCAGAAGTGGAACAGTATTTGATATGCTGTGTGGAGTAACAGGCTGGATTATTTATGACAGCTGTTGCTTTTGTGAAACCCCTTGCTGTCCCAATTTGCCTCCCAGCCCAGCAAGCCCGCAGATGCTGGGTTGTGCTGGAGCAGACCACTGCCAGAGCTACAAGGCATGCCAGGATTTGGTCCAGCTCAGCCTGGACCAAAGTAGCTGTCACTTCTTTCACTTTCAACTCCATTTGAAATCCATTAAATTCAGAGGTACCACGATTATTTAATTACAAGAAGTTTATATTCCAACATAAAAGCACTTTTGATCCTCATACAAATTCAACCTGAGTTTGTGGCAGTGTTTACAGACATCTCTACTCAACTCCAACATTTGAATCCTTTCCAAACATGATTTGCATGCAAGAATACTACAGCACTTTGCATTAACAAAGCTACAGCTGAACTTGACTGTCACCTCCAGCTGTACACTTAAACTGTCTCAGTCGAGTTGAATCAGTGCCAGTGAGCAGCTACATTAAGTAGTAGATATTTTAAAATTCTTGCATCATGTTATTTATGTCTTTTCTTATGCTAAGTTACCCCCAGTGCACCCTCCATAGTTACTATGTTCTTCTTTTCATGGTCTGGAGCCTCAAAGAACAAATAAATCAGAACGTCCAACTCCCTTCTGAAAACTCACTGGTCATTGTTTCCAACTCAGCACTGATTCCTCTATTAACACTTGTGCAGAAAAGCGTAGGAGACAGAATCTTGACATGATGAAAGGAGGGGGGAATCCAAAAGGGAAGGTGAATCTTGAAATAGAGTTATATGGATAAAGATAGGTGGGAGTATGAACTGGAACTGGGGCAGGAGGATTGGAAAGAGATTGAATGGAGAGCAGGCAGTATGGTACGGGTTGTGATGAAAGGAGAAAACGGCCCAGAGAAAATGGGGGACATCTGAGGTTTCAGATAGCCCTAGATGTTGACTTCCCAAGTCTCTACATTCCTCTGCTGTGAAGTGAGCAGTGAAACCTGCTTGCAAAGTGAATCTCTCATCCCACATTCATGTCTCATCCAAGCAGGAGCGATAATGGGTATGCTAGGAAAAAAAAAATCCCTCAAACCAAAACCAAAACAATGCTAACAAACCAGCCACTTGGCAATATATTATAACAATGACCAGGCTGCCAAGTCGCACATTTGCATTGCTAGTAAAACCCAAAGTTAAGTTTCTTTCTTCAACTTCAGATTGACCCTATACCTTCTTTACGGGAGATACATAACACCAAATACAGACATTAATGCACCCACATTCTAATGTGTTTCCTGGGTTTGGGTGTTGTTTTCTGTTTGGTTGGTTGGTTTTTAATTTTTGCAACCTGTCAAGAAATTGAAGTAGCAAATTTCAGGACATTAAAACCGAAATAGGGCTTTAAAAGTGTGTTTTCCAGAGTCAAATTACTTGAGGTCATCAAATCACTTACAGAAATGGCACCTACTCAGCTCTTGTTGAGATCCTCAGTTGAATTTTACTGAGGTTTCTCAGGAGTAAGAATTATGATGATTCTGCATGGTTAGGACACAGCATGCAGGTATCAACTAGGAACCACAGCATATTGCTTGAAGTGCTCTCCAAGAGGAGCAAATGGTTAAGATCCTTGAGACTTTCACAAGGACTTGACCAAAAGTACTGGTAGTCTGGATCGTGGCTTGCATCCACTTTCTGAATAGCCCTCGAACAGACTAATGCCAATATCCTGGCTAGCAGAAGGAGGTTTACACATTTGAGAGGAAATGCGCTGAGATGAAGGTGGATGTCCCATGCTGCTCTGTGATGTGCAGCAGCCTAGCGTGGAATGGCACAAATCCTGTAAGGGTGAGGCTGCAGCGTACCCCCCAGAATGGGCTCTGTGCTGATCTTCGTCACCCCCTCAGGCAGCTGGAAGGTGAATGCCCGCAGCAGGTTGGCAAAGAAAATAAAGAGCTCAGTTCTTGCCAGATGCTCCCCCAAACACACACGGTGCCCTGCAGAAGGAAGATGGCGGGGAGGAAAGTGAATTACTGAGGAATTTTTCAGTTTCATAATAACTTTGTTCATTCTTGTTATCAACAGAGGGTTTTCTTCTGTTCAAGGCCAGGATTGTGAAAGCCACAAAATTAAAACTTTGAATTCTTTCTCAGAGATATCTCATCCAATGTCATAGGCTAGGAAACGCCAGATGAAAATCTTGGAGAAAGCGCCTGAGGTACCACCATCGTTTCTTTCTTGACCTTGTGGGACCTGGCAGAAAATTCTTTTCCTTTTACATGAGTTGTTGGGCTTCAGGGTCATACACAAAGAATCTGCTAGCTGTTTGCGTGTGCTTTCTTGGTGAGCTAAAGTCAGTGGATCAAAATTACTTAGCAATTGCATTTGCTACTGAACAAAGGCTTGGCCACTTTACAGGCAGAAAATGAGAGACCAATGTAATTTCCAAGGATTCCTCATTGGAACCAATGGCATGAGCAGAACAGGTAAATAATACATTCATATTTCTGGATTAGCAGACAAATTAAAGGAAAGAAAAAGCCATTTGCATTAAGAAATCATTCCTCAGTGGACAGCTGACTAGTCTGCTATATCAACAGAGAAACTAAACCAAACCCAACAGAGTAGGAACTTGAATGCTAAATGTGCACTGTTATCTTATTTCCTTCTTTTGCAACTGGAATTTCAGTTCTGTAAGCAAAAACTTAATCCTTTGTTTACCAGGATGCATTCTGCTTTTCTTTCAGCTTGTTCCTTTAAAAAGAATTACAAGTAACTCCAGGACACACAGGACACATTGCTTTTCAGGAAAAATTGTACATATAAAGACTACTACAATCAAAACCTGTGGATGACTGCAGCATGCAATATGCCTAAGAGATCCAGGAGTTTAAGCTGGATTGCCACTACAGAGTCCTAAGAATATTTTGGGGTCTGATAGCACAGAAGCATCTCCCCCTGCAGCAACAATCCAGTACTGTTCTTTAAAAGCAGCAAAGAGCAGAGAGAGAAGATGTTATCTGAAGAAACACCATAGTCTCACGCTTGTGTATTCTTCATCTAATCTGTTGGGTCAGTTCAAACTGCCAGTGCATTTACCTGCTGAAAATGGTAAGAAGGCTTCTCGAGGTATAAAGTTTCCATCTTTATCCAGAAAGTGGCCAGGGTTGAACTGTCGAGGTGTATCCCATTGCTCAGGGTCATACAGAACAGATGCTATATTTGGCATAACGATGGTGCCCTGCAAGGAAGAAACTGTTGATTTAGTTCCAACTAGTAGCTTTTCATCCATCAGTTTCTGCCTGGAAGATAAAACTGCTGCTTGTTACCATTTCTTTGTAATGAGCAGATATGATGTGGTTAGAAGACTGTTTGTTTCCCTAGAGAATTAGAGTTTACAATCATTTTCTGAGTTGGATATCATCTTTTGTCAACCCTGCAGCTGTGTCAGTGGGTGTTAACAGCATTAGTGATGTTGGCACAACTGTGTTGTGACCACTTTTACAACTACTCAATAACACTTCCAGTAGGACTCTTATGTTGGTATTCAGGTCTCAGCATTGGAAACCTCCTTTCAGGCTTGAGAGAGAGAAATGCATCCAGAAATAACTGCAGAACTTCATCAGCAACAACCTCTGAGCCCTTTTAGCAGTAGTACTTCAGGCTTTTCTTTACAGGTTGTTCCCAGCAGACCAGTTTGGGTGCCTTAGCTACCTGGCTGTCAGAAACAGAAGAGTGAAACCTTCACCACAAAACGAGTTAGGTGGGGCCAGTCCCACATGCCAGTAATGATGCTGGCCTCTCCCATCTCTCTTGCAAAAAACCCAACCAATTCCTGTTTCTTGCTAGTGTTTTACAGTGAGAACTGGCACCCAGCATAGCCTACATCATGCTAAAAATGCTTTACTGGCTTTGAACACCTGTCTTAGGCAGTATTTGGGAGCAACTTCCTCACCATCAGCTGTAGCTGACAGTCTCTCAGCTGTTAGATATTCAGGTAGGTCCCTTAGCTCATGGAGTCAGTGGAGCTATGAGCCATCCTCTCACAAGTCTTCCTGCATCCCAGGAATGCTGACAGTGCCAGGCTGGGCAGGGATGTCTTAACTGGCGCTTTGGCAAACGAGTTTCCCCTCACAAGCAGAGCTAGTCTCTGCAGTTGCGCTGTTGATCAGCTCAGCAGGAACTTAAGGCTTCTGTGGCAGGGGCAGAGGTCTTATGAGCTGTCTTGAGCATCAACACACTGAGTGAGAGACTTGTTTCATTCCTGGAGCCACAAATGGCAACCCTTCCCCAGGCACCACATTTCTGGGTTGTATGAAGAATAGTTTATAGATGGAAAATGGGTTATGAAACTGAAACAAAAGCTAAATGTCTCTGCTGAAGAAAGAACAGAGGCTGGAAATGTGTCTGTACCTTTTTGACAGGGAATCCTAGCAATATTGTGTCCCTTACACACACTCTGGGCATGCCAACAAAAACAATGTTGCTGAAGCGTTGGATCTCATGAACCACAGCATTTGTATAGGGCAGTTTTCTCCGATCCTCATAGCAAATTAACTGTGAAGGACTCAAAACAGTATCTATCTCCTTCTGCACTTTCTCTGTTGAGAAATACACACAATTTCAGATGGGAAAAATGCATAAAATATTTTAACTGTCTTTTCTCAGAGCAACATTAAAAAGTATTATTTCAACATAGCACACAAAGTCTATAACCTGTGATTTAATGCCTGAGTTTAATATATGAAAATAAAGATGGGGGGGAAGGGAGGGGATAACAGTGTGGTCCAGAATCATAAGCAATGACTACACTGTACTTATTCCAGCTCTGACACTTCTCTTACAGAATGCTCGGTGGGTGTAGGGCAGGTCAATCAGCTCCAGGTTTTGAAGGTATTTAGGGATTGTTTAGTTTACTTCACCTCAAAAATCTAAACCTTATTTGCAAAATTGACATAAATGCCTCGGATATTAATTCCCAGTGCAAGGGGTGAGTTGAGCAGAGTTGGTCCAAGTATGGCCAACTTTTGTCTCACTGCAAGTGCCTTCAGCCACCTGGTTTGGTCAGGACATAGGATGGCCTCTGATTTTTCCCTCTGCTGGCATTCTTTGTGTTTGGAGAGAGCGAGAGCCAGGCTCAACTAGTGGCTTTTGTGCCTGCAACTCATTATATTCAGCCATCACTAATATTTGTAGTACCCACAGCATTTCACAGCAAGAATCCTTCTCACCTTGGATGTCTGGATTCACTACCATATAGAGCAGCCCCCAGTACAGTGTTGTGCTTGCGGTCTCTGATCCACCAAGGAAAAGATCATTTATAACATATACCAAATTGTCTTCATCATACTTGGGCTTGACCCCATCTTTAGACTGTAGGTGATGATAAAAAGTTGAAGTTAAAGCATAAAAATGAGGTCATCCTGCATGCCTCCTGTGTGGGGAGTCTTTATTTCCATGTGCACAAAGAATATTCAAAATTACAGGTTTTGATGAGTACTAAGAGATTAATAGTTTCCCAAATGGACACAGTAAGCCTGCATTGCTCATTTCCATGACATGAAATATTCTTTCACTGAAAACCAGGCAATTTTATGCCTCTTGACTTAATAACAAAAACTTCAAAGCACACTACAAGTTTTGCAGTTAGCCTAGAGTATACTTCTAAACAAGTGCTCCACAATGTGTCACTCAGGCCTTGGTCTCTCCAGAACAGTCAAATGATGCTAGCAAATACCAAAGGAAAACCTATCTGAATAAAAGGATCTCAACAGAACATTTTGAGAATAATTTCTTCTCTTGGTCCAGGACAGATGTGAACTGGTATGAGAGAGGTACCCAAGAATTTTCGTCTTATACTAAGGGAGTAAAATATAAAACAATTAGAGAAAATACATTAGGCAAAAACATTTTAAAATAAACATATTGCTATAACTTACATCCCTGACACCAGAGTAAACTGCATCTTTACCTCTAAAACGCTTATTTTAGTAAATTTTGTCATAGTCACTCAGATATAATGTACAAGAGGGTGTATCAGCTCCTTGCAGAGCCCATGAGCTAACACTGAGATCACAGCAGCCTGACTAGATGAAAGCCAGACATAGAAGCTACATAAACTTCATCTACCCTAGGAAAGATATGCTTTGTTTAGCTCCCAAATGTATCCCAAAATGTCTAAGTTTGAAGCAGAAACTCTGGTGCTCTTAGCAGAGCCTCTCTGGCTCATGAGTCACTTCCTGCTATGGAAAATAATAGCCTGGTCAGGGAAGAATATTAACAGCTTATTATGGCATTGCATGTGAAATTGTTCCCTAGGCCCTCCAATTTGAATATAGATGCCAAGCCAACCATGCCCCAAACTGTGGTGAAATTAGAGGTAACACAGGGAGATCAGGCTTGGGACCCCCAAATGCATCCCATTTAGGACCTGCTGATGACAGCATCCATCTGTGAAGAAAGCTGACAGGTGTGATGCATAAAATACCTATTCCAAGGTTGGTCAAATGATCAAGTAGGCTGGCATTGCTGAGGTGCAACTGCTGAAAGGGACAGGGCTGAAGGTGGAAGGACTTCTCTCTCTTTGGTGCTGCCATGCCAAATGACACCAAGGGATTTTAGGATGGCCTGGAAATCCTTTAAGGAATGACAATCTCCTCAGACCACGACCTAAAGAGAGTTTCCAGTAAAGGGAAGATCCTTCACAAATGGTTCCTGCTCAGAGGAGGAACCATACAGTTGTGTGGCACAAGGACAACCAGTGTTGTTGGTTGGACAACCAACTCCTTTCAGTGAGGATGCTCATTGAAACCCAAAGCAGCAAGGCAGCTATATCAGGGTAATTATCTATGCATGCACATTTAATCCCATTGTAAACATGAGGTACCCTATTGTAGAAGATGAGGTGGTCTACCAAAGTTCTGTAACCAACAGGTATAAACTGTCTCATATTGATTGTATTAAATCTCAATCGTATTACAGGATTGAAGTAATCACATGGATATTTGTGGAAAGCAGATGATAGCTCATGAGTTCACACCCTAACATACTTTATTGTAATTTGTTCATATAACCAAAACATAAAACTAGATGCCTTTCTGGGAAACAGGAGTTAGTAAGTCCCAAGCTACTGTATTCATATTAAAGAGCCTATGAAATGTAAGAAACTATGCTAGAAGGGGTCAGACTGAATTTAATGGTCTATTTGTCCTCATACTTCATAAACGTGTGATCAGGAAGAATGAACACTTACTTTCTCCATCTCAGCCAGGTAAAAGTCAATGAAATCCTGTGGTTTATTTGGAATCCCTCTCTCCACGTGTCTTCTGATCTCCTTCTTTGCAAAAGAGCTCAGGACATCATAGCAAGACAACGCCTTCTTATGAGGACCAGGGAGGTGGCACATCAGCCAGGGGACAATTTCATACAGCTGCAGGAGTGACAGACAAGAGAGAGTGTAAATTATCTGTCACTAACAAAGCTGCTTTTAGAAACACCAAAAGGCTGAATTGTCCTTTCTGGAAACATTGATAGTGGAGTAAACAAATCAACATTGCTTTGAATAGATTTTTGCCATCATGTGAGAAAACTTTACTAGTAATTTTGACATGCTTCTGGGGGCCAAGGCAGTACTGAACACACTCTGCTCATGCCAGTAACTTTACTTGGCTAATGCAGATCAGTAGAAGACTTTACTCCTGCACAGCTGGAGACCCTAGCTCCCACAGGCTCAAAATGTAAGGACATCCTTTCTGGATAGCATGTGCCTATTACGATTATTAACAAGTCCACAGCCCCAAGTGACCAGTGGAACTTGTGGAGCTCACAGAAGGAAAGTGTAGACTGGGTATCACTCTACAAGCTAATTCAATTTTCTCTGTCAGAGTCCTCATGACTACTATAGGACCAATAATTGTTCTGGTAGTTAGAAATATTTTATCTATCTTCTATGTATATTTATACACATATTTGTCAGCTCAAAAAATTGTCCTATAGCTTGGATAGTTCTCTCTTTGCAGCATCTGCCATTCCACCCTGCCAAGCAAATGGCATTTTTATCTCCTCTCTTTGTTTTTTTAGACCTAACAAGAGAAGTAAGTAGAGGTGGGAGGAGCAACATTGCAGAGATCAAATTTATTACAAACTCCAGTCTCAAATGAAATTTATAGGTTTCTGTTAACAGTCTCAGAAATGCTGAAAGAAAGACTTAAAAGCCAGGAGTCAGGGACACGTCCCTTTAAACTTGCAAAGAAACAAGAGAATTCTTAAAAAGGGGCTCAAAACCAAGGAGGCAGTAATAAGTGCCCCAAGGACATCTCTTAGCTCCCACTTTGCATTTGCCAGTTGCTCTGTATTTAAGGAAGTCCCATTTTTGTATCCACACTTTAATTTTCTACCTATTTCAGGGCAAAAAAAAAAAAAAAAAAAAAGGCACACTATTTACTCACCTGATGCACAAAGCTGCCTGCAAATCTGAATAAATTCTCCGTGACCCTGATCAGTTCATGGAAGGTTTTGTCCTCATCAGAGAAGTGATATCCAAACACCAGCGCACAAATTACATTTGAAATAGAATGGAAAAGAGGGAAAGAAGGATCCACAGGTCTTCCTGCAAACACAGAAATGGGTATTCACTCTCAATGTTTTCTTCAGGTGTTCCTCATACAGATAGGACAAGATGTTATTATAGATTACAGAAAATGTTCTCTTTACCCAGCTGGGGCATGAATGGGGATAGAGATGTGGCACTAATATATATTCATGAAAATAAAACATAGTCTTAGAGCAAAGGACATGATTAAAGTGCATCCTTATGGCTCTAAAACAATATCATAACCCTTCCTGTGAAATAACATTGTACAGATAAGAGCTGCTAGAGGATATCATATCAAATGTGCTGTCCTCAGTTGTGTGGAAGAAGACAAGTCAGAACGTGGGAAGGAAGACGTCACTGGAGATGAACTAAGAGAAGGCAGTGACAGACATGTTCAAAAACACAAAAAAATACTTAGGAGGAAAGACTGAAAGAACTTGGGAAGGTTTAAGAAGCAGAATAGATGGGTGGGAACTGCAAAGTATACATAATAAATACTGCAGTCTCAGCTGTGGATGGCAGACCATCATGTCTCTGCTGATTTTTTTTAAAGTTATGAGACAGACATCCATAAAAAAAATTATTTGGATAGAAATTATCTTAGCTTGGACTCTAGGATGAACCTGATAATCCACTGATGCTCTCTTCCACCTCCTACTTTCTTTGATTCTCTTGCTGATAGCCACTTAGCCAGACAGACACTAAAATATCCAGTTTACCTCATAGCACTTAATGTTACTGAACTTCAGAGGAATGACTAAGCTCTGTAATACTCTTTAGTTACCTATTGTAGGCAGTCTGAGAATGGCTTGACTGTGCCATTCAGTGACATCATACCATTGTACAATCATATCATAGACAAAATGATAAGCCCATTGAGGTGGAATTTTGGAAGTTCCCAACTTCAGTGGGTTTATGAACAGCTTTTTAAGGAGAAAAAAAAAAAAAAAAAAAAAAAATCACTCTTGTGACACTATGCTCTGTCAGCTCTTTGGGCTTTGTATGCCCCACTCTAGACCTACCTCAACCCTAGAAAGGTATAGGTAAGTTTGCATACTGAAGAAATCAGACACTTTTTAGTCCTGGATCCATATCTGAGCAGATAGCTACCTTTTAGGTTCACAAAAAACTCCACCAGGTGAGAGGCCTCCTCTTGCACTCGATACTCCAGGCCTTTTTTCCCCATTCCCAGATTGCGTAGAGTCATTATACCAAAGCGTCTCTGCTGCTTCCAGGAGCGACCACTTGCCAGTATAATACCTGAGGGTATTCCCTGGCATATTAGTATTTGCCATAGACATGAACAATTCATTTACAAGTATATTATAAAATATATGGAGTAAATTAGGGAATACACTGTGATACAAGCATCTTTAGATTAAATTATCAGCAACCAGAAATCATAGCCAAACATACCCAAACTATAATATTAACTGTAGTTAAGCTTTGAAAAGGTCAATTTAAGGATTGGCTGATTGCTCCATTTCTTGATGTCTTAAAAAGAAACCAAAACAACAACAAAACAAACAAACAAACTCAAAACAACCTTAAGATGTCTTTTTAGATCTGCTTTAGCTATCCTCAGTCATGCTCAAGACAGGAATAACTGGATGAATTTGTACAGAGTGGTGTGCAGGGCCAGGGTATGTTTATGGAGATGTAGATCAATTAATGTGATACTTGTAGGTTGAGATGTTGAAGGCAAAGGATGAGTGACATTTGGTTCCTGTTATCTCCTCTGGAAGGGAAACCATTCTACTGACTGTTAAATTGCACTAACAGTTACCTGAAGAGCCCTGAACTGCTGCTGTGATTTAGCTTTAAACAATCTATGTTTGCTTTGGTATAGCAGAAGCAGGGGAGGAAAAAGGAAAGACTGCAAACTGCTGAAATACACCGAGGACAAGTGGGTTTTCGGGTGCTGGAGCATCTCACAAAAGCTTAAGAGTGGCTGCAAACACAGAAAGACTTCTGAAGGATGGTGTTATAAGTCTCTTGCTCATGATGGAATGTGTTTGGCAACCCTAATGTATACAAGTTAGCAAATATATAAACAAGCTTTGCATTCATGGAAGGTTCAGCAAAATCATATGCCACAAATTGGATTGTTCTGTGAGAAGCGCAAGATTGCAGAGTTCTGAGCTGGGATCACATCCATCTTGAACACAGCAAAAGGTCACCTAGAAACAACCTGATCTGGAGTGTTTCCCAAGCTTAGGAAAGCTTGGTACAAAAGGTGTCATGGCAAATAGTAGGTTATTCTCAAGAGCTAATGGAGGACTTGGGCAGTGTCTGATGGAAAAGCATTTGGAACAGGAGGGTAGAAGACCTAACAAGGCAGAGTACTTTGCCAAGTCATCATTCCTGTGCACTACTTATGGCAGGAAAATCTCACCTTTTCCTTTGGCCATTGCTCTGAAGAAAGGTGACACCATCCGCCCAGAAACATCCTCAGGGTGTGTAGTCATGCCATCCTTCACTGCTTGATACCCATTCAGTATGATCACTGGGGTCCACCCAAACCACAGAGTATATATGTTGCCATGAGTTTTTGCCAGCTGTAAGTGGAAAAAGGTGGTGTCAGAAAAGAATAGATGAAACAGTTTATGGGGGCGGTGGAATTAATTTCTTTTCAAAGCACAGGCTGCAGCAACACTGCAGCAAAATAAAGAAAACGTCATCTTTTATGTTGCATCATATGTTGCATCTAATTCCAATATTTGTACCTCATTAGTAGAACAGCCATACTCTGTGCATCTCTAGGACTCTATGCCTCCAGCTAGCCCTCCCTTTGCAAAGGAAACCAAGTGATTAAATCTGCTCCACCTGTGTGCTCCAGGAGAGGAGGCACAGCCAGAAACTAGTCAACAGCTATTAAGTGCCAGTGGGCTGCAGGTGAGTCACAGAATCATAGAATCACAGAACGGTTTGGGCTGGAAAGGACCTTAAGATCATCTAGTTCCAACCCCCCTGCCATGGGCAGGGACGCCTCACCCTAGACCTTGTCGCCCGAGGCTCTGTCCAACCATGCTTTCCTCACAGGAAAGCAGTGACCACTGAAGACAGAGAGATGTCCAAGTAGGGACAAGTGTATGACAGAGGAAATTCAGTCATTTGTGGAAAAAGCTTTGCCCAACAATGGCACTCTGCTTCAACACACACATGATGGTACAAAAGAGGTGGTAGACAGTGTCTAAGGTTCCACCAGAATTACATCCAATTGATCACAATAGACACTTGTTTCTCCTTGTAATTCTTTAGGTACTGCCTTTCCTCTCCCTCTTACAGCATCACTGCCTGAGTCTGCACTGCACCCAGTGATCAGTGATCAGTGCACACTGTCTCAAGCATAGATTTGAATTAGAGGTCATCTGCAAACCATTACAAGAATTACTGCCAGAGTACAGAGAGGGACTGATATGGCCTGGGGAGGAGCAACAGCCTCTAAAACCAAGTGGCAAAAACATAGTTTTAAAGGAGGTGGAAGACAGGGAATGTGTGCCCTTTCCATGTTACAAGCACGGGCACCATGTTACCCAATTTGTCATTAAATTAGACAATGCATCAGAATTTTTAAAAGTAACATGTATGGACTTAGCAGCAGTGGAGAAGCATCTTTTCAATAATTGGTATTCTCTGACTTGTTATTAATGTCAAAAACCCGTCCCCAAAGTTTATTTGATTCTGAAGAACATTAAGTTTCTTGTAAAGATGACATATTCCACATAAAAAGATGACCTGAATGTAAAAATCAAGTTGATCTTTATATGTCCATACCTCATCTGTAACTTTCTAAGACTTAAAAATTTCACTTTGCTATTAACATATCAGTTTTGCTTAAGCTCTAACTAAAATTAACCAATTAAGAGCATCTTAAAAGAAGTACCTCCATCAGAAGATCCCGATGAAACTGGAAGTTCAGGTGCACCAAATTTCCCAGCAATGGGAGAGGAGCTGGTCCAGGAGGGAATTGCTTGCATGCCTTTCGCAGTTTGAAAAACTCAACAATTAACAAAAAAATTATCAGGACCACAAAAGCTTGACTTATTGTCAGCATTTCCAAGCTGATTTATCAGCTTGTCTTTATCAAAAAGAAGGTATTGAAGCTTGAAAAGGTGATTTTCCTTCTTGTTCCACCAGTTGTCTCTGCAGACTGAGTTCTGTGAAGTCGCAGTTCCTTTCCCTCCCTCTGTCCCTCCTCTTCTTCATCACTGCCTGCCTTTTTCCTGCACCCCATATATTTCCCATACTGAGATATGTCACACTAATCCCTGACCAAAAGCACACCTAGCTGGTTACAGCAAGCCACAGTGTGAAAACTTGCAACTGTTTGTGCTCGAGGTATTTGTCCTGAAGCTTATGTCAGGGAACTGCTGGTGTATATTGGGAGATCTGAATTGGGATGACAC